>NC_138855.1:363702-721202 GCF_965183815.1 Platalea leucorodia
GGGGGGGGGGGGGGGGGGGGGCGCTGAAATCTGGGGGGCCAAACCCCCCCCCCCCAATTTGGTCTAAAGAGAACCAGGCGTCCGGGCCCCCCCGCAGCCAGGGCTGGGGGGGGGGCCCTGATTTTTTTGGCTAAGTCCAACGGGGGTCCCCCGCCCCCCCCCCCCCCCGTTGTGAGGCGCTTTTTGGGGGGCGTCCCCCCCCCTCAGCCCCAGCATCACCCCCCCCCATTGCACAGGGGGTGGGGGGGCACTGAGGGGGTCCCCCCCTTTGGCAGTGGAGGGGGGTGGGGGGGGCCCTTCAAGGGGGGGGTGAGGAGGGGGCTGGGGTCCCCTTTGGCTTGGGGAGGGGGGGACCCTTTGCTGGGGGGGGGCTCTGGGGGTCCCCCTTTGGCTTGGGGGGGGGGCCTCAGTGCCGGGGGGGGCTCCCACTTTGCTGGGGGGGGAGGGGGGTCCCCAGTGCCGTGGGGGGCTCCCCCAGTGCTGGGGGGGGGTCCCCAGGGGGGGTCCCCGTCCCCCGCCAGCCCGGGTGGTCCCGGCTAGTCGAGGGGGGGGGCGCGGCGGAGGGGCTGGCGGGGGCCGGAGCTGCCGGCGGCGGTGCCGGTGCCGCGGGCGCCGCTGTACTGGCCGATGAAGGACCCGTCCTCGTTGAACTGGACGTCGGCGCTGCCCCCCGTACCCCGCCAGGCTGTCGTCACTGCCCAGCGCCGCCCCGGTGGCGCCCAGCGACCGCCCCGAGCTGCCCGAGGCCTTCTCCTCCCCGTCGCTGCGCCGGCACCCGCACCGTCACCGCCACCGCCACCGCCACCATCACCAGCCACCACGCCATCACCCCCCCGCCATCACCCCCACCGCCATCACCCCCGCCGCCACCGCCACCAGCCATCACCCCCACCGCCGCCACCACCGCCACCCCACTGCCACCACCGCCACCCCCCTACGCTGGAGGACGCAGGGGATGGGGCGGGGGCCGCTGCGAGGGGGGGGACACGTGCGTGAGACCCCCCCCCCGCCCCCCCTTACCCGAGGACCCCCCCCGGCACAAGGACGCATGCCCAGGCTGCCCCCCCCCCCCCAGGGCCCAACAGCCTCCCCCCCGCCCCACCAAGGGACCCAGGTGGCCCCCCAGGGGCACGGATGTCACCCCTAGGGGGCGCGGTGTCACCCCCAGGGGCGTGGTGACCCCCCCCCCAGGGGCGCGGTGACCCCCCCCAGGGGCCCCAGCCCCCCCTTACCTCTCCAGGGACCTGCGTTAGCCAAGGCAGCAGCGGGGGAGAGACAAAGCATCAGGGGGAGCAAAAGCGGGGGGGGGGGGAGTTAACGAGGAGACGAGCAATTAGTGAGGGGGGCAATTGGGGGGGGGGCAATTAGTGGGGGGGGCAATTAATGAGGGGGGCAATTGGGGAGGGGAAGGGAGCGGAGGGGGCAGCTCGGCGGGGTGCAGCAGAGGGAGCTCAGCAGCTCTGGCCCCGCCCCACCGCGATAAGCCCCGCCCCTCCGTCAGACCACGCCCTTCCAGGCCCCGCCCCTCCGGGCCCCGCCCCTCCAGGCCCCCGCCCCTCACCTGTACTCCCCGAAGGTCTCGTCCTTCATGGGCCGGGCCTCCGAGTCCACCTGCGTGTCCTCCTTGTCCTTCACTGGGGGGGGCACGGCGCGGGTCGGGGGGGCGCCGGCACCCCCGGGACCCCCCCCAGCCACGGGGACGCCCCCGGGGACCCCCCCTGCAGCCCCACAGCCCTCCCCCCCCCCCCCCAAAACCAGGGACCCCCTCCCCAAGCCTCGGGGACGCCCAGCACCTCGAGAAACCCCTCTATGTCCCCTGCGCCGGGGGGAGTTTGCGGGGTGCCCGGGGCCCCGGGGGGGGTTTGGGGGTCCGGGGGGGGCTCACCCGAATACTTGCCCCCCTTGCTGCGCTTGATGAAGCAGAGGATGAGGAGGAGGAGGAGCAGCAGCACCACGGCGCTGACGAAGCCGATGAACCAGCCCTCGGTGGCGAAGCCGCCTGCGGGGCTCGGCACCACTGCGGGGGGTGAAACCAGCCTTAGGGACCCCCCCCAGCACCCCCCCGGCGGCCCGGCCCAGGAAAGAGCAGCTTTGGGGGAGCCCCACAGGCGCCTGAGGGGGGGCAGGGGGGGTCCCCATGGGGAAAAGGGGGGGTTCAGGGGGCTCTGATGCAGCTGCAGGGGTTTAGGGGTCCCCTTAACAGAGAAAAGGGGGGTTCAGGGGGCTCTGATGCAGCTGGAGGGGTTTAGGGGTCCCCCTTAACAGAGAAAAGGGGGGCTCAGGGGGCTCTGATGCAGCTGGAGGGGGTTTAGGGGTCCCCTTAATAAAGAAAAGGGGGGTTCAGGGGGCTCTGATGCAGCTGGAGGGGGTTTTAGGGGTCCCCTTAATAAAGAAAAGGGGGGTTCAGGGGGCTCTGATGCAGCTGGAGGGGGTTTAGGGGGGGTCCCCTTAACAGCAAAAAGGGGGGTTCAGGGGGCTCTGATGCAGCTGGAGGGGGTTCAGGGGGTCCCCCAAGGGGGAAAAGTGAGGCGAGTTTTTGAGGTGCCTTGAAGCAGCTTGAGGGGTTTTAGGGGTCCGCTTAATAAAGAAAAGGGGGGTTCAGGGGGCTCTGATGCGGCTGGAGGGGTTTAGGGGGGTCCCTTGGGAGAAAAGGGGGTTTCGGCGCGCCCCGGCCCGGCCGGAGATGGTTTCAGGGGTGCTGTCGGGGGAGAAAAGGGGGTTTCGTGGGTCGCCGGCGCAGCGGCGGCGGTTGCCAGGCGGCCCGCGGGGGGGAAGGCGTGTTGGGGGGTGCGCGGGGGGGACTCACGCGTGCCGTTGGTCTGCACCTCGCTCTCCCAGAAGGCCACGGGGTGGCCCGAGTGGTTGTGCCCCACGAACTGGACGCGGTAGGAGGTGCCGGGGCGCAGGTCGCCCAGGCGGTACAGCCCCAGCGAGGAGTTGGCGTGCCCCGAGGTCTGCCAGGACTCCTTCGCTGCGGGGGGGGGCTGCGGGCGGGGGGCACGGACAGTGGGGAGACCCCCCCACGCCTCACCCAGCCCCACGGGACACCCCCACACTCCTCACCCCCTCTTTTTGCGGGACGTCCTAAGCCCCGATCCCCCCCAAAACGTGCCCCCAGAGCCCCTGTGGGACCCCCCCCGCCGCCGTTACCCAAGGACCACCCAAACCCCTCCTCCCCTTGCCCAGAGCCACCCAAGCCCCACATGGGACCCCCAAACCCCCTCCCCACCTCACCTCTCCCCCCCCCAGGAGCCCCAAAACCCCACACCGGACCCCCCCCCCAAGCCTCCCCCCAGTCCCAGCGGGCCGCCCTTACTGGTTTTGCTCATGTACTGGACCTCGAACTCGATGTTGGCCTGGGGGGTGGGCGAGGGTCCAGTGCAGGACGGTGAAGTCCTCCCCCACCTCGCCCACCACCACTCTCCCCAGCACCGGCAGCACTGCGGGGGGCAACGGGGGGGGGGCTCAGCGAAAACGGGGGGACCCCCCTTTCCCCCATGTTCAGCAGACCCCCCCCCGAGGTGGAGGGACGGCAGCCGGCACCTGGGGTCCCCGAGAACGGAGCACCCCCAGGATCTGCCCTGCCCTCGGCATTTCCAGACCCCCCCCCCCGCCCCGTGGTGGTTTTGGGGGTACCGCGGTGGCCTCCGAGCCCCCCGGGGCGGCGTGGCGGGGCCCCCCCCGGGGCGGCGGGTACCCACCGGGCTCGGGGAGCAGGCTGCCCTGGCGCAGCAGCGGGGGGCCGGGCCCCAGGCGGGTCAGGGGCGCGCAGGGCGAAGCGGTAGCGGCCGCGGGGGGGCCAGGCGCCCCAGGGTGGTGTTGAGGGTCTCGGCGGGGAAGGAGATCTCGTCGGGCAGCCCCCCCTCCGTCTGGTTCACTGTGGGGCAGCCTCAGCACCCCCGCCCCAAACACCCCCCCCGCGGCCCCCCAGACGCCCCCCCAGCCCCCCCAACCCCCCCCCACCCCCCCCGCCCCCCAAAGGCCCTTCCCAAATCCCACACGTTCCCCTGCGCCCCCCCGTTCCCCCACCTCCCCTGAAGCCCCCCCAGACCCACACCCCCCCCCCAATCCCCAAACACCCCCAGATGCCCCCCAAGCACCCCCAGTGCTCTTAGCCCCCCCCCCCAGTGCTCCCAGTAGCCTCACCCAGCACCCCCAGTGCCCAACGCCGAGCTCCCAGTGCCCCCTAGCAGCCCCAGTATCCCCTCCCAGTGCTCCCAGTACCCCTCCCAGCACTCACAGAGCCTGCCCTATGCTCCCAGTGCCCCCAGAGGCCCCTCCCAGTGCCCCCCAGTGCCTCCCAGTGCCCCTAGCAGCGGACCTTGGTGGTACTGGAGCAGGAAGCCGGTGAGAATGCCGTTGGGGTGCCGCGGGCGCTTCCACTCCAGGGCCAGGGTCGTCTCACCCACACGCTCCACGTGCAGCTCCTCAGGGGGGCCCGGCACTGGGCGGGGGGCAGCGTCAGGGACCCCCGAACCGCCGAGGTGGGGGTCCCCCCACCGGGGAGTGTGGGGAGCCCCCCGGGGACAGAGGGGACCCCCAAAATGGGGAGAGGGGACAACCGTGCTGGGGCCGGAGGGGAGCCAGGAGGGAGCTGGGGGTCCCCTGGGCAGGGTTGGGGGTCCCTGGGATGGAGGTAGGGGCTCTCAGGGGCAGCTGGGGGGGCTCAGAGGTTTTTGGGGGTCCCCAAGACAGGGCTGGGGGGTCCCTAGGACAGATTCGGGGGGTCGGGGGAGGTGGGGGGTCCCCCGGAGGGGCCTCACCTCCCTCGGGGGTGTCGAAGTGGATCTCGTCGCTGGGGGGGCCGTCCCCCCGCCCGTTGAAGACGACGACCTGGAGGCGGTAGCGGCTCCAGGGGCGCAGCCCCCCCAGCAGCACCCCGCTGGCCTCGCCGGGCACCGTTAGCACCCCGGGGTGCCCCCCGGGCGGGGCGAGGGGGGCCTGCCGGCGCGCCCGCTCCCCCACCCAGCCCTCGCGCCAGTACAGCACCTGGGAGGGACGCACGTCAGGCAGCGGGGACCCCCCCAGGCTGCCTCGGCACCCCCAAACCCCGCAGCCCCCCTGTGCCCCCCATCCCCACCCCCAGCAGCCCCCCCCTTACCCGAAATCCCCGGAGGTGCCCGCGCAGGTCTCGGGGGGCCCCCGCCAGGCTCCAGCGCACCCGCACGCTGGTGCTGTTCAGGATCTCCACCCCCACGTTTTCGGGGTACACCAGTGGCACTGGGGGGGAGGGGGCAGCAGCGTGAGCCCCCAAAACCACGGGCTGGGGGGGGCTGCGAACCCCCAACGTGGGCATCCCCTGCGAAACCCCCAGATAGAGCCCCCCACAAAACGGGGAGCCTCCAACCCCACGCCCAATACGGGTTAGTCCCAGAGGGGCCCCCCAAAAGGCACCCCCAGGTCTGGGTCTCCCCCCTTCGTGACTCTCTGCAGCCCAGATTCGGGGTCCCCCCACCCTGGGGTCTCTCAGCTCCCCCCGCTCTGAGACTCGCTCCCCTCCCCGGGGTCCCTCCGCCCCCAGAACTGGGGACCTCCACCTTGGGGTCTCTCAGCACCCCTAGATTTGGGGTCTCCCCACCTTTGGTTCTGGCACGCCTCGATTTGGGGTCCGCTCCCGCTGGGGGTCTCCCAGCGCCCCCGAATTTGGGGTCTTTCCCCCCCCAAGAGCCTCTCTGCCCCCACAGTTGCCCCCCACCCCACAGAGGGGGTTTTGGGGGGCCCCCCGACTCACGGTCCTCTCCCGAGTAGCCGACGATGACGGGGGGCTCGGGGCCCTTCCCGGCGTCATTGACCGCCTGCACCCGGATCTCGTAGGGGCTGAAGGTGGGGGTGCCCCCCACCACGACGGGGGGGCCCCCCACCGTCTCCTCACGCCAGCGGCCCAGCGCTGGCTCCAGCGGCCGCCACTGCACCCGGTACCGCACCTCGGCTGCGTTCCACTCCCCCGGTGCCAGCGGCTGCGGGCAGGACCTCAGCATCGCCCCCGAACCCCCAAATCCACCCCCCCGGCCCCCCAAACCCACTCTGGCCTGGAGGGACCCCCCCAGCTCCCCAGACCTCCTCCAAGATAGAGGGACCCCCCAAACCTGCCCCATGTCCCCCAGAACCTGGCCTAAGAGAGAGGAACCCCCCCAACCAGCTCTGGGCCCCTCTGACCCCCCCAAACCTGCCCCAAGCTGAAGGGACCCTCCCCCAAACCCCCCCAAGCCCCCCCAAACCTTTCCCGAGCCCACCTCAAGCACCCCAGAGCCCCCCAAGTCTTTTCTGAGACCGCCAGAGTCCCCCCAAACCTGCCCCCAGCCAAAGGGATGCTCCCCAAACCTGCCCCAGCCCCCCCCGGTCCCCCCCAAACCCCCACCGGGGTCCCCCACCCCCCAGGCTGGGCTCCCCGGTCCCCCCGGCTCCCCACAGCCCCCGCTCCGGACGCCCGGGCCCCGGTACCTGCCAGGTGATGACCAGGTTGTTGGTCTCGTTGCCTTCCCCCTTGACCCCCCCAGGGTTGCGCTCGGGGGCTGGTGGGGGAACGGAGGCTCAGAGACCCCCCCCCAAATTCCCACAGACCCTTTGGGGGGGCTCAGAGACACCCCCCAACCCCTTTGGGTGGTCGGTACCAGTTGGATATGGGTTATGGGGGGCATAGGGGTAGGGTTTGGGGTCTCCCTGGGAGATTTGGGGTCCCCAGGAGCATTTGGGGGGGTCTTACCTGGGTGGGACGAGGGCTTTTGGGGTCCCCAGGGTGCCTGGGAGGCACCCGCCAGGGGGGTGGCAACGGGCCACTGCAGGGGGCCGCAGGTCCCCGGGCAGAATCTGGGGGCACTTACCCACCGGGGGGGTTTTGGGGTCCCAGGGGGCACTTGCGGGCGGGGCAGATGGGGGTTTGGGGGTCCCGGGGGGGCACTCACCGGCGGGGGGGGTGGAGATGGGGGCGCTGGGGGCGCTGGGCTCCCCCCGGCCGTAGGCGTTGGCCGCCAGCACGCGGAAGCGGTAGCGGCCGTAGGGCGAGAGGGTGAGGGGGGCCCAGGGCTGCTCCCCCGGCACCGTCAGCCGCTCCACGAAGCGCCCGGGCGTGAAGATGCCTTCCTCCTCCTCCACCACGAACTCTGGGGGGGCGCGGGGCGTGAGGCGTGCCCCCAAACCCCCCAGCACCCCCAAATCTCCACCACCTCCACCCTCCTCCTCCAGCCCTGACAACCGCAGACCCCTCCCCAAACACCAGGAGACCCCCTGAACCCCTCCAGTTCCCCCCAAACCCCTCACCCCCCCATGACCTCTGAACCCCTCCAAGACCACTCTGACCCCCCCCAGACACCCCAAATCCCCCCAGGACCCCCTGAAGCCCCCCAGACTCCCCTCCAGGACCCCATCAACCCCCAAGAGCCCTGACGCCTCCTGACCTCCCCATAGACCCCCCAGACACCCCAGGTCCCCCCGACCTCCCCTCAGTCCCACCCTGGAGACCCCTGGGACCCCCCAGACCCCCCCAGACCCCCCCTTACTCTCCACGGGGCTGTTGTGCTCGTCCCCCGGGGTCCAGGTGAGCCGGACTTGGCGCTCGCCCATCTCCAGCACCTGCAGCTCCCGCACGGGGCCCGGCCGGCCTGGGGGGGCCAGGGCAGTTAGTGGGGGGCAGTGGAGCAGAACTGGGGGAACTGGGGCAGAATCACAGCAGAACCAGGGGTAACAGAGGCAGAACTGGGGCAGAACTGGGGGAACGGAGGCAGAACCAGAGCAGACCCAGCCACGGGCGCGCGGTGGCACCCCGGGAGGATTTGGGGGGCCCCCGCAGCAGGGTCCCGTGTTCCCCCCGGGGCTTGAGGGGGGCTCACCCACAACACGGAGCTGCGCCTCGGCCTCAACGGCGTCCAGGAGGGTCCAGGCGCGGCAGGAGAAGGTGCCCTGGTCGGCGTAGTCCACCCCGGCCACCGTCAGCGTGTCCCCGGTCAGCGAGTACCTGCGGGGAGGGGGTGGGCGCTGTCAGCCGCCCAGGGGGGTGGGGGACCCCCCAGCCCCCTCCCCAGCCCCCTCACTTGTCGCTGTCGGCCGTCTCGCGCAGCAGCCGCCCGTCCCGGCGCCACTCCAGGCCGTGGGGGGCCAGCCCGGGGTCGAAGGCGGCCACGCAGCGGAAGGTCACCGTCTCCCCCTTCTTCGCCGTCGTGCTCTGGGGGGGCACCTCGATCCGCGTCGCCGCTGCCATGGGCAGAAAAGGGTTAACGGAGGGGGGCAAAGGGCACCGGGAAGGGTTGGGGGGGGGGGGGGCCTGGAGCACTCGGAGGGGGTCCAGGAAGAATTTGGGGGAACCTGAAGGGGCTCTGAGGGTCCCAGGAAGGATCTGGGAGGGCTCGGGGGGGGTCCCAATAAGGATATAGGAGGATTTGGAGGGCGCAGGAGGGCTCAGGGGGGTCCCAGGAAGGAGTTAGGGGTCCCTGGAAGGCTCTGGGGAGTCCCGGGAAGGATCTGGGGGAGACTGGAGAGCTCTGGGAGGTCCCGGGAAGGATTTAGGGGGTCCCTGGGGAGCCCTGAGGGATGCCAGGAAGGATTTGGGGGTCCCAAAGGCGCTCCAGGGGAATAAGGGGCATCCCAGGGGGTCACTGAGCAACCTTGGGCAGTCCTGGGGGGGCAAGGGGGGGTCCCCGGGGGTCCTGGTACCTTTGACATCGAGGTGGGCGGTGACGCTGGCGTTGCTGTGGGCGTTGTGGGCCCGGCAGGTGAAGGGGCCCCCGTCCCCCCGCACCGCCGGGCCCAGCCGCAGGGTCCCGTTGGTGAAGACGAAAGCCCGGTCGTCCTGCAGGGCCGGCTCCAGCCCCGGCGTCAGCCTGGGGGGGGGGGCGGGGGGAAGAGCGTCGGGGGGGGGCACTGGGGGTGCTGGGGGGGTCTGGGAGGGGTCCCGGGGGGGCTCTCACCACTCGACGGTGGGCGCGGGGGCCCCGAAGGCCCGGCAGTGCAGGAACACCGTCCGGTTCTCCACCACTGCATACGGTGTCTCGTCTGGCGTCAGGATCTTCACCGGCAGCTCTGGGGGGGGCATGGGGCAGTGAACGGGGTGCCCGGACCCCCCCGGGACCCCAAATCCACCCCCCGGGCCCCCCAAACCTCCCACTCCCCTCCCAGGACATAGAGGCAGCCCCGGCCATCACCACGGCAACAGGTACCCCCAGTTGCCATAGAGACTGCTGTCACCATGGCAACAACTGCCCAGCAGGGTTGCTGTGGGAGCAGTGATTGATAAGGCAGGTTTCCATGGCAACCGTCTCCAGGCTGGGTTGCCACAGTGATGGCTAGGTGAGGGGCCTGTTGCCCAGTTGCTGTGGCAATGGAAAGGGTTGCTACGGGTGGGGGGGAACGTTGCCATGGGGCTGGTTGCTCAGGGGTTGCCAGGGAAGGGTGTCACCCGGGGCTGGTTGCTAGGGAGACACGGTTGCCACGGGGATGTGGTTGCTAGGGGGATGTGGTTGCTAGGGGGATGTGGGTTGCCGTGGGGGATGTGGGTTGCCGTGGGGACGTGGTCACGGCAGGGACCACATCCGTGGCTGGGGAACACCATCACACGGGGATGCCGTCGCCAAGGCGACGCCATCACCGCAGGGACAGTCGCCAGGGGGGATGCGCCTGTAGGGGGGATGCCGCCGCCGCCGCAGGGACGGTTGCCAGGGGCAGCCTGTTGCCGTAGGGATGCGGTTGCCCAGGGGAACGCCCTTGGCAGAGAGAGGGCTGCGGGGGGATGTGGGTGCCCGAGGAGGGGTCCCGGTGACCCGGGGGGGTCCCGGTGGCCGGGACACCCCTCCACGCCCCCCACGCACCCACAACGTAGATGAAGGCGTTGGCCAACAGGCGCCCGTGGTGGTTGTGGGCCTCGCACTGGGCCACCAGCGTGTCGTTGGGCTCCAGGCGGGACAGCACCAGCGCCCCGTCCCGCACCGCCCGCCGGCCGGCCCCCGGCACCTCTGCAACGGTGGGGTGAGGGCACCCGCAGCACTCCACTGTCTCCCGGGGACCCCCACACCCCCCGGGGACCCCCTGCTGCCTCCCTGGGGACCCCCGGCCACCCCCAGGGACTCCCCGCTGCCTCCCCGGGGACCCCCGGCCACCCCCAGGGACCCCAACACCCCTCCAGGGACCTAATATCTTCCAGAGAGGCCCCAAACCCCCCAGGGACCCCCCCAGGGACCCTGACACCCGCCTCCAGGGACCCCAATAACCCCACCCCAAAAAGCCAGAGACACCCAAAGGGACCCTACCCCTGCCCACAGGGCCTCTACCCGCCCCCCCCAGCCCCCGGCACCCCCCCCCAAGGACCCCAATAACGCCCAAGGACCCCAGCACCCCCCCCGCCCTCTCAGGACTGTCCCAGGGACCCCAGCTCACCCCCGGGACCCCGCAGCCCCCCTACCTTCGATGGGGACCCCGTTGAGGCGCCAGGTGACGCGGGGCCGGGGCTTGCCCTCCACCAGGCAGTCCAGCCGCGCCGTCTCCCCGGGGCCGAACACCCCGCTCTGGGGGTGGCGCACCCAGTACGGGGCCGCTGCGGGGGGGGGGGGGGGGGGGAATGTCAGGGACACCCCGCTGCCCCCCGGAACCCCCCAGACCCGCCCCCGTGCCTCCCAGTATCTCCCACTGCCCACTCCAGCAGATCCCAGTGCCTCCCAGTGCCCCCCAGCACTCCCAGTACCCACCTCAGCAGATCCCAGTGTCTTCCAGTGCCCCCAGCAGCCACCCCAGTGTCTCCCAGTGCTCCTAGCTTCCACCCCTGTGCCTCCCACCGCCTCCCAGCACCGCACCAGTGCCCCCCAGCGCCCCCAATACCCATGCTAGTGCCCCCCAGTACTCCCAGCACCCACCCCAGTGCCTCCCAGCCACCCCAGTCCCAATCCCAGCGTCTCTGTCCGCTTCCCAGCGCCCCCAGCACCTACCCCAGCGGGTCCCAGTGCCTCCCAGTGCCCCCAGCACGCACCCCAGAGGGTCCCAGCGCCCCCCCCCGCCCCGTACCCTCGACGGTGACGTGGTGGCTGCGGCGCGCCTGTCCCTGGCTGTTCTCGGCCACGCACTCGTACTCGCCGTCGTCCGCCTCCTCCACCGCCCGCAGCCGCAGCGTCTTGTTGAAGTTCTCCAGCGAGGCCCGGCCCGGCGGCAGGGGCCCGTTCAGCCGCTGCCACCGCACCGCCGGCGTGGGGCTGGGGACCCGCGTCACCGGGGGGGGCCGGAACCCCCCCGGGCCCCACGCCGGCCCCGGCATCCCCCCCCGGCCCTCCCTCAGCGCCCCAGGGACCCTCCAGGACCTCCCCGACACCCCCAGCCCCCCCCCGGGCCCCCCCAGACTCACAGCCCCTCGGCAATGCACTCGAGGACCAGGGTACCCCCCCGCAGGGCGACGTGGCGGGGCTGCGGGTCCCGGGGCACCACGAGCTGGGGACGGCGAGACTGCACCGAGTTACCTGGGGGGGGGGAAGGGGGTTAGCGGGGGCTGGGGGCACCCCTAGAGACCCCCCCAGAACCCCCCCAAACCCCAGGGATCCTCCATACACCAACAGCCCCCCTCACCAGCCCCGAGGCCCCTCCCCATATTTCTGAGGACCCCCCCCATTCACCAAGGGACCCCCCAGAGCCCCAGGGATGCCCCATATGCCAACAGACCCCCCCAGTGCCCCCCAGACTCCCAGTGACCCCCCTATACACCAAGGGACCCCCGAGAGACACCCCCCCCCCAGACCATCCTCCCGAGGAGTGGGGGGCTCCAGGGGACTTTTTGAGGGGGGGACCCCAAGGTGGGGCAGCTCTGGGGGGTTGAGGGGGGGAGATCCCAAAGCGGGGTCCTCTCTGGGGGGCCCCCATGGGCTGGGGGGGGTTCTGCTGGACGGGGCAGTTTTATGGGTGCTGGAGGGCTGCGGGAGAGTTTCAGGGGGGATTTTAAGGTGGGGTCCCCTGGAGAGTGCCCCATAAAAGTGATTTGGGGGGCTCCCACAGAAGTGACTTTGGAGGGTTAGAGGGAAGGTGGGTTCTGGGGGGGGGGGCTCTGGGGACAACTCTGGGGGTCCCAGGGGGAAGTTGGGGGTCCCGGGCCCCCCACGCACTGGGGGCGACGCGGAGGTCGAGGGGCTCCTTCTGGATGATGGTGCGGGGGCCGAGGTAGTGGGCGTGGCAGATGTAGTCGGGGTGGCTGTCGCCCACCAGCGCGTTGGCGAAATAGAGGAACCCGTCCTGCCCCATGCTCACCCGCGCGTCCTGCGCGATGTGCACGATGCCTGGGGGGACACGCAGGGAGGTCAGGGGGTCCCCGCTGCCCCCAGGCCCCTGCCTTGCCCGCGGGGAGGACAGGGAGTGGGGAAATGGGGGGGGCGGCACGCTTGGGAGGGGGCGGTGGGGTGCAAGGGGGTGTCAGGAGGGCGACAGGGCGCAGTGAGGGGCAAGGGGTCACTGAGGGACGAGGGGTATCGGGACCCCAGGGGTGCTGTGGGGGTGCAACGGGGTGCGGGGCGATCGGGGGGTCCCAGGGGTGCAACAGGGTGCAGGGGAGTTACGGGGGCGCGGGGGGGATTATGGGGGTAAGGGGGTGCAGAGGGGTTGGGGTCGCTGGGGCAGTATGGGGGTGCAGCGGGGTGAGGGGATAAGGGGGTGCAGGGGAGCCGCGTACAAGGGGTGCAGGATCAGCCCCCCCAGCCCCGCCCCGGTTGCTCACGGCTGTTGAGCCAGTAGATCTTGGGGGGCACGGCGCTCTTGGGGGGGTCACAGGGCAGCACCACGGGGTCCCCCTCCTCCACCTCCACCGGCGTCACCTTCTCCTTGGGCCACTGCGGCGTGTCTGGGGACCACAACGGCTGGGGGGGCACGGGCGTCCGGGGGGGTCCCCCAAACCAGCCGGGGATCCCCCGTGTCTCGGGGGTTCCCCCTGCCCTCCCAAACCAGCCTGGGACCCCCCACATCCAGGGGGTTCCCCTCACCCCCCCCCCCAAACCATCCGGGCCCGGAGTGAGGGGTTGTGGCAGGGAAATTGGGGTTGGGGGGGGGATCTAGGAGGACCCTGTGGGATCTGGGGGCTCCCAGAGGGATTTTAGGGGACCCCCACTGGGCTCTGGGGGGATTTCAGGGACCCTCAGGGGGCTCTGGGGGGATTTCGGGGAGCCCAGGGCAGCTTTTGGGGGATTCAGGGAGGACTGAGGGGATCCTCAGGGCAGGTTTTGGGTCACCCGGGGGGGGGGGATTTGGAGGGGCCCCAGAGGGGGGTGGAGGCTGCCCGGGGGGTCTCGGGGTGCCCGGGGGGTTTGGGGTCCCCGTCTCACTCTCAGCGATGACGCGGGTCTCGAGGGAGAGGGCGGTGCCCAGGGCGTTGGCGGCGAAGCAGCGGTACCGGCCCTGCAGGCGGCCGGCCAGGGTGGCGTTGATGACCAGGGTCCCCGCGCCCGGGGCCACCGTCACCCCCGGGTGCTCCTCGGGGAGGAAGGGCTGGTCCTCCCGCATCCAGCGGTACCTGCGGGCGGGGGCGTCACCGTCACCGCGGGGGGACGGGGGGGACACGGGGGACACACGGCGGGGACACTCACTGGACGGGGGGGTTGCCGGTGGCGGCGCACTTGAGGACGACGTCGTCGCTGGGGAAGATGACGAGCTGCTCCGGGGGCTGCTCCGTCAGCTCGGGGGGCTGCAGGACTGCGGGGGGGTCAGCGGGTGGCACCCCAGGGGCACCCCAGGCACCCCAAGGCCCCCCCCAGGGACCCCATAGGGCCCTCAAGACCACCCCCAGGGACCCCTCCCAAGGGAGCCCTCCCTGGGACCCCCCCAGGGACCCCAGGAGCCCCCTAAAGACACTCGGGGACCCCAGACCACCCTGGCACCCCCCAGGGACCCCACAGGAACCCCCCAGGACGCTGGACACCACCCTGGGCACCTCAGGGACCCCCCTGGAGACCCCAGGGACCCTCCCCAGGCCCCACAGAGACCCCCAGGGTCCTCAGAGCCACCCAGAGGCCCCCCAGGACCCTCCCCAGGGACCCCAGAACCACCCAGGACCCCCCGGGGCCCCCCAGACTCACGCTCGTGCAGACCATCTGCACCGTTCCGGGGGGCAGCGGGGGGAGAGACACAGTGGTGAGCGGGGGACGCCCCTGGGCGTGCGGGGCCCTCGTGAGCAGCCGTGCGGGACGAGCGTGCGAGGGGTCCTCATGCCAGGGGGGTGGGCGTGCAAAGGGTCCTCGTGTGAGGGGGTGAGCGTGCGAGGGGGTGAGAGTGCAGGGGTTCCTCATGCAAGGGGCTGAGCGTGCGAGGGGTCCTCGTGCGAGGGGTCCTTGTGCAAAGGCGCCGGCAGCCCTCGTGCAAGCGTGCAAGCCCCTCCCCGCCCCCGTGCGAGGCCCCCCCGCCCCACTCACACTCCGGGGGGATGGTGATGGCGGCGCCGGGCCCCCCCAGCGCCAGCAGCAGGAGGAGGCCAAGCCCCCGGGGCAGAGCCATGGCCCGGGCCGGCGGCAGCAGCGGCCTGGGGGGGGGGACGGGGTAACTCGGGGGACCGTCGGGGGGACGGGGGGGGTGTCAGACCCCCCCGGGGGGACCCAAGCGTCCGGGACCCCCCCCCCCACAGCTCCATTGTGTGGCGGCCACCGCCTCCCCTCCCCCCCCCACGGATGCGCCCGTTACCATGGCAACGGCTAATGAGGGAACCTGTCACCTTGGCTCGGGACCCAGGCGTCCGAGCGACCCCCCCCACCCCCCCACCCCCTGCCCCCCGCAGGGGACCCAGGCGCCCGAGCAGCCCGCCCGCCCCCCCCCGCCAGCACCCTGGACAGGGGACCCGGGCGCCGGGGACAGCTCCCTCCCGCAGCGGGGACCCCCCGGCGGGGCCCCGGGGCGGAAGCGGGGGCGGCCCCGGCGGGAACAAAGATCCCTTGTTGACCCCGCATTCCTGGGGGGGGGCGGGGGGGGGGGGGCTGGGAGGGGACCCAGGCGCCCGGGACCCCCCCCCACCGGAGCCGGGGCCCGTCACGGCGGCGGGGGGCGGCCGCGGGGTGACGGGGCCGGGGGCAGCTGCCGGGGCCGGTTACATCGTGGCCGTCCCCCCCCCCCCGCACAGGCGGCCCCCCCCCCCCACCGGCCCCACCCATCTGTTGGACGCGGGCCGGGATCCTATGGAGCCCCTATGCAGACCCTATAGAGACCCCCGCCCCGAGCTCCCTGGCCTCTTAGGGACCCTACGGAGCCCCCCCCCGAGGTCCCTGTCCCCATAGGGACCCCATGGAGCCCCCCAGCCCCCTAGAAACCGCACGAAGACCCTACAGAGCCTCCAGCAGAGCTCCCCGGCCCTATAGAGACCCTGTAGAAACCCTATGGAGCCCCCAGCAGAGCTCCCCGGCCCCACAGAGCCCCACAGCGGACAGCAGGTACCCCCACCCAGAGGCACTTGGCCCCACAGGGACGCCCGGACCCCCCTCCCTGCTCGGCTTCAGCCCCATAAAGGCCCCCCGAGCCCCCTCCCCACACAGCCCCGGCCCCACAGACACCCCACTGCCTCAGCCCAGCCCCACGGAGACCCTATGGAGCCGCCTTTACCTCAGCCCAGCCCCACAGACACCCTATAGAGCCGCCTTTACCTCAGCCCCGGCCCCACAGAGACCCTATAGAGCCACTTCTACTTCAGCCCCGGCCCCACAGAGACCCTATAGAGCCGCCTTTACCTCAGCCCCGGCCCCACGGAGACCCTGTAGAGCCGCCTTTACCTCAGCCCAGCCCCACGGAGACCCTGTAGAGCCGCCTTTACCTCAGCCCAGCCCCACGGAGACCCTGTAGAGCCACCTTTACCTCAGCCCAGCCCCACGGAGACCCTATGGAGCCGCCTTTACCTCAGCCCCGGCCCCACGGAGACCCTATAGAGCCGCCTTTACCTCAGCCCAGCCCCACGGAGACCCTATAGAGCCGCCTTTACCTCAGCCCCGGCCCCACGGAGACCCTATAGAGCCGCCTTTACCTCAGCCCAGCCCCACGGAGACCCTATAGAGCCGCCTTTACCTCAGCCCAGCCCCACGGAGACCCTATAGAGCCGCCTTTACCTCAGCCCCGGCCCCACGGAGACCCTATAGAGCCGCCTTTACCTCAGCCCCGGCCCCACGGAGACCCTATAGAGCCGCCTTTACCTCAGCCCCGGCCCCACGGAGACCCTATAGAGCCGCCTTTACCTCAGCCCAGCCCCACGGAGACCCTATAGAGCCGCCTTTACCTCAGCCCCGGCCCCTCAGCGCTGCCTGCCCCACGGAGCTGCAGCCCCTCCGCGCTTCCCGCCTCGGGGAGGACCCCAGAGCCCCAGCCCCAGAGATGCTTTTACCTCAGCCCAGCCCCGTGTAGATACGCTATAGAACCACCTTTACCTCAGCCCGGCCCTATAGAGACCCTATAGGACCACCTTTACCTCAGCCCAAAACCATCGAGACCCCACAGAGCCACCTTTACCTCAGCCCAACCCCACAGACACCGTATAGAGCCGCCTTTACCTCAGCCCAGCCCCACAGACACCCTATAGAGCCGCCTTTACCTCAGCCCCAGCCCCATAGACACCCTATAGAGCCACCTTTACCTCAGCCCAGCCCCACAGACACCCTATAGAGCCACCTTTACCTCAGCCCAGCCCCACAGACACCCTATAGAGCCGCCTTTACCTCAGCCCCAGCCCCTCCGCGCTTCCCGCCTCGCCCAGGGCCCCCCCCGCTCCCCTCAGCCCAGCCCCACCGCGCCCCTGCAGACGCACCTTCCCCTCGGCGCCACCTGCCCCGCAAATCCCCCCGCCGGCAGCCCTTCCCCTCGGCCCCGGCTCCCCCGCGGGCAGCCCCGGGGCCGCGCCCCGGCCCCCCCGGCCCTACCTGCTCGCACCGCTCCCAGCTCGGGGCTGCGGCTGCCGCGGGGCTGACATAATCCGCCCGCAGGCCCCGCCCACCGGCGGGGCGACCCCGCCCACCGCCCCGGCCACGCCCCCTCGGCCACACCCGGGGGGGGGGGGGAAGCCGGGTTCCCCCCCGGGCGGGGCGGGGGGGTCCGGACCCGGAGGGGGGGGGGGGGGGGTTGAGGCCCCCCCCGGGGGCCTGGGTCCCCTCGGGGGGGGGGGGAGCCCCCCGGGACCACTCCCCGGCGGGCGGGGGTCCCGCCTTCCCGGCAGTCAGAGCCTGCAGCCACCCAGGGGATGATGGGAAACGCCCCCCCCCCCCCCCCCCGGGGACCCAGGCATCCGGGCAGCCCCCCCCCAGGAACCCCCAAGCTGCTCACTCCCCCCCCCCCCCCCCCCCCGCCATGAGGTCAGACCGCTTTGTCACTGATGACATCACTGCTGTCTGGGGCTGGGTGTGATGTCATCAGCCAGCCAGGAACAGCCCGGGTCCCTGCTGGGGAGGGGGGAAGGGGGGGGGCACCCCCAAAACAGACACAGGGAGATGGGGGGGGGGGGGGGGGAGACATTTATTGGGGTGCAGCCACGGGGGGGTGGTGTTTGGGGACACCCCCCAGGCAGGAACCGTGGGGGGGGACCCTCGAAACCCCCAGTTTTGGGGGCTAAGGGTGGACCCCCCCAATCTGGGGGCTCCCCCATGCCGAGGACACCCCACAACTCGGGGGGGGGGGCTGCCCCGCTTTTGGGGCCCAGCCCCAGCCAGCCGTTCCCATTGGGGGGGGATCCTTCAGCCCTGCCCCACAGCACCCCCACTTTTACGGGGCACCCCACAGCATCTTTATTTGTGGGGGGGGGCAGTTTTAGGGGCGCCCCACTCCCCACCAGGACCTGGGGACCCTCTCGAGGGGGCCGTGTTTGGGGGGGCGTTTTTGGGGGGGCCTACGCCTGGATGCTGCTCTTGGTGCTGAAGGCCAGGTAATAGACGACGAGGCCGATGGCGGCCGCCACCACCTCTGTCGACACCCAGGGACCGTTCCAGGCGCCCTGCCAAAACAACGGGGGGGGGTGTCACTGCCGCCCCCCGAAACCCTCCCGCACCCCCAAAACCTCCTCCCCGCTCCCCCCGAGCCCCCAGGGGCACACCTAAACCCCGCAGGGTTCCGGGAGCTCCACACCAGTTCTCAAAATCCACCCTCAAATCCTAGTGATGCCCCCCAAAACCCTGGGACACCCCAAAACACCCACCCCCCCCCAGATCCTGGGGACCCCCCCAAGCCCCCCGAAACCCCCTCCGAGAAGCAGCCCCAGCGCCTACCCCAGCAACACTCTCAGGTCACCCAAGGATTCTCCACCACACCCAAATTGCCTCAGTTTCTGCCCAAAACCCTGTGCACCCCCAGCTCCCCCCCTTACTCAGAGGGAGCCGTGCCAAGGACCACCCCAGACCCATGGGGACCCCCAAACCCCCCCAACTCACCCGATGGTCCACGTTGACGGTGAAGAGGGGCCGGATGCGGGAGACGTCCTCGTTATTGCGCTGAGCCTGAGAGTGTGGGGGAGTGAAAAAGGGGTTCAGAGCCGGGCTGGGGGCGCCCCGGGGTGCCCGCCCCTGAGGGACCCCAGCCGCGGGGCGGGGGGCCCACCTTGCGCAGGGCGCTGTACGACTCCTCGTCGAAGAACTTCACCTCGTAGGTGCCCGACTGGGCGCTGCGGTGCTCCAGGCTCCAGGAGACCTGCGGGGGGTGTGCGCGTAGAGAGTGCTGAACCCCCAGACCCCCCTGCACCCCCCGGCCGCCCTCCCCGGGGACCCGGGGCTCACCTGATAGCGCCCCACGTCCTGCCCCCGGGTGACGGGGAACTGCTTCCCGTTGACATCGGCGTAGAGAGCCACGTTCTGCGGGGAAAGGGCGGCGGTGAGACACGGGGGGGGGGGGGGGGCCGGCAGCTCCCCGCCTCCGCGGGGACTCACCTGGGCGCCGTTCTTGCAGGCCAGCGAGATCTCCACCACGAAGACGCTCTCGGAGGAGATGACGGCGTCCGAGGTGGTGTAGTACGAGGGCACGATGGCGGGCTCGGGGCACGGCTCGCCTGCGGGGGGCCGTGAGGACCGGGACGCGCCGGGACCCCCCCCCGGCGCTCACAGGCCCCAGGACCCCCCCCCCCCCCCCGGCCCTCAGAGGACCCCGGTGTCCCGGGACCCCCCGCACCCACGGAGCCCCCCCGGCCCCGGGACCTCCCGCCCGCCCCGTAGCGCCCGCCGGGGCCCCCCCCGTACCTGCGGCGCCGAGCGCCACCGCCAGCAGCCCCGCCAGGAGCGCCAGCACCGCCATAACTGCCCGCCGCACCGCCCTCCCGCCACAGACCCTCGCCCGGCGGCCAATCAGCGCCGCCCGCCGCCGCCGCGCGCCCAATCAGGCCCCGGGGGCGGGCCGCCGCGCGCCCTGCGGCCAATGGGAAGCACGCTTTTCCCTTCGCGGGCGCCTGCCCCGCGCGCGACGTGGCCCGGCCGCCGCCGCTGCCGCCGCGAGGGGGGCGGGGCCAAGCGGCGCACCTGCGCGGCGCCGCCGCCGGCCGGACAAAATGGCCGCCGCGACTTATGTGGCGCGGGGAGGCGGTGCCAGGAAAGGCGCGGCCGCGCCCCGGCGCACGCGCAGCGCGCCAGCCGCGACCCCTTCGCCTCGGCGTTTCCATGGCAACCGCTGCGGGGAGGCGGACCGGGCTCTCCCTGCCGGTTTTAGTAATGTTTCGCCTCAAAAAGGGGGATGAAACGCGGCCGGGGAAAGGGGTCCCCCCACGCGCGCCGCCGGCCCGGGACAAAATGGCGCGCGCCTCCGCCTCGCCCGCGCCCCTCTGAGGGAGCGCGCGCGGGGACACCCTGCGCATGCGCCCCCGCCCCGCACCTCCCAGGCACAAAATGGCCGCCGCGACTTTTGTGGCTCTGCCGGCGGCGTTAGGGAAAGCACGGGGCGGGGGGGGGGGGGGGGCATAGGCGGGAAGTCTCGCGAGACCTCGCGTCCCGCCGTCCGACGACGGTTCCGACATCTCGCGAGAGCTGCGGCTATCGCGGAGAGCAGCCATGGCGGCGGCGCTGGCAGCGGCGCGGCGGCTCTGGGTACCGGCCCTGCTGGGGCCGCGTCCGGTGAGTGCCGGGGCCGCGGGCGGGGCGGCGGGACGGTCCTACCGCCCTCGCCG
The DNA here is from genome assembly GCF_965183815.1 of Platalea leucorodia. Classification (NCBI taxonomy): domain Eukaryota; kingdom Metazoa; phylum Chordata; class Aves; order Pelecaniformes; family Threskiornithidae; genus Platalea; species Platalea leucorodia. The sequence goes on from NC_138855.1 coordinate 383,744, forward strand.
GGCCCCTCGGGAGCTGGGCGGCGGCCCCGCGGCGCTGGCGGACTGCTGCGCTCCGATTGGCCAGCTGGCGGGCGGGCGGTGCGGGGGTGGACTACGGCGATCTGATTGGAGGCGGTGGCGCGGAGGGGTGGGACTAGCCGTGAGGCGATTCGGGCTCTGGTTGGCTCCCGCCGTGGAGCCGCCCGGGCCCGTGAATGCTGATTGGCTGTACGCCGAGCGAGTGGGCGGGCCGGGGCAGCGCCTTCCTCGCTGATTGGTTGTTATTTCTAGGGGGGGTTGGTCCGTGTGCCGGAGCCGCTGGGTGGGGGGTGACAAAGCGGGGGGGGGGGGGGGTGTCGGTGCTCAGTCCCAGAATCCTCCGCGGTTGGCCGAAGTTGGGGGGGCGGGCGTCGGGGTGCCCCCCCCCCCCCCCGCCCCCCGAGGGCCCCGGGCGCCCAGGCAGCCGCTGCCCTCCAGGTATCCCCCCAGCGCAGCCCCATCTCGGGGCTGGGCAGAGCCCAGTTAGCAGCAGCTGCATTAAGGAGGCACCCGGGGGTCCCGGGGGGACACCCAGGCCGTGACCTCTCCCTCTCCCCCAGGCGTGGATTTCCCACGATGCCGAGCGGCGCCACCTCCCGCCCGTAAGTGCCCCATTTGGGGGGGGGGGGGGTGTCTCCTTCCCCCCCAGTCCCCCAGGGCCCTCTAACACTCGGGGCGGGGCAGGGAGCAGGGTCACAGGGACCATGGGGTGCCCCCTGTCCCGGGGCGGGGGGGGTCCCCAAACCCACCCTGTCCCCTCTCGGGGGCAGGGGGAGGCTTGGGGACCCCCTTGGCCTCTCCGTTGAGGCTGGGGCACGGCAGCGAGAGCCCGCCCTGGGGCGGGGGGTTCCTCAGGGGCTCCCCACGTGCTTCTGCTTGGGCCCCGTTCGGGGGGGAGCGCGGCGTTTTTGCTGTGTGGATTGCGGAGATGGGTTCGGGGGGGCCCTGGCGTTGCCCGGGGGGGGGGGCTCCCTTCCCTCTCCGCCCCCTCCCCTCCCCGTTTGCCGGCACCGTGACTAACTGCCCCCGTTTCTCCCCCGCGCTACGGCCGCCCGCCCCCGCAGCAGCCCAGCATCGTGAGTATGGCCAGGCTGGGGGGGTGGGAACCCGGGGCGGGGGGACCCCGAAAGCATGCTGGGGGGGGGGGGGGGGGCATGCGTGGGTCTGCATGGAGGGTGCCGGGATGGCTGGGTTCCCCAGGCAGGGGATGGGGGAGGCGGGGGGCAAGGAGGAGGGGGACGGGGGGGCCCGGACGCCTGGGTCCTCACCGCCCCGGCGTCCCCGCAGCCACCCCCTGCCAAGTACGGGGGCCGCCACACCGTGACGCTGATCCCCGGCGACGGCATCGGCCCCGAGCTGATGCTGCACGTCAAGGAGGTCTTCAGGTGGGTGCCCCCCTCCCCTCCTCGCCCTGGCGAGGACCCGGGCGTCCGGGCCGTCCGCGGGACCCAGGCGTCCGGGCCGTTCCCCGCCCCCAGGCACGCCTGCGTGCCCGTGGACTTCGAGGAGGTGCGGGTCAGCGCCGAGGCGCCCGAGGACGACGTGCACAACGCCATCATGGCCATCCGCCGCAATGGCGTCGCCCTCAAGGGTGAGTGCGGGGCCGGTGACACCCCCTACCCCCCCACCCCCGGCAGCTTGGGGACACCCTGACCCCCGTCTCCGTCCCCTCCCCAGGGAACATCGAGACCAACCACAACCTCCCGCCCAGCCACAAGTCCCGTAACAACCTCATCCGGTGAGAGCCAGGGGTGCTGGGGGGGACTGGGAGCACTGGTGGGGGGCACTGGGAGCTATAGAGCCAGCAGGGGTGGGAGGAAGTGGGGGACACGGGGCGGCGGGACGCTGGGGGGGGAACTGGGAGCTGTGGGAGGGGCGTGGCCGAGGGGCGGAGCCTGACCTGCCTGTGGGGGCGGGGCAGGACCAGCCTGGACCTGTACGCCAACGTGATCCACTGCCAGAGCCTGCCCGGGGTGGAGACGCGGCACCGCGACATCGACATCCTCATCGTGCGGGAGAACACCGAGGGCGAGTACAGCAGCCTGGAGCACGAGGTGGGCCACGCCCCTGCAGGGCCACGCCCCTGCAGGGCCACGCCCCTGCAGGGCCACACCCCCTGACAGGACTGCTCAGGGCATCGCCCTGGGTACACGCCCTGGCCACGCCCCCGAGCAATGGGGCCACGCCCCCGAGCAATGGGGCCACGCCCCTGGGCAATGGCCACGCCCCCGGGCAAAGCCATTGACCTGTCCACGCCCCCTTGGCCACAACCCCGCCCCCAGTGGCTGGCAGGCTCCCTCTGGCCACACCCCCAGGGGGGGCAGGCCCCGCCCACAGCCTGGTTGTGGCCTGTTCCCTACCTCCGTGGCCCCGCCCCCTGACGGCCCCGCCCCCTGACGGCCCCGCCCCGTCCCGTCCCCAGAGCGTGGCAGGGGTGGTGGAGAGCCTGAAGATCATCACGGCCGGCCGCTCGCGCCGCATCGCCCACTACGCCTTCCGCCTGGCCCGCGCCGCCGCCCGCCGCTCCGTCACCGCCGTCCACAAGGCCAACATCATGTGCGTGGGGGGGGCGGGGGCGGCGGCGGGGGGCGGGGGCGCCCGCTGAGCCCCTCTCCCCGCAGGAAGCTGGGGGACGGGCTGTTCCTGCAGTGCTGCCAGGAGGTGGCTGCCGAGTACCCCGAGATCAGCTTCCGCAGCATGATCGTGGACAACACCACCATGCAGGTGGGCCCCGCCGCCCCGCCCCGCCCCGCCGCCCTCCCCGTCACCCCAGTAACCCCCCCTCCCCGTCCCCCCCCCAGCTGGTGTCGCGCCCGCAGCAGTTCGACGTGATGGTGATGCCCAACCTCTACGGCAACATTGTCAACAACGTCTGCGCCGGGCTGGTGGGGGGCCCCGGCCTCGTCCCCGGCGCCAACTACGGCCACGACTACGCCGTCTTCGAGACCGTGGGTCTGGGGGTCCCCGGGGGGGCGCCTGGCCCTGGTTACGGCCAGCGCGAAGCTGCTGGGGGGGGTGGGGAGGGCGGCGGGGGGTCCCGGGGACCCCCGGTCACCCCCGCCCTCCCCCCCGCAGGCGACGCGGAACACGGGGAAGAGCATCGCCAACCGCAACATCGCCAACCCCACGGCCGCGCTGCTCGCCGCCTGCATGATGCTGGACCACCTCCGGTGGGGCGGGGCCGGGCCGAGGGGGCGGGGCCGCCACCAAGGGGTGGGGCTAGAGCACGGGGGCAGGGCTTCCCCTAGAGGGAGGGACCCCATTGGAGGGGCTGGGTGAGGGGGTGGGGCCTCACCCAGGGCGGTTTCAAGGGATGGTTTCACGCCCTGTGGGCGTGGCTTGCTGATGGAGGCGTGGCCTCTGGCTGCCCCTCCCCCAGGCTGCACAGCCACGCCTCCACCATCCGCCAGGCCGTCCTCGCCTCATTGGACGATCCGCGGGTAAGTCCCCACCCCCACCCCCTTTTCAAGGGCACGGGTCCCCGCCCCCTGCGGGTGGGGTCGCCGCAAGCCCCGCCCCCACGGCTGACCCCGCCCCCAGACGCACACGCCCGACATCGGGGGACAGGGCACCACCTCGGGGGCCGTCCAGAGCATCATCGCGCACCTCCCCCGCGCCTAGGGCGGGCGGGGTCCCGGCCCCCCCGCGGCCGCGCCCCCAATAAACCCCCGAGGACCGCGCTCCCGGCCGTGCCGCGCCTTTATTCACGCTCACGCGGGCGGGGCGGGGCGGTGCTAGGGGCGGAGCCAGGGGTGGCGCAGGCACTGGGCGGCGGTGGCGCGGCGGGCGGGCTCGAAGGCCAGCATGGGCCGCAGGAAGCGGGCGAAGGCGGCGGCCGCCCCCCGGGGCCACTCGTACTTCTCCTGCAGCACCGCCCGCAGCCCCCAGGGCCGCAGGTGGCGGATGTGCCGCAGCTCCCCTGTGGGGCGGGGCGGCGGGGCGTGACCACCGCGCCGGGACACGCCCCCCCCCAATACTGCCCTCTTGCACCCAGAGCCGCCCCCCCCCCCGGCCGTGGGTGTAACTGGTGCACCCCTTCATTTGCATAGCCCCGCCCCAGCGTGCCCCGCCCCATCCCTTGGCCCCGCCCCTCACCGCGGCGGTTGAAGAACTCCCGGGAGTAGCGCCCCGCCAGCGCCACGTGCCGCGGGATCTCCCCCAGCAGCTCGATCACGTGGGCGATGTGGTCTGGGGGAGGGCGGGGCGCGTCAGGCCACGCCCCTCCGCGGCCCCGCCCCATCTCTCGGCCACGCCCCTCCCGCGGCCCCGCCTACCCTCGTCCCGGCTGTAGTCCTCCCCGGAGTGCGGCTCGAACAGGTAGTCGCCCGTCGCCAGCTCGAAGGCCTGGGGGCAGAGCGGGGCGGTGAGGGGCCGCGGGGCGCCGTGGGGCGGGCGCCGTGGGGCCGGCCGTGGGGCGGGCGCCCCTCACCATGCAGGCGGTGCTCCAGATGTCGGCGGGGGGCCCGTAGCCGGCCCCCAGCAGCACCTCCAGCGCCCGGTACTGCCGCGTCTGGATGTCCTCGGTGAAGTGCCGGTGCTGCGCGGGGGCCGGGGCGTCACCCCCCGCCCGGGGGGGGGCGCACCCCCAAGCCCCCCATCTGTCCCAAACCACCCCAAAACCAACCCCGCTGCCCCAGCCCCCCCCCAGTTGCCCCCTCACCACCCAGCAGCCGTTGCCGAGGTCGGCGATCTTGACGCGCAGCCGAGGGGCGCAGCGGGGGTCCAGGGGGTTCTCCTGCCCCCCCAGCACCCCCCCACCTGCGTGGCGGCAGAGGGGACGTCAGCGGGGGCACCCCAATACCCCCCGGCCCCCCACCGCCCCCAGCAGAGTCCCCGCCTGCCCCCCCAGCCCCACCGCTGCCCCCCCAGCACCCCCCGCCGCCCCCCAATTCCCCCCCCAGGACCCCCAATATTCCCCCAGGACCCCCAATTGCCCCCCCCAACCTCCCCCCTGCAACACCAACTGCCCCCCAATTCCACCCTCCACCCCCCCGGCCCCCCAATTGCCCCCACAACCCCAACTGCCCCCCAATTCCACCCCCCTGGTCCCCCAATTGCCCCCACAACCCCAACTGCCCCCCAGTTCCGCCCCCCCGGCCCCCCAATTGCCCCCACAACCCCAACTGCCCCCCAATTGCCCCCACAACCCCAACTGCCCCCCAGTTCCACTCCCCCGGCCCCCCAATTGCCCCCACAACCCCAACTGCCCCCCAATTCCACCCCCCCGGCCCCCCAATTGCCCCCACAACCCCAACTGCCCCCCAATTCCACCCCCCCGGCCCCCCAATTGCCCCCACAACCCCAACTGCCCCCCAATTCCGCCCCCCCAATTGCCCCCACAACCCCAACTGCCCCCCCGCTTCCCCACCTGCCCCCCAACACCCCCCCGGGGCCCCCCCGCTGACCGAGGGGGGCAGGGGGGGCCCCCCCCGAGCCCCCCGAGATGAGAGAGCTGGAGGTGGGGGTGAGGAGGGAGTCGGAGGCAGAGCTGGGGCTGGGGGGGCGGCGGGGGGGGCCCCCCCCCGAGGCGGAGGAGCCCCCCGAGAGCCCGTCGCTGGAGCCGCCGGCCCGCAGGGTGTGCACCCCCGAGGAGGAGGCGCCGCTGGGGGGGCTGCCCCCCTCGTCAGGGTCCGGGGGGGGGGCCTCTGCAGGAGGGAGGAGGCCCTGAGACCCCCAAAGCCTGGGGGCCCCCCGAAAGGGAGAGAGGGGTCCCCACGGCGACGCCCCGCGCTCCCAGGTTTCCCTCCAGCCCTCCCGGGAACCCCTACGCCAGCCTCGGGGGGCCCGAAACCCCCTGGGGCCCCCCCAACCCTCGTGGGACCCCCAAAACCAGCCCCGAGGGACCCAAACCCCCCTGCCAGGGTCCCCAACGCCACCCCTGGGACCCCCAACGCCACCCCTGGGACCCCCAAAACCATTCGCTGGGGCTCCCGCCCCCCCCAGGACTCCCAAACCCGCCCTGGGGACCCCCACCCACCTCGCAGCCACCCCGGAGCGCCGAATCCTCCCCCGGGGACCCCTCTGACCCCCTCCCCGTGCCCCAGGGGACCCCGAGCTCCCCCCGGGGGTCCCAGACCCCCCCCAGGCACTGACCAGCATCATCAGGGGCCCCCGGTGACCCCCCCATCTCCCGCAGGTGCTCCAGGTCCCGCAGGCGCTGGGCCAGGAGGCGGCTCTGGCGCCGCTGCCGCCGCCGTCGCCGCCGCCGCTGGGCGCGGGAGAGCCGCTCCTGCCGCGGCGGAGCGGGAGAGGGCCGCTCGCACGGGGCGGGGGGGGGAAGGCCTCGCGCGAGGGGCGGGGGTGCAAAGCGCGGGGGGCGCGGGGGAGCCGCCGGGGGTCACGCACCCGCGGGAGGAGCCATGCGAGGGCGCGGGCGAGGAGACGTGCGAAGTCACGCAGGCGGGCGAGGAGGCGCGCGAGGGCGGGCGGGCGTGCAAGGAGGCGTGCGAGGAGGGGCCGCCGCCCCGAGACACTCACGGGGACGTCCGGCGGCGCGGAGCTCACTGCGGAGAGAAAAGAGGGCAGAGGGGGAATCGGACGGGGTCCCCCCCAGGGGTCCCGGGGGTCCGGCTCCCCCCGTGGCGCGGCGGCGGGGCTCGGGGGTACCTGCGCTCTGGGGGGGGCCGCCCCCCCGGGCCCAGCGCGCGGCCTCGGCCGCCAGCTGCCGCACGAAGGGCTCCCCCACCCGCAGCAGCACGTTCTCCGGCTTGATGTCCGTGTGGATGATCTTGCACTTGGTGTGCAGGTAGTCCAGCCCCTCCAGCACCTGCGCCCCGACGCAGGGAGAGCACCCCCAAATCAGGGGCGGGGGGGGGGGCGCAGCGACCCTCCCTCACGCCGTCCCCGAGGCCTGCTGGCCCCCCTGCGGGGATCGGGGGGGATACTGGGGGCCTGGGGGGGACCCGGGGGTCTCCAGGGAGGACATTAGGGCTCCCCATGGGGATATTTGGGGTCTCAAGTGGATCTTGGGGTACTGCGGATTGAGGGTAGGCTCTAGAGAGACCACCTGGAGAACCTGCGGGCACACAGAGGGTCCCAGAAAGGATAACGGGGGGCTCTAGGGGGACGTTTGGGGTCCCCATGGGGATCTGGGGGAGCCCACAGGGACACTGGGGAGCCCTAGGGGGACGTTTGGGGTCCCCATGGGGATCTGGGGGAGCCCACAGGGACACTGGGGAGCCCTAGGGGGACGTTTGGGGTCCCCGTAGGGATCTGGGGGAGCCCGCGGGGACACTGGGGAGCCCTAGGGGGACGTTTGGGGTCCCCATGGGGATCTGGGGGAGCCCGCGGGGACACTGGGGAGCCCTAGGGGGGATATTTGGGGTCCCCATGGGGATCTGGGGGAGCCCACAGGGACACTGGGGAGCCCTAGGGGGGACATTTGGGGTCCCCGTGGGGATCTGGGGGAGCCCACGGGGACACTGGGGAGCCCTAGGGGGGATATTTGGGGTCCCCATGGGGATCTGGGGGAGCCCACAGGGACACTGGGGAGCCCTAGGGGGGACATTTGGGGTCCCCGTGGGGATCTGGGGGAGCCCACGGGGACACTGGGGAGCCCTAGGGGGACGTTTGGGGTCCCCGTGGGGATCTGGGGGAGCCCGCGGGGACATTGGGGAGCCCTAGGGGGGACATTTGGGGTCCCCGTGGGGATCTGGGGGAGCCCACGGGGACACTGGGGAGCCCTAGGGGGACGTTTGGGGTCCCCGTGGGGATCTGGGGGAGCCCTAGGGGGACGTTTGGGGTCCCCATGGGGATCTGGGGGAGCCCGCGGGGACATTGGGGAGCCCTAGGGGGACGTTTGGGGTCCCCATGGGGATCTGGGGGAGCCCGCGGGGACATTGGGGAGCCCTAGGGGGGACGTTTGGGGTCCCCATGGGGATCTGGGGGAGCCTGCGGGGACACTGGGGAGCCCTAGGGGGAACACTTGAGGTTCGTGGGGTGGCAGGGGGATGCGGGGGGATTAGGGGGGGCTCTGGGGAGGACATTTGGGGTCCCACAGGGATACGGGGTGCCGGGGGGACGTGGGGGCCCCCCCTCACCTGTCGCACGATGCTCTTGACGCAGGGCAGGGGCAGCCCCTGGTAGTTGGACTTGATGATCCAGCGCAGGAGCTGGTGGCCCAGCACCTCCAGCACCATGCACACGTCTGGGGGGGGTCAAGGAGCGCCCGGATGCCTGGGACCCCCCCACGGGGCGGGGGACGCGGGGCCCCCCACCCGGGACCCCCCCTGGGGAGGAGATGGGGCTCCTGGACGCCTGGGTCCCCGGAAGGATACGGACGCCGTTGACCCCCGAGATCTTGAAGTCGTCGATGAGCTGCACGATGTTCTCCCGCTTGGGGTCGCTGGGGTCCGAGTCGCGGACCTGGGGGGGCACGGGGGGAGTTACGGGGGGTCGGGGGGGAGCCTGGGGGTCCCCGGTTTGCGGGGGCTGGGCGCACTCACGCATTTCAGCAACTTGATCTCGTCCAGAGCCGTCTCGGTGTACTGGGGCGCGCTCTTCACCACCTTCAGCGCCACGAACCGCTTCCGCCTGCGGAGGGGACCCAGGAGTCCGGGGGGGCCCCCCCAAGCCCCCTCCCACGCCCCCCGCGGGGGTCCCAGGGGTCCGGACACTCACCTGATGTCCCAGCAGAGCCAGACGGTGGAGAAGTGCCCCCAGCCCAGCTTGCGCACCACGTGGTAGCGCCCGTTGAAGAGGTCCCCGATCCGCACGGGGTAATACCCGCCTGGGGGGGCACGGAGAGGGGGGGACAGCCTGGCACCCCGGTGCGTGGGGGCTCCCCCTGCCCCCCCGTGGACCCAGGCATCCAGGCACCCCCACCTTTGCAGTAGTCCCGGGGGTCCTCCTGCTCCCCTTCGTCAGAGCCCAGCAGCCCCTCTGACAGCAGGGGCAGGGGAGGGGGGGTCTCTGGCGACACATCCTCAGGGGGGCTGGGGGTCCTGCGGGGGGCAGAGCCAGGCTGGGAACCCCGGCGTCCGGGCTCCCCACACCCCCCAGCCCCAGGGGACCCAGGGCTCTGCACCCCCTCCCCATAGCTGGTCCCCTCAGGGGTCTCCCCCATGCTCGGGGGGCCCACAGCGTGGTCCCTCAGGGGGAAAGGGGGGGCAAATGGTCCCAGGAGAATGCCGGGAGGTCCCAGAGGCCCCCCAGGCCAGAGTGAGGGGGGGTGCGAGGCATGCTGGGACATCACCCCCCCAAAATAGAAATGACCTCACGGCCCCAGGCACCGTGGGGTTAAAAATAGCCCTGGCAGGGGGAAGGGTGGCCCTAGGAATGTGCCCCCCCCCCAGGAAAGGGGGCTCTGCTTGTCCCCCCCAGGGAAGAAGGGCACCCCAAAAGCTCCACCCCCCCCAACAGCAGGTTGTCTCCACTCCCTAAGGGTCACGGGGGGCTCTGGGGAAACCGTGACCCTGCCGCTCCCCCTCGTATCCCCCCTCACCGTGGGGGTGGTTTTCGTTTTTTGTCCTTTTTGCGCTTTTTCTTTCGCTTGCCTGGATCTGAGATGGGTGTCGGGGGGTCACGGGTGCCCCCGGCACCATAGGCACCCCCATGCTCCCCCCCCAGCGACCCCGATTCCCCCCCAGTCCCAAGCCTCACTTTCTCCCATCAACCCCCCCCCCCCAGGGCTGGAAACCACCGGTTTCTCCTCAGAACCCCCCCGGGACCCCCCCGGCCCAGGAACCGCCTGTTTCTTCACAGAAATTCCCTTGAAACACCTCAAAACCCACTCCCCGGACGCCCCCCCGCCCTCCCCCGGTGCCGGGACCCCCACTTTGCCCTCAGAAAATGCCCCAAAATGCCTCAAACCCCTTCCCCGGACCCTCCATGTCCTTCCCCAGCCGCCATTCCCCTCGGTTTTCCTCACGAACCCCCTCAGGACCCTCCAACGGCCCCCCCGGACCCGGGACCCCCAGTTTTCCCTCACGATCCCCCTCAGAACGCCCCCACCCCAGCCCCAGGACCCCCGCTTTCCCCTCACAAACCGCCCCGGGACCCTTCAAAACCCTTCCCGCCCCGGGAACCACCTGTTTCTCCTCAGACACTCCCTTAAAACCTGCTCTCGGGACCCCCCACGGCCCCCCCGGTGGCGGGAACCCAGGATTTCCCTCACGATCCCCCTCAAAACGACCCACAAAGACACTCAGCGCCCCCCCCCCCCCCAGCCCCGGGACCCCCACTTTCTCCTCACACCCCCCCCCCCCCCGGGACGTGCCCCCCCTTCCCCTCGGGCCCCCCCCAGACCCCCCCGCAGGCCCCCGGGCAGAGACCACCCGCTTTTCCCTCACGGCCCCCGCCGCCGCCGCTTTCCCGCCGCAAACCGCGTTTCTCCTCACCGGTCCTCGCGCCCGCCGCCGCCGCCCCCCCGCGCAGCTCCATGCCGCGCGCCGCCGCTCTGCGCGTGCGCCGCCGCCCCCCCCCGCCACGGGCGGGGAGGGGCGGGAGCCCGCCCCGCCCCTTGCCCCGCCCCCGTCGCCATGGAGACCGGGCCGCGCAGGCCCTAGCGCTCTCACGACGTGGCCGGCAGCTTCCAGCACGCCTTCGTCGCGATAAGGCGAGCTCCCCGAAACTGGGCCCCCAAAATAGCGGTGGGCGGCCACCAAAGGGGCCCAGGGCCCCCCCAAACAGCCCTATCCCCCCCCAAAGAGCTCCCCCCCCCCCCGCCCCCCCACCTTGGCATCCAGCAGGGCTAAAGGGCAGCACCCCCAAAGCAGCTCTGCCCCCCCCAGCGATCTTAGAGCCCCCCCCAGGGGGAAGAGAGCCCCCCAGAATGGCCCAGCACCTCCCCACATGGAACACAGTCCCCCCAGAAGGGTCTGGGGACCCCCCCAAGCCTGCCCTGGGGAAGGGGATGATGAACCCCCCCTCCCATGAACAGACGGGGCCGGGGGGCTGCTGGGCATCATTTAATAATAGGGCGCAGGGGGGGCGTCGGGGGAGGGGGGGTTCGGGGGGCAGCACCCCCAGCCCCACCCCGCACCCTCCCCCACCCTGGGGTGCTGGGGGGGGGGGAAGGGGGGCAGGATGCTCCGGGAGGGGCGGGGGGCAGAGAGGGGGACCCCCCTCCCCAAACAGCAAAATCCCACCAGGAAAGAAAGGGGAGACCCTACAAAAAATAGGAGCCCCCCACCCTCCCCCCCCATTCCCCCAGTCCCCCCTCTTCCTTCCAGCTGTAATTATGGGGGGGGGTGCGTGTGTCTTCTCCCCCCCCCCCCAAAAATAGCCGAGGTTTGTCCCGCGGCGTCCAGCGCTGTGTCCCCCTCCCCTCCCCGGTCAGGAGGCGTCCCATGAAAGCGGGGAGGGGGGGTTCCCCGAAATAAAACGCCCCCCCCAGCCTGGGCCGCCATGCACCTAGAGGTCCCTGGGGGGGCCGGGGGGGGGCGGCGAGGGGGGCCAGGGCGCAGTCCGGGGGTTCAATATCAACTCTTGTCGGCGGCGGGGTCTCTGTGGCGGGAGGTCTTCATGGTCTCCAAGTACTCCTGCTGCGAGACGGCCAGCACTGACGCCAGGATCTCGTCGTCCTCCCAGTCGTTCAGGCCTAGGGGGGCCCCAAAAATTGGGGGGCGAGGATGGAGTTTAAAGGGGGGGGGGCACATAACCCCACAGATCTCCCGGGCATCGCCCCAGAAGGGACAGCAATGAGCGCCGACGTGGCAGGGCCAGAGCTTGGCTACTCCCCAAGTGAGGGTTCTGGGGCTGCCTCCCAAATTAGAGATTTTGTGTCATGTCCCGTCCCCCCCAGAGTTGCAGCAAAGGGAGACAAATCCCCCAACAGAGATCTTTTCCCCCAAATCTAGAGCACTGCCAAGCTGAAAAGGCCAAAACTCAAGACTTCCCCCCCCCAAAACCACAACCTAACAGACCCAAACCCAGGATTCCCCCCCTAAACTGAGAAATACCCCCCAACACTCCTAAATCTCCCCCAACCCTAATCCCCCCCCCCCCGAGACACCCCTACAACCCCACAACTCCGCCCCCCGGCCCGAGACCCCCCCCAGCCCCCTGCCCAGGCCCCCCTGCTCACCGAAGGCGGTGGGGGACATCTGCTGCATGATGGCACGGCACTCCAGCGCGGGGTACAGGGACACCAGCGGGGGGGTGGCCCGGCCTCCACCCGCCCCCAGCTGGCTGCTGGTCCCTGGGAGGCAGGCACATCGTGGGGGGGGGCCAGGCACACCGTCCCTGAGACCCCCCCAGCAGCCCCCTGTCCCACCCAGCACCCTCCCACATCCAATTTGGGCCCCCCCCACCCCATAGTGGCCAATTTGGGACTCCCAGCACCCCATAATTCCCATGTTGGGGCCCCATAACCCCCCCCAGCACCTAACTGGGGCTCCCTCATGCCCTTCCCAGCACCACCCAGCACCTGATTTGGACCCTCCACCACCCCATAACAACCAATTTGGGGCCCTCAACTCCCTTTAACACCCAGCTGCCCCCCCCCCAGCACCTTGCAGCACCCAGTTTGGGTCCTCCAGCACCCCATAAGCCCCCGGTTTGTCCCCCCCAGCCCCCAGAGATACCCACCTGGGGCACAGGGCGAGGGGGGCTTGCCTGGGGGGGGGGCACCGGGCGAGGGGGGCTTGGGGCCGGGTGCCTCGGGGTGCAGACCGGGATGCTCAGGCGAGGGGGCGGCGCTGCGGGGCCGGGGCGAGCGCCCGCTCCACTCCTCCAGGCCGCTGGCCGCCGCCGCCGTAGCCGAGCTGCACGTGGCGCTGGCCTTGCGGGGCTGCGGGGACGCGGGGAGGCACGTCACCCGCCCCTGCCCAGGCCAGCGCTGTCCCCGGGCGGGCAGCCAGGGAGAGGTGGGGATGGGGACCCCAGGACCCCGCTGAGGGGGGTCCACGACGGCCCCTACGCCCCCGGGGGGGAAGGCGGGGCGCCCCACCTGCCGGGCCTGCTTCTCCTGGTCGCGCAGCCACTGGAGGTAGGACTCGCGGGCCACCTGCTCCTCGATGGCCTCGTTGGTGGCCTCCCAGTCGGTCGCCCGCTTCTTGTCCTCCAGCATCTGCTGCTCGATCCAGGACTCCTCCGAGGTCTTGATGGCGCTCTTCATCAGCGACTGCTCTGCCAGCTGGGGGCGGGGCCACGCTCGGACACGCCCCCACGACAGGCCACGCCCCCACGACAGGCCACGCCCCCACGACAGGCCACGCCCCCACGACAGGCCACGCCCCCACAGAACCCCCGGGCACACAGCCCCCAGACCCAGCAGTGGGGGGGGGGGGGGGGGGGGCACACTAGGCCACACCCCTACACCGAGGCCACACCCCCTTGATTCCAGCTGGGCCATTAAGAACCCACCCCTCACAGCAGGCTCCACCCCCTCTGGCAGGCCACGCCCCACCCCAGAAGGCTCCACCCCCCCGGCACAGCACCAACCTGGAATGGGGCTGCTGGCAGGGGGCGGGGCCATGCTCAGACACACCCCAAACCACACCCCCAGAGGCAGGCTCCGCCCCCAGACAAGCCCCACCCCCAGACCAGGGCTCCCACCGGGGGGGTGGGGCCACAGACAAAGAAGGCAGTGGGAGGCGGGACTAAGTGTGGCCATGCCCCCTCCATGGCCCCACCCACAGGGGAGGGAGGGGGCAGCCAGGGAGGGCCCCAGGACCCATAGGGCCCCTCCAGAGACCCCCTGGACTGAAGGGGGGCACCCCCACCCCATCGCAATGGGGGGCCCAAGCCCCCCTGACCCCCCCAGCCCCCCTGGACTGAAGGGGGGCACCCCCACCCCATCGCAATGGGGGGCCCAAGCCCCCCTGACCCCCCCAGCCCCCCTGGACTGAAGGGGGGCACCCCCACCCCACGGCAATGGGGGGCCCAAGCCCCCTCCGACCCCCCCAGTCCCCCTGGACTGAAGGGGGGCACCCCCACCCCACGGCAATGGGGGGCCCAAGCCCCCCTGACCCCCCCAGCCCCCCTGGACTGAAGGGGGGCACCCCCACCCCACGGCAATGGGGGGCCCAAGCCCCCCTGACCCCCCCAGCCCCCCTGGACTGAAGGGGGGCACCCCCACCCCACGGCAATGGGGGGCCCAAGCCCCCCTGACCCCCCCAGCCCCCCTGGACTGAAGGAGGGCACCCCCACCCCACGGCAATGGGGGGCCCAAGCCCCCCTGACCTCCCCAGCCCCCCTGGACTGAAGGGGGGCACCCCCACCCCACGGCAATGGGGGTCCCAGGCCCCCCAGCCCCACTGACCCCTGGCTTGAAGGAGGGCAGCCCCAGCCCCACGCCGATGGTGGCCTTGTTGGGGTTGACAACGGAGTTGTAGTGGATGTTGCGGTGGTAGCTGACCCGAATGGGCTCGTCCTCGTTGTGCTGGATCCCGTGGAAGGTGTTGATGGGCTCTGCGGGCACCCCGTCAGCACAGCGGCACCCCCACCACCCCACAGGCACGTGGGGACCCCCCCCCGACAGCACCCAGGGACCTTCAGGTACGCCCCCCAGCAGCACCCTGGGGACCCCACAGCCACCCAGGAGCCCCGACATCAGCACCTTGGGGGGCCCACAGGGACCCCAGATTCCCCTACAGCACCCTGGGGACCCCAGAGACTCCCCCCATGGCACCTTGGGGACCCCAGAGACACCACAGGAAGCCCCCTCAGCACCTTGGGAAAGTCCAGAGCGTTGGGGGACCTCCATGGCACCACAGAGACCCTCCCAGCACCCTGAGGAACCCCAGAAAACCACAGGGACCCCCCTCCCCCAGCACCAACATCGGCACCCTGGGAACCCCTACGGTGCCTTGGGGACCCCCGTGTCGCCTCAGGGCCCTCCCCCTCCCCGCTGTCCCCAGGGCCCCGCGGGGTGGACGCACCAGTGCCGTACTGGTAGACCTCGACGGGGCGGTTGTACATCTCGGCCATGGCCTGCATCTCGATGTGGTTCCCGTGGCACGTGCTCTTGCGCTTACGGTTGATGTAGGTGGTGAAATCCTCCGTCACGTAGTTAGAGAAGTAGTCGGCGTTCTTCATCTGGGAGCGAGGGGATGTTGGGGACGTCAGGGGACATCGAGGCAGCCCCGGGGTGGTGAGGGACACTGGGGGGTGGCGGGGAGCACGGGGACACCACAGGACCGCAGGGCTGCCCCAGGGACCCTGAGGACATTGAGGGGGGGAACCCTGGGGACCTCAGGAAACACCAGGGGACATTGGGGAGGGTGGGGGGATAGCAGCCCAGTCCCCCCCAGCGCTCCTGGCACCCTCCCAGTCCGCCCCAGTGCCCCCAAGTACATCCCCGTGCCTCCCAACGTATCCCAGTGCCCCCCAGCCTCCTTCCAATCCCCCTCCAGTGGCTCCCAGCACATCCTTGCACCCCCCAGAACCCCCAAGTGCCCCCCAGTCCCCTTCCATCAGCCCCCCATATACCTCAGTGCCCTGCAGTTCCCTCCCAGTGCCCCCCAGCGCCTCACCAGATAGTCCATGCAGTGCTTGCGCACCACCTCGTGCATGTCCTGGTCTCCGTACACCTGGTCAGCTGGCGGCACCCAGACAAGGAGGACAGAAAGGGGCAGTGAGGGGGGCGTCAGCCTGGAGGCCTGGGAGCCCCATGCCAGGGCGCAGTAGCAGGGGGGACACGGGGGGGACGCGGGGCTCACCCACGGCCCGGAAGAGACAGGCGCCGTCCTCCTTCATGCGTTTGATGATGAAGCCTTTCTTTTCCCGCAGCGCCTTCTCGAACCGGTGCTCCTGCTGGAGACACAGCTGGGCTCGGTGCCCGCACCCGGAGGGGGGCGAGGGGCACCCTGGGGGGCGAGGGTCCCCCAGGGAAACGCGCCATAGGGACCCGAGCCCTGCGCCACGTGGGGACGAGCGTGACGGTTCCCACGGGACACGGTGCGGCAGACAGGCGTTAGGGGACAACGGGGGGTCCCTGCGGGGGGGGGACACGCGATGGGGACAAACACCTCGTGTGACACGCACGACCGGGGCGGGGTGAAAACATGGGGATGCCCGGGGGGGCCCTGAACACCCCCAGGCCACTGAGGTCCCCCCGGTCCCACGTCCCTCCTGCCCCCGTATCCCCCTGGTGCCCCCAGCCCCAGCACCCCCAGGCCCCCCGGCCCCCGCACCTGCTCGGCCGTGGCCGGGTCCATCTCCACCCGCCCGGCCTCGTACTCGTCCTCGCTGTTGTAGCCGCCTCCCGCCTCGTCGGGGCCGGGGCTGCCGCCGGGGCCCAGCCCCAGCCCCAGCCCCATCCCGCCGGGGCCGCCGCAGCCGGGGCCACCGCCGCCGGGGCCGCCGCTGGGCCCGGCTCCGCCGCGCCGCCGCCGCTTGCTGTGTCCGGGGCCGCCTCCGCCGCCGCCGCCGCCGGGCCCGCGGGGCTCGGGCAGCCCCAGCGCCGCCGCCTCCAGCCCCAGCAGAGACCCGGGCCCATCCCCGCCGCCGGGGCCGCCGCCGCCGGGGCCGCCGGGGCCGGCGGGGGGGGGCGAGCCAGCGGCCGGCAGCCCGGCCCAGCCCCGCAGCGGCGGCGGCGGCGAAGCCCTGGGCCGCGGCCCCCCGACGCCGCCGGGGCCGCCGGGCTCGCCCACGCCGCCGGGGCCGCGCTCGGGGCCGGCGTCCGCGCCGCGCTCGGGGCCGGCGTCCGGGCCCGAGTCGGCGTCGCCGTCGGGCGCCGGCACCGGCTTCTTCTTCGGGAGGATCGTCATGGCGGGGCGCGCATGGGGCGGCGCCGGGGGGACCGGGAAGGGGACCGGGAAGGGGACCAGGGGGGACCGGGAGGCCCCGCCGGGCCGCGGCGGCCGCGGGAGGCGCCGGGTGGCGGGGCCGCTGCTGCTACCCGCGGGCCCCGCGGAGCCGGGGGGGCCTCGCCCAGGCCCCCCCGCGGGCGCGGCGGCGAGGCCGGAGCTGTCGGGCCGCGGAGCGCGGGCGGGGGCGCTGCCGCCGCCGGGCCCGTGTCAACATCAACAGCGGCGCCCTCTGACCCCGCCGCCGCGCTTCCGCCTCGCCCGCCGCCCGCGCTTCCATTGGCCGGCGGCGCCCTCGCCGCGCCCCCATTGGCCGGCGGCCGGATCGGAAGTCCCGCCCGCCCGGAGGCCGGCGGGTCGGGAGGGAGGGGAGGGGGCGGGACCGGCGTCGCCCCGGCGACGGCGCGGCTGCCCGCTGATTGGGCGAGGGGCGGGGGGAAGGGCGCGGAGGGGGCGTGGCGGGGCCCCGAAGGAGCGAGCGCTGATTGGGGCGAGCGCGGGGAGGCGGGGCCGCTCAGGGAGCGGACGCAGATTGGGCGGCGGGCCGGAGGCGGGACTTCAGGAGAGAGCAGGTGCTGATTGGCTGCCGCGCAAACAGCGGCCCATCCATCTTCAACGCGCCGGGGACGGGCGGGAGCAGCGAGAAAGCGCCTAGCCCCGATTGGCCCGAGCCTAACCCCGCCCACCCCACCCTCCCATTGGCCGCCGTAGGCGACCTAATTTCCCATTGGCTGAGGAGCGGCTGAGGCGGAGCCGCCCTCTCCCGTGACACCACCCCGGCAGCTGTCAATCTCCCGCAGGCCCCGCCCCCCGGTCTGCCCCCCCCCCCCCCCCCCCGGACCCAGCACAGACCCACGGCTCCGTTTTCAGCTCCTTTATTAAAAGCTCCCGGTAACGAGGGCGGGGCCCCTCCCTGCCAAGGGGCCCCAGGCCTCCGGGCCGCCGTCCCTGAGCTCTCGGGGCGGGGGGGGAACGGCCCCGGCGCCAGCCTCACCCCGAGGGGACCCAGGCGTCCGACCAGGTGCCGAGTCCATCTCCGGAGGGCTCGGGGACCCCCCGGTGCTGAACTCACCCCGAGCAGCCCCTCGGGGTGGGGGTTCCCGGCTGGGACCCGGGCGTCGCGGAGGGGATCCAGGTATCCGGGCTCAGTGGGCCTTGTGGCGGGGGCGGTCGTGGGCGCGCTGGGCGGCGGCCAGGTGACGGCAGGCGTCAGCCAGGAGGACGCCGGGCACCAGCACCCACAGCCCGTTCAGCCCCACGAAGTAGCCCCAGAAGTACAGAGGCCGGGGGTCGCTGTGGCTCCAGCCCGCCCGCGCCTCCGTGGCGAAGTACAGCACGTCCCCATACAGCTGCCCTGGGCGCAGGGAGGGAGACGGATGTCAGGGAGAGCCGGGCGGCTCCAGGGACACGGGCGGCCCCCCTCACTCGCCCCCTCCAGGGCATGCAGGGGTCCCAGGCGTACCGAGGGAGACGAGGAGCTGCAGGATGTAGCGGGTCGGGTGGCGCCGCAGGAAGGCGAGGAAGGTGAGGAAGCTGAGAGGGCCCCAGGCCCAGGCTGTCACCGTCTCCATGGCAACCGTGAAGTCATCGCTCCTGGCGGGGTGGGGGGAAGACACAGCGGGGTCAGCCCGGACGCCCGGGGCCCTCGGACACCCCTCTCCCCGCCCGCCTCCCCCAACTCACGTCATGTAGCGGCTGTCGGCTTTGGCGTACTCCTTCCCTGCGGGCGGCGCGGGGTTGGCAGGGGGACCCAGGCGCCTGGGGCAGGCAGGTGCCTCCCCCCCCCACCGCACGGGTCCCAGGCACCCGGGGGACTCCCACCCCCACCCCATGGCCCTCCAGCATGCGGGTGTCCCCCTCCCCAGGCGTCCAGGGCCCCCCCCCCCTTTTTCCCTTCGGGGCCCACTGACGCCCCAGGAGACCCCTCCCCAAAGGGACCCAAGTGACCGGGACCCCCCCCAGGGAACCCGGCCCCCCCCCAGGGACCCCGGCACCCCTGTCCGCCCCCCGCCCCGGCGCTCACAGACGTCGGCCAGCAGCCCGGTGGCGGCGGGCAGCTCCCGGTGCCGCAGGCTGAAGTAGCCCTCCAGTATCCCGTGGATCCCCGCGCACAGCAGGAACCAGCCCAGCGCCAGGCGGCGGGCGGGGCTCCGCGACGCCCCGCCCCTCCCGGCCCCGCCCAGCGCCCAGCCCAGCGCCAGCAGCCCCGCCCCGGCCGCCACCACCGCGCCTGCGCACTGCCAGCCGGGGCGCGCGCTGGCTACGTAACCCGGCAACGGCAGCGAGCGCGGCCAATAGGGGTGCGCCGTCGTCGCCATGGCAACGCCGCTACGGTGGCCGCTGCGCTGCGCTGTGAGGGGGGAAGGCGGAAGCGAGGTGAGGGAGCGGGAACCGGACTCCCCCGCGCCCCCGCCCCGGCCGGGCTCCCCCCCCGCCCGCCCCGGCTGATCCGGCCCGGCCCGGCCCCCCCCCCCGCCCCGGCCGGGCCCCCGGGACGCCCCCGCCCCCCTCCCCCCCCCCCGGAGCGCTGCCGCCCTCACCTCAGCCGCGCCGCGCCGCTCTCCCGCGCGCCGCCAGCCCGCCGCCGCTCCCGCCGCCGCGCCCCCGCCCCCGCGGCCAATGGGAGCGCGCTGCCGCCCGGCCGGCCAATGGCGGCACGCCCCCGCCCGCCGACTCCGCGCGCCGATTGGCCGCCCCCGCCGCTGGGGAGATGTGGGGCCAGGGGGCTGGGCGGGAGGGGCGGGGCCTCGCCGTGTGGGCGGAGCCCGGCCCCGGCGCGGGGCTTCCCTCGGGGGTGGGGCTTCGCCGGGGCAGGACGCGGCTCTGGAGGCGTGGCCTCGCTTGGGGGCGTGGCCTCGTGCGGGAAGGGGGCTGCGCCCTGGAGGCGCGGCTCCGCCCAGGGGCGTGGTTCCGCGGGGGGGCGTGGCTCCACCTTGCGGGCGTGGCTCCACCTTGCGGGCGTGGCTTGCCCCCAGAGAGAGCGCCTCCCCATCTCCTCCATAGGGGCATGGGGACCCCCGGACCTATAGGGGCCGTATGGCCCCCCCAGCCCTACACGGGCCCTATGCTCCCTCTCAGGGCCTCGTAGGGTCCCTATGGACCCCCCCCCGGGATGTACAGGAGCTGTACAGACCCCCACAAAATATATAGGGGCTACACGGCCTCCCCTGGGCTGCGTAGACCCGCCCTGCAGGGATATATAGGAGCCACACAGACCCCTCCCAGGAACATACAGACACCCCCAGGGCTGTATGGACCCTCCCATAGGACATACAAGCTTCTCCAGGGCCTACAGGTACCATACAGACCCCCCAAAACTAGATAAGTACTATACAGACTCCTTCCAAAAACATATGGGTACTCCACAGAGGACCCCCAGGATGCATAGGTCCCCCCAGGAATGTGCAGGGGCCTCTTCCCGCCCTGCCAAGCCATACAGACACCCCCCAGGGATGTATGGACACAGGGACCCGCCCCCCAGAGCCATACAGGAGCTATATGGGCGGCGAGGAACCCCAAACCGGCGATGTTTCCCCCCAAGAATGAGTCGGGCGAGGCAGTGGCAGCAGGTCCCTGTATTGAACCCAGCCGTGCGGCCCCCCCGCGCCCCCCCACCGCTGGACCCCCGCTCCCTGGGGGGGCATGCGATAGGGCCCCCCCGCAACCGGCCGCTCGCCAGGAGCGGCTGGGGGGGCCCCGGGTTTGGGGCACCCCACCCAAATCTGGGGACCCCTCCCCACGCACGGGGGGGGGGGGGGCATGGAGTGATTCAGGGGGTGTGACCCCTCGGGTTTGGGGGTCACACCAGGGTGCCGGGGGGCTGCGGGTCCGAGGTGGGGGGGGGGGGCGGCCGCAGGGGGGTCCCCCGAGGCCCTGGGGGGAGGGGAGTGGGGAGAGATGTGTCCAAAAGATGGAGTAAAGTGAAAATAAAGGAAATGAGGAGAAAAAAACAGAAAAAATGGGAAAACAGAAAAAAAAGAGAGAGAAGAGAAACAGCAATTAGCTCCCCCAAACACAGCCCCCACTCCCTCTGCCCGGATGCCTGGGTCCCCCGCTGGCCCCCCCCAGAGCCCCGGGGATGGGGGTCCCCCCCCGGGACCCCCCCTCACCCTGTCCCCAGAATTAAGAAAAGAAAAGAGGAAAAAAAGAAAGGGGGCAGGAGAGACCCCCGGGAAAGGGCCAGGGACGCCGGGTGGGGAGCCCCAGAATGGGGGTTTGGAGGGAAACTGGAGAGGGGACACCCCAGGGAGACCCCAAATGTGGGGTTGCTGGGGGGGGCTGCTGGGGGACCCCGAACTGGGGCACGTGAGGGTTCTGGGGGTCCCCTGTGAGGTGGGGCTGAAGGGGGAGGTTTGGGGGGGCCGAAAGGGAGCATATTTGGGGTGTCCCTCGAGGGGGCTCTGTGAGGTGTGAGGGGTCCCCACGTGGGAGTCCCCAATCTGGGGACATTTGGGGGTCCCTGAAGAACGGGGGGGGGGGGCTCAAATAAGAACTATCAGGGCCCCCAGATCGGGGCCCTCCTTGTCCTCAAGTTGATGATGTTTGGGGGTCCCCAATGGATGGGGGGGTCCCCAAAAGGGGGGACATTCAGGCTCCCCGGCACGGGACACATGATGGTCCCCAATGGACGGGGGGGTCCCCGAACCAGGGATTTCAGCCTCCATGAGGGGGCTCACGTCACGCCCCCAAGCTGGGGCTCGCCCCCACACCCCCCTAAAAGAGGGGCGTGCGGTACCCCCGGGGCACCCCGTACCTGGGTGCCAGGGCCCCAGCGTAGCTGAGCGAGTGGGGCAGGCCGGGGGGGTCGCGGCGGCGGGGGGCCCAGGCGGGGCCGGGGGGCGGCAGGCGGGGGCCGGGGGGGGCCACCGGGGGGGCCCCCGTGTGCCGCAGGTACCAGTCCCGCAGCCCCTCCAGCGCCAGCCACTTCTGGCTGCGGCGTTGCTCGGCCGAGGGGGGGCCCCCCCCGGCCCCGGGCGGCCTCGGGGGCGCTTTCGGGAGGGCCCCCCCAGTCGATCAAGGCCTCCGAGCTGTTGCTGCGGCGGGTGCGGGGGGCCGGCGGGGGGGGGCCGGGCGCCGGGGGCCCCCCCAGCTGTGAGTCCTGGCTGCCCGACCAGGGCCGGGGGGGCAGCCCCAGCGCCTCGGGGCTGGGGAGGGGGGAGACAGGGGGTGAGACGGAGGGGCTGGGGTCCCCCAAAGCCCCCTGCACCCCCTCCACTGCCTTCCCCTCCCCTGCCGTGCTCCCCGCACCCCACGATTGCCCTGTGCACTCCCCAAATTGCCCCCAGGACCCACTATTGCCCCCCCCCCCCCCTTCTCACTCGCCCGCCCCCCCAGCCCCCCGGAACGCTCACCGGCAGAGGGCATGCCCGCGGGCGCAGGGGCTGCGGGCCAGGACAGGGGTGGCTGGGACGCTGCGGCCCTCGAAGCTGGAGGCGCTGCGGGGCAGGGTCCGTGCCGGGCTGGGGGCCATTGCACCCCGTCAGGGGGGGTGGGGGCCCCCCCAGGGCGTTTGGGGGGGGATATGGCGGGGGGAAGGGCTCTGGGGGGCTGGAGAGGGGGGACACGCTCACCTGGCAGGGCTGGCGAGGGAGCTGCGGCGGCCGGGTCCCCCCGCAGGGGCGTCAGGGGCCCAGGGCGGCCGGCGGTCGGGGCTGCCGGATCCGGCCCGGGGGGGCGAGGGGCGGCTGGCTCCGCTCGGGGGGGGCTTCGGGGGGGGCAGCCCCGGCAGGGCCCCTGCGGGGAGGCGCAGCGGGAGCCCCGGGTGACCGGGTGGCCCCCCTGGGGCCGGGCAGAGCCGCCGGGGGGTCCCAGGCGTCCGGCACTCACCGTTCTCCAGCGCCGGCAGGTCGCAGAGGGACCCGTTCTCATCTGGGGGAGCCGAAGGCGGGGGAGAGGGGTCAGCGCCGCCGGGGCCCCCCACACCTGCGCCCCGCCGGTCTGGGGACCCACCACGGGGCTTCGGCCCCCCGCCCCAGGCCAGGCCCTCCCCGGAAGCCTCCCCCTCCCCACGGGAACCCCCCGGTGCCTCGGGGACCCCCCCCCCCCCCCGGTGCTCACCGTGCGCGGCGGCGCCGAGCTGGGCGCGGAGCTGCCGGAGCCGCTGGGCCGCCTCGGCCTGCAGGCGCTGGCGGCGGCGGCGCTGCTCGGGGGGCAGCCCCGGGGCGGCCGCCAGGCGCCGGGCGGCCTCCACCACCTGCAGCTGCACCGCCACCTCACGCCGAGCCGCCCGCGCCGCCTGCGGGAGCCGGGACCGGGCACGGCGGGGCCGGACCGGGCCGGGCCGCCGTACGGAAGCCGGAGGGGGACGCGCCGGGTACGGGCGCCGCCATGGGGGTACGGGGGGGGGGGGGGGGGCGCTACGGGGGGTACGGGGGCCGCGAGGGGACAGGCAGGGGTACGGGGGCCGCCTTGGGACAGACGGGGTGTGGGGGCCGCCATAGGGGTATGGCGGCAGCCGTGGGACACACAGGGGGCCGCCATGGGGATACGGAGGCCGCGAGGGGACAGCCCGGGGTACGGGGGCCGCCGTGGGACACCGCGGGGTACGGGGGCCGCCCTGGGGGTCAGGAGGCCGCGAGGGGACGCACCCAGGTGGGATGGGGCAGGGACAGGGACCCCGGGGGGTGGGCGAAAGGACATTGCTGGGCTCTCTCCGCCCCCCAGCCCCTCGTTCCGCCCCCCCCCGACCCCCCGTTCCCCCCTGCCTACCTCAGGGAGGGGTCCCCGGGGGGGACCCCCGGCCCGGCGGCGCGGGGGGGGCTGGGGCCTCTCGCCGGGCTCCAGGGGGTACTCGGGGGGCAGCTTCCCTGTCAGCTCCTGCGCACAGCGGGGGGGCGATGGGGGGCCAGGGGGCTGGGGGGGCTCTTCGGGGGGGCGGGGGGGCTTGGGGGGGGGGCAGGGGGTTTTGGGGAGGGCTGTGGGGGGCTGTGGGTGGCGGGGGGGGCGCTATGGCGGTCCTGGGGAGGTCTGGAGGGGTCCCGGGGTGGGGCGGAGGGGGCCGGGGGTGTCCCGGGGGGCTGGGGGGGCCCCGGGGGGGGTCTGGGGGGCCGGGGGGAGGCTGGGGCAGGGGGCTGGGGGGGTCCCAGGGGGCTGGGAGGGGACACCTGGGGTTGGGGGGGGCAACCCCGGGGGTCAGAGGTCAGGGGTGGCTGAGGGTGTCCCGTAGGTGGGGGGCTGAGGGGGTGTGGGGGGGTGTGGAACAGGGGTGGGGGTCAGAGGTCAGGGGTCAGGGGTGACTCACGGCCTCCTGCAGGCAGAGGCGCCGCAGCTCCCGCAGGCGCAGCCCCAGGGCCTGGCGCAGCCCCCGCTGCCGCTCCCGCAGCTCCTGCAGCCGCCCCGCAGGCGCCCCTGCGCCGGGCAGAGGTCAGGGGGCAGAGGTCAGGGGGCAGAGGTGGGGGGCACCGGGGGGCAGAGGTGGGAGACACCGGGGGGGACACCGGGGGGCAGAGGTCAGGGGCACCGCAGGTCACCAGGGGGCAGAGGTCGGGGGCACCAGGGGGTCAGGGGACACCAAAGGTCAGGGGGGCACCATGGGGTGAGGGGGACAGAAGGCGGGGGCGCAGCAGGGTGGAGGGAGACACCGGGGTCAGAGGGCAGGAGGGGACGCGGCAGGGTGGGGTCAGGGGGCAGAGGTCAGGGGTCCTCATACCTGCAGGGCTGTAGGTGCCCGGGGGGATGATGTGGCCCCTCACCTCCATCTCGGGGCGGGCGCGAGGCCGGCACCCATCGGCCCTGGGCGCTGCGGGGAGACGTGAACCCGGGCGTCGGGGTGGGGTGGGGTGGGGGGGACCTGGGCCTCCGCCACCCCCCACCCCCGAGATGCTGGGGACCTGGGCGTCCGGGCAGGGGTCGGGGGTCGGAGGTCGGGGCCCGGTGCCCCCCTCACCTGCCCAGACCCGCTTCCCGGCTCTTCCTCCCGCTTCCGCCTGCCCGGCCCCTCCCCCGGGACCCGGGCGTCCCCTCCTCCCCACCCCCAAAGGGACCCAGGCGTCCGGGGGTCCCCACCCCCCCGGAGGGGCCCAGGTGTCGGGGTGTCGTCCCCCCCCCACCAAAGGGACCCAGGCGTTCAGGCCCAGCTCAGCCCCCCGGGCCCCATGGTGGGGGGGGGGGTGGCAAGGCTCAGACGCCTGGGTCCCCCCGGGGGGCTCCAGCCCCCCACCAATCCCCCTGTTTCCCACAATGCCCTGGCGCGGCCCCCCCCCCTTTACCTTAACCCGGCGGGTGCTGCTCCGGGGGGGCTCCCGCCACCCACACGGCTGGGTGGGACCCAGGCGTCCGGGTGGGGGTCAGCCCCGCGCCCCCCCCAGGGGTCCCGGGCGTCCGGGCAGCCCCTCTCCCCCCGCCGCCGGCTGCGGGGGGACCCAGGCGTCCGGGCGCGGGGGGGGGTCTTGCTCCCCGCAAAGGGACCCAGGCCTCTGGGCGGGGGAGCGCGGGCCTTCCCGGGGACCCAGGCGTCCGGGCGGGTGTCGGGGTCCCCCCTGCTTCCCCCCCCCCACCCTGTGATGTCACTTCCTGCCAGCTCCCCCTCCCCCCATCGCCCAGCGCTTCCTGCCTCAGCCCCACAGCCCCCCGCTCGGGGCACCGGGACCCCCCGGCATCCCCCCGGCTCCGCAGGGACCCCCCAGGACCCCTCGGGCACCCTAGTGGCCCCCAGCACCCCCCCGCCGCAGCCCCGCGGCAGCCCCCAGCCCCACAGCCCTCGCAAGGCCTGGGGAAGCCCCAGCCCCGGAGCAATTCGCAGCCCCCCCTACCCCATAGACCCCCCCAGCCCCATAGCAGCTCCCTCAGCCCCATCGTGTCCCCCCCCCGCCCCGTAGGGCCCCCCCCAGCCCCATAGGGAGCCCCTGAGAGGCGCCGTGGGGCGCGGGGGGCGGCGATGTCCCGTGGGGCGGCCGAGGGGGCCCCCGCGCCCCCCGGCCCCCCCCCAGCGCCGCCCCCCGGCCGCCCCACGGTCTATGTCCTGCTGGAGGGGCCCAGCACCCCTGACACCCTCCGCCTGCTCAGGTGAGGGGGGGCCCCATAGCCCCGGGGGGTGCCCTGGCCCTGCCCCACGGCGGGGCTGGGGGGGTCGGGAGGGCTCTGAGGGGGAGCTGAGGGACAGGAGGGGGATGGGGGGTTGGGGGGGGGGCACAGGGGGCTTGAGGGACAGGAGGGTCCAGGAGGGATCTGGGGGGGCATGCAGGGGCGATGGGAGGGATTTTGGGGGGTCCCAGGGGGGCCTGGGGGGATCCGGGAGGGATTGGGGGGTCTGCAGGAGATGTGAGAGGGGTCCCGGAACAGCTGTGGGGGGGATCTGAGGGGTCTGGGGGACCGGTGGGGGGATCTGGGGTGGCTGGGGTCGGATCTGGGGGGCTGTGGGGCCGGTGGGAGCCAACCCCTCTCCCCTGGGACAGCCTGAGCTCCGTGCTGCCCGAGTCGGGGATCGTGGCTGACATCGAGTGGGAGCCGCCTGGCGGGGGGACCCCTGGGGACACCCCCAGTGACCCCCCCGGGGACCCCCCTGGAGACGCCCCCGGGACCCCCGCAGACGCCCCTGGCACCTTCTACTGCCTGAAGAGCCAGCCCCTGCCCCACAGGTACCCGTGACCCCCCCGGACCCCCCCCGGCCCCTTGGCCCCCTGCTGCCATTAACCCCCTCCTCTGCAGCGCGGGGCCAGCCCCTCCGGCGGCCATGGCGGCCCCCCCCGCCGCCCCCCCCCTCCTCCCGGGTGCTGCTGCGGCAGCAGCTGATGCGGGCGCAGGCGCAGGAGCAGGAGCAGAGAGAGAGGAGGGGCCCCCCTGGCCCCCCCCCGGCCCCCGGCCCCCCCGGCCCCTCGCCTGCCATCGCCGTCGGCGCCCCCCCCACCCCGGGCGCCCCCCCACGTGCCCCCCGAGGTGCTCAAGGTGAGACCCCATGGAAAAGGAGGGGGGGGGACGGGGCCCTGATGTGATGCTGGGGCTTTCGGGGGGGCTGGTGTGTGCTGGGAAATGGGGGACCCCAATGGGGGGAAATGGGGGGGCAGAGGGGGATATGGGGGGCCCAGGGCAGGGGGATATGGGGGACCCCAGGGCAGGGGGATATGGGGGGCCTAGGGCAGGGGTATGGGGGGCTCTGAGGCTCGGGGTGGGAGTGGGCTGGGGGAGCAGGGAGGGTACGGGGGACCCCAGGGCAGGGGGATATGGGGGCGTCATGCTGGGAATTGGGGGTCTCTGGGGCTCGGGGAAGAGGGAGGCTGGGGCCCCCTCAGCCCTGAACCCCCCTTGTGCTCCCCAGGTGCAGACCCACCTGGAGAACCCCACGCGCTACCACCTGCGGGCGGCCCAGCGGCAGCAGGTCCGGCAGTACCTCACCTCTGCCCTGGGCCGGGGCCCCCCCAGCCCCCCGGGGCCCCCCCCGGCCCCCCCCGCCCCCCACAGCCCCCTCGCCCTGCTCCACATCGGCCCCGGCTCCGAGAAGGAGGTGAGGGATGAGGGAGCGCTCCCGGCAGGGGGGGGGGATGGCGCAAGGGGGGGCTGTGGCGTCCCACGGGGGGGGCTGCGACGTCACGCGGGGGGCCGTGATGCAACGCGAGAGCAATGTGATGTCACCCCTGCAGAACGGGGTGCGGTACCGGGGGGGGGTGTGAGGTGGCATGGGGGCGGTGAGGCAATCCTGTGATGTCATACGGAGCCGCCGGGCACCAGGCGGGGGGCGGTGACACGATGCCTGGGGGCGGTGATACGGTACAGGGGGCACGAACGTTGCCCCTTTGGGTCTGAGGTGACGCTGGGCAGCTGGGATGGGGATTTGTGGTTTTCTCCACCCCTCTGCAGATCGATGATGTCATCGATGAGATCATCAGCCTGGAATCCAGCTATGACGAGCTGCTCAGCTTCGGTCCGGCCGAGGGCGGTCTCCAGCTCCCGAACACGGTGCGCTGCCCCTTTAAGGGCCTCGGGGGGGCGGGGACTAGCGCAAGCAACGCCCCTTCACGTGGGAGGGGGCGTGGCAGGTGCAAGCCCCGCCCGACACGCCTCATTGGCCGTAACCACGGTGTGGTGTGGCCTAGGCAGAGCCCGGCTGGGGGGAGTGGCTTGTCATAGCCCCGCCCATTGGAGCCATGGGGGCGTGGCCTCCACTCTGTATAATGCAGTGGGATTTGTGGGGGCTTCTTGCCATATAAGGGCAGAGGTGGTGCTGGGTGGGTGGGGCCTGAGAGGTGGGTGTGGCCTTTGCTGCATGTGGGCGTGGTCTGCCCCTCCCAGCTAGTCATGGGAGGGTGGGACCGACTTAAGGGGGTGTGGCCAAAATGGGCAGGACTTGGGGGTGAGTGGGCGTGGTTAATCACGAGGGGGCGTGGCCTCCGAACCTGTGGGCGGGGCCTGCTCACCTCCCAGGCTGGCCAAGGAGGGAGCTGGACCCACTGGGGGGGGGGGGGGGGGAGGTGTGGTCCGGGCTGGGTGGGTGTGGTCTGTGGGGGCGTGGTCATGCCGACCCCACCCTCCCCGGCAGCTGCCCGCCCCCGGGCCCCTCCTGGAGGTGTTCAGCCCCCCCCAGGGGGGCAGCAGCTCCTGCCCCGCCGAGCTGCCCCGCGTCAAGGCTGAGCTCTCAGGTAGGGGGGTTGCTGGGGGGCTGGGAGGGCCTGGGGGTGTCCCTATGGGGCCGGGAAGGGGCTCAGGGTGTCCTGTGGGGTGGGGTGGGGTCCTTATGTGGCTGGAAGGGGTCTGGGGGGTGTCACTGCTGTGGGGAGGTGTCCCAGGCGTCTCTGTGGGGTATGGGAGGGTCCTGGGGATCACTATGAGGCATGGGGGGGGAGGGCTGTGGGGCAGAAAGGGTTCGGGGGGGTCCCTGTGGGGCAGAGAGGCTCAAGGATGTCCCTGTGGGGTGGGAGGGGTCAGGGTCCCACCTTGGGGGGGTTGACGACTGTTCTCCTGTCCCCAGAAACAGAGGCAAAAGCGCTGCTGAAGGAGCGGCAGAAGAAGGACAACCACAACCTGAGTGAGCTGGGGGGCGAAAGGGGGGGCTGGAGGGGCCTGGGGGGCCACCGTGGGGCTGACGTGTTCCCCTTCCCCCTGCAGTTGAGCGGCGCCGACGGTTCAACATCAACGACCGCATCAAGGAACTAGGGACCCTCATCCCCAAATCCAACGACCCGTGAGTGGGGGACCCCGCTCCCCAAGGGACCCCGGCATCCGGGTGGGCGCTGGGGACCCCACGCTGGGTCCCGGGAGGGACCCTCGCATCCGGGGGTCCCCACGGCGGGCACCAGTGGGACTTAGGCATCCCGATGCCGGCAGGGAGATGCGCTGGAACAAGGGCACCATCCTGAAAGCCTCGGTGGATTACATCCGCAAGCTGCAGAAGGAGACGCAGCGCTCCCGCGAGCTCGAGCTGCACCAGCAGCGCCTGGAGCAGGCAAACCGCAGTCTCCAGCTCCGTGTCCAGGTCTGGGGGGGCTGGGGAGGTGGTTTAGGGGGCTGGGAAGGGTGGGATTGGGGGCCTGTGGGGCTGGAGAGGAGCTGGGAGGCTCTGTGGGGGTGGGAGGGGGGGGCGACAGGGGCAGACTGGGGGTTTTGGGGACTTTACGTGTCTGGGATGGGTAGAAGTGGGAGGCTGTGGAGGGGCTATGGGGGGGCTATGGGGGCGTTATGGGGTTGTCAGTCACCTGGAGGCGGGTGCCCATGGGGTCAGGGGGAGCAGAACCAGGGGAACGGAGGCGTTATTGTGAGGCTGGTTGGGCTGAGCTGCGGTCTGGGGGGATCGGTGGGACTGGGGGGTATATTGGGGTCCATGGGTCACTGACCCCCCCCCCGTCCCCCCAGGAGCTGGAGCTGCAGGCGCAGCTGCACGGGCTCCCCCTGAGCCCTCCAGCGGCACCAGCGGCCGAGGGGGGGTGCGAGGAGGCCCCCGGGGGTCCCCCCTTCCCCCCAGGGGGCCCCCCAACTCCCCAGTGCCTCCTGGACCTGGCGCTGGCTGACGACCTGCCCCCAGGGCTGGGCCTGCCCCTGGGCCTGGGGGGACCTGAGGGGAGCTTGGATGACATCCTGATGGACGACGGTGGGGGACTGTCGCCCCTCGGCCCCCCTGGTGCCCTCCTTGCCTCCCCCGAGCCCTCCCGTGCCTCCAGCCCCCGCAGCAGCCTCAGCATGGAGGACGACTCTTGAGCGCCGCCTGCGCCACCCCTTTAAGGACCCTCGGGCGTGGCCCTTTGAAGGACCCTCCCCACCGCATGGCCCTTTTAAGGACCCCCATGCACCCTTTGAGGCCCCCCCCCGCCCCCCGGGCTGTTTCAGATGGGCCCCACAGGGTGCCGTTTTAAGGCCCTTAAAACGGGCAAGCCCTTTTGAGAGATGGCACTGACCTGTGAAGGCGGTGCCACTGTATTGCCCTTTTAAGGTGCCCCATTGGTGGGCCCCGTTAACGGACCTCGGCTGGGCAAGGCCCTTTAACGGAGGTCCCTCCGTGTGGCCCTTTTAAGGCACTGGCGTGGGCCCCACGTAGGTGTGGCCCTTTTAAGGTTTCACTTCAGCCCCGCCCTTTCAAGAGGCAGCCCCGCCCCATGGGGGAAAGCCCCGCCCCTCAGGGAAGCCCTGTCCCCGCCCCATGGCGAGGCCCCGCCCCCCCGGCTGGCCCCGCCCCTTTCCTGGCTCTCCCCAACCAGCGGGCTCCTGGGGGCTGGGCCCTCAGCTATGAAGCCCCGCCCTCCCTGCTGTCACTCTCACACCGCCCCGCCCACCGTACTAACCCCCCCCTCGGTTCCCGCCCTCTTTTAGACGCCCCGCCCACCGGCCCCACTTAAAGGGACCGCCCCCCCCGCCCTAATTTTGTACGGAAAGCGTCACGTGGGAAATAAACGTTTGTTAACGAGGAACCGCCCGGTGCTGGGGGACGGGGCCTATAGAGCCGGGGGGCATATAGAACCCAGCGCGGCCTATAGGGTCTGTAATACATGGGGGGGGGGATCTATGGACCTTATAGAACCTATGGGGCCTGTAGCACCCAGGGGGGGCCGTATGGACTCTATAGCGGTGGGGGACAATCCGTGAGCCTCATGGCCCGCGGGGGGCGCTGCATAGGCCCTACGGTGCCCTGGGGGCCCTACAGGGGCCTACGGTGCCGGGGGGGGGGGCCTGTACCGCCCGCCGCGCCGGCATAGTCTCTATGGTCCCTGTGGGGCCGCTCTGCCCGCCGGGGCGGCCCCGAGCTCTATGGCCGCGGCGTGACATCACTTCCGCGTCTCCACGCCTCTTGCAGGCCCGCCAGAGCGTCCGCTTCCGGCCCCGCCCCGCGGGGTCTTCCCGCGGCGCCAAGATGGCGCAGGCCCTCTCGGCCGAGGAGTTCCAGCGGATGCAGGTGGGGCCCGGCCCCGGCCGGGGCTCTCGGCCCGGGGCTCTCGGCCCGGCGCCGCCCCGCTCACCCCGCTCCCTTCCTCCCAGGTGCAGCTGCTGGAGCTGCGGACGGAGAACTACCGCCTCTCGGACGAGCTGCGGAAGAATGGCGCCGGTACGGGGGTGGGGTGGGATGGGATGGGGTGGGGGGCCTCGGGCGGGTGGCCCGACCGCCGCCTCCCTGACGGCCCGTGTCCCCCCAGAGCTGTCGGGGCTGCGGCAGCGGGTGCAGGCGCTGGACAAGGACCTGGCCAAAGCCAACAAGGTGAGGGGATCCCCTGCCGCGGCCTCTGGCCTGCCCCCCCCCCCCCCCCCCCCCGGCCCCGCTGTGACCCCCTCTCTTCTCTTGTAGGCCCTCAGTAAGAGTAAGAAGGCGCAGGTGGGTGCTGGGGGGGTCTCTGTGGGTGCTGGGGGGCTGCTGGGGGGGGTCTCTGTGGGTGCTGGAGTGCTGCTGGGGGGGTCTCTGTGGGTGCTGGAGTGCTGCTGGGGGGGTCTCTGTGGGTGCTGGGGGGCTGCTGGGGGGTCTCTGTGGGTGCTGGGGGGGGTCTCTGTGGGTGCTGGGGGGGTCTCTGTGGGTGCTGGGGGGCTGCTGGGGGGGGTCTCTGTGGGTGCTGGGGGGGGTCTCTGTGGGTGCTGGGGGGGTCTCTGTGGGTGCTGGGGGGCTGCTGGGGGGGTCTCTGTGGGTGCTGGGGGGTTGCTGGGGGGGTCTCTGTGGGTGCTGGAGTGCTGCTGGGGGGGTCTCTGTGGGTGCTGGGGGGCTGCTGGGGGGTCTCTGTGGGTGCTGGGGGGCTGCTGGGGGGGTCTCTGTGGGTGCTGGGGGGCTGCTGGGGGGTCTCTGTGGGTGCTGGGGGGCTGCTGGGGGGGTCTCTGTGGGTGCTGAGGGGGTCTCTGTGGGTGCTGGGGGGCTGCTGGGGGGGGTCTCTGTGGGTGCTGGGGGGGTCTCTGTGGGTGCTGGGGGGTTCTGGGGGGGTCTCTGTGGCTGCTGGAGGAGGGTTGAGGGGTCCCTGGAGATACTTGGGGGTTTCTGGGGGTGCTGGGGGGCCCTAGAGGGTCTCTCAGGACACTAGGGGGGGTTTTTGGATGTGCTGGGGGATCCTGGGGGCTCTCTAGGGTTGCTGGGGGGTTCTTAAGGGGTCCCTGTGAGTGCTGGTAGGGTCCCTGGGGTGTCTACAAGGGTGCTGGGGGGTCCTAGGGAGTCTGTAGGGATGCTGGGCAGATTCCTGGGGGTCCTGGGTGGTCCCTGGGGAGTCTCTAGGGGGACTGGGGGGTCCCAGGAGATCTTGAGGGGCTGCTGGGTAAGTCCTGTGGATCTTCATAGGGTGTATGTAGGTGCTGGGTGGTGCTAGGGGTTACTGTGGGTGCTGTGGGGGGTGCTATGGGATCTGGGGGGGGCCTGCTGGGGGGAGCTCTGGGGGTCCCAGCCACAGGGTACCAGTGGTGGGGGCCCCCCCTAGGAGGTGGAGGCACTGCTGGGGGAGACGCGGATGCTGCAGGGGAAGCTCCAGAGCCAGGAGGATGATTTCCGTCTCCAAAACAGCACTCTCTTGCGTGAGCTGGCCAAGGTGGGGGCCCCGGGCCACCCAGGGGACCCCAATGTCCCCTAGGCCATCCCATGAGTCCCTAATGCTACCCTGAGCCTCCCAGTATCCCCTTAGATGTTGCTTGGGGGTCTGCGGGGTTTTGCCTTACTGGGGGGGGGGGGGGGGGGAACCAGAGGGTCCCTGGGGATCCCCAGTGTCACTTTCGGGATCTGGGGGGGTGTGTGGTGTGTCTCTTGGTGTCATTTTGGGGTCCCTGAGGTGCCCGGTGTCACCACAGGGGCTCCCCAACCCCTTGTGGGGGGGTCTCTTTGGGCCCCATGGGGGTTCCATGGTCCTGTGAGGGGTCTGGGGTGTCCCATGGGTGCCTGACCTGGGAGCGGGTCCCAGCTGTGTGCGCAGATCGAGGCACTGGAGGAGGAGAATCGGCAGCTGCGGGATGGGGGGCCCCCAGGACCCCCCCGTGACCCCCTGGCCTCCATGGAGCCCCCCCATGATGGGGCCACCGGTGACGGCGGGGCCCCCCCGGCCGCTACAGATGGTGAGGGGGTGCCTGGGGGGGGTGTGTTGGGCTCTCGGGGCAGGGGTTGGGGGCCCCTGGGGGGTTTGGGGATATTCTGGGATCCTTCCTGGGGGATGTTGGGGTCCCAGAGGTCTGGGGGGGTCTCCATGGGGGAGTTGAGTGTGTGTATGGCTTTTATCATTGTCCGTGCGGCAGTATGGACGCTTATGGAGTGGAATATGGGGTCTCTATGGGGCATAGGGTGCCTACTAGGTGGATATGAGGACTCTGTGGGTCCCTATGGGGCTGGGGAGGTTTATGGGGTCCTGTGGGACACCGTGGATCTGACTGCCACCCTCACAGCCCCCCCGGAGCCCCCCAAGGAGCTGCAGCTGGCAGAGGAGGGGGCCGGGGGCGACACTCCCCCCAGGGAACCCCCAGCACCCACTGCTCAGGTATGTTGTGGGGGGAGTATGGGGGGCTTGGGGGTCTATAAAGGATCTGAGGGGGCTAAAGAAGGTTTAGAGGTATGAGGGAGGGGAGTTTTGGGGGAAATATGGGCGTGTGTCAGTTAGTTGGGAAGGGACAAATGGAGGTGGGAAAAAATATAGGTTATAGAGCAGTGGGGTTTGGGGGTCTACAAGGGATCAGGGGGATTGTGAGAGAATATGACAACAAAGGGAGCGGGGCGTATAGCGGGGTTTGGGTCTGTTTACGGGTTGTGATAAAGAGAGTTTCAGAAAAATGTAGAATAAAAGTAAAGTTGAAAAGAGAAAGTAGTTGGATGGAACTTACAGATGTAGGAGACTAGAAACAGGAAATGTATAGATGAAATAGAGATGATGGGGGGGCTCTCTGGGGATCTCACAGGGTCTCTTGCAGGCGGAGGTGGCCCAGCTGCAGGCAGAGGTGGCCAAGGTAAGGTGGGGGACCATTTTGGGGGGCTCCTGAGGAGGATTTGGGGGCATTTGGGACTTGCGGGGGGGTTCCCATAGAGGATTTGGGAGGGTTGGAGTCCCAGAGGCATTTGGGGGCTCCTGGGGGACCTTAGTGGAGTCTATGGGGACTTTTGGGGTCTCAGAGAGCTCAGGGGGAGTCCCAGAGGGATTTGGGGGTGTCTGAGGGGTGTCCCATGAGGATTTCTGGGGTCTCAGAGGGGCCTGGGGGCACCTTGGGGGTTCTGGGGGTCGCGTCTCCCCCCCCACACTGATTTTCGTGTCCCCCCTCACCAGCTGACGGAGAAGCTGAGGAAGAAGCAGGAGAGGTGAGAGCGCCTGGATGCCTGGGTCCCCCTGGGGGGGCCTGGACACCCGTGTTCTTTTTAGGGCACAATGTGGGTTTTTCTAGTGTTTTTTGTTTCCCCCCCCCCCCCCCCCCCATTTTTTGCCTTTTTTTTTTTTTTGCCCCCCCAGTTTACTCCAACTGCAGGCAGAGAAGGAGACACTGCTCAGGGACAGTCGGTGAGTGGCCCCTGAGGGTCATGGGAGGGCCTGGGGTCCCCCCTAGATGCCTGGGACCCCCCCTGGACTCCTGGGTCCCCCTGTGCACCCCAGGACGGAGGTGGAGGAGCTCCGGGCCCGGCGGGACGAGGAATTTCGGGAGCTCCAGGCCCAGAACCAGCGGCTGCAGCAGGAGCTGGAGGCTGCGGCCCAGGTGGGGGCACCTGGGGGGGCACCCCTGGGTGTTGGGGGTTCCTGAGGGGCAGCTTGGGGTCTTAGGGGTGCCCCATGGCATTGTGGGGGTCCTGGGGGACTCCCTGAAGGAGCTGGGGGGCACTTGGGTGTTGGGGGGGCTCCTGGGGGTCACCCTTGGTGCCAGATCTCCTGGGGTGCTGCAGGGGCACCCTATGACGGGGGGGGGGGGGGGGGGGCGGTGCGGGGTGTCCAGCCCCTTATGGCCCCATGGGGGACCTATAGTGTCTGTACAACGCTGTGTGGCAGCTGATGGCCCCAGGTCAGCCTTGCCTGGGTCTGGGCAGCCTGGAGCAGCTCTATACGGCCCCGGGCAGTGCCGCCGGACCCTATAGGGCCCTATAGAGCGCTGTGTGGGGCGGCAGGCGGAGGCGGGGCTGCGGGAGCGGAGCGGGGCCCTGGCCCGGGAGCTGCAGGAGGCCCAGGCACAGCGTGACGCCCTCGACGCCCAGCTCCAGGTGGGGCCAGGGGGGGCTTGGGGGTCCTGGGCGGGGCGGTTGGGCTCCCCAGGATGCCCCTCATCTGGTCCCCAGGGGCTTGGGTGTTCCTGGGGGGTGGTTTGGGGTCTCCTGGGGGGGGTTTAGGGTCCCTGGGAGTGGTTTGGGGCTCCCTTGGGGATAGTTTGGGATCTTTGGGTACACTTTGAGGTCCCCAATGTGCTTCTCACCCTATCCCAGGGGAGTTCTGGGGATCCATGGGTGGGTTTAAGGCTCCCCAAGGTGCTCCTGACCACATCCCTGGGGGGTTTGAGGGTCCCCTGGGAGGATTTGGGGTCCCAGAGGTGCCCTGACCCCATCCCTGGGGGGTTTGGGGGTCCCCTTGGGGGATTTGGGCTCCCCAAGGTGCTCCTGACCGCATCCCTGGGGGGTTTGGGGGTCCCCTGGGAGGATTTGGGGTCCCAGAGGTGCCCTGACCCCATCCCTGGGGAGGTTTGGGGGTCCCTGAAGTGCCCCTGTCCCTGTTCCTGGGGGGTTTTGGGGCCCTGGGAGCACTTGGGGTCCCTGAGGTGCCCCTGAGGTGCCCCGGCTGCACCCCCGCTGTCCTGGGATGCGGGGATGCGTGTGCAAGGCACTGCACCCGCAGGCGTGCGCGGGGGAGCAGGACGGGCTGCGGCGGCGGCTGGCGGAGGCGGAGGACGCCCGCGGGGAGAGTGAGCGGGGCCGGCGGCAGGCGCAGGTCAGCCCCTCTCCCCTGTCGTGCCCCCCCCCTGGGGTGGGGGTCCCCCCGCCCACCCCGTCCCCACCCAGCCCCGTCCCCCCAGGAGCAGCTGGAGCGGCAGGCGCAGGAGCACGCGGCAGCCGCTCGTGCCCGGGCAGAGGAGCACCAGGCCGAGCTGGAGGTGAGCACCCCACCACAGGGGATCCCCCAGGTGTAGGAGCTGCACAGACCCCAGGGGGGCTATAGGCACCCCCGCAGAGCTATGGGGACCATAGGAATGCCTACACTCCTCTCGATCAGAGGGCTTGTGAAGAGTTTTGGAGGGTCGTCAGTGTTGTGGTGTTCGTATAGCTCTGCGTGGCGACGTGAGGATCCCTGGATCGTTACAATGTCTGTTGTGGTCCTATAGAGGACGTAGAAATTGTTGGGGCGATGCAGAGACCGTAAGGATCCTCGTGGCTCTGTGGGGTCCTTGGGATGTTACAGGGTTCAGGGGGACTGTGGGAAGCTGGTATCGTTCTGCGTGAAGCTATAGGTGTCTTATAACATTACAACAGCTGTGGATATCTTTTCTGCGTTTTAACTGCCCAATAGAACATTATAGGGCCTGTGGCAGCAGAGTCTATATGACCCATAAAATCATCTATGCTTCTCTAGAGACTATAGAGACCCACAGATGCTGCAGAATCTATAGGGACCCCGTAAAGAGTTGTATTGATCCAGGGATGCTGTAGGGACCCCACCAGACTTACGGAGTCTGTAGGGGTACCTGGGATGCTATAGGACCCGTGCCCTCTCCCCCGTGGCCCTATAGAGCTCTATAGGTGCCGGGACTGGGTGTGACCCCCCTGCTGTCCCCAGGGCCGTGTGGGGGAGCTGCAGGCGGCGCTGGGGGATGCTGAGCGGCAGCGGGAGCTGCAGGAGGCTGAGGGCCGGGCGCTGCGCCAGGTACCCCCAAATCCACCCCCGTAGGACCCCCAGAGCCCCCCTGTCCCCCTGAGCCCCTCCCTGAGCCTGCCGAGACCCCCTCACAGCCCCCCGGGAACCCCACATACCTCTATGGGATACTCCAGCTCTCCTGGGACCACTAGCAATGTTGCTGGGACTCCCAGTTCCCCTATGGAGGAGCCCTTAGATCCCCCACCAGAGATCCTGAGATGCGCAGGTACCCCCCCAGGACCCCCAAATCCCCTCCCAAGGTCCACACGCTCCTCTGGGACCCATCACCAAATTCTTCCTGCCCCCCACGCATGCTCCTGCGTTCCCTCTGAGCCCCCCCCAGGACCCCCCAGACTCCCCTCAGCACCTGCAAGTACTCTTTTGGACCCCCAAATCCCCCGCAGGAGCCCCCAGACTCCCCTCAGCGGCCACAAGTCTTCTCTGGGACCCCCCTACATCTCTTCCTGACCTTCTCTGTCTCTCCAGGAGCTGAAGGATGTCCGGGATGGGCAGCGCATCCTGGAGAAGAAGGGCAGTGCTGCGGTGAGGAACCTGGGGGTTGGCGGGGAGCCGGAGGCCAGGGTCCCCTGCGCGATCCTGACTCCCCGCGTTGTCCCCCCCCCTCAGCTGAAGGACCTGAAGCGGCAGCTGCAGCTGGAGCGGCGCCGGGCCGACCGCCTACAGGAGCGGCTGCAGGAGCTGCTTGCACCCACCCGTGCCCGCACTGGTCAGCCCGATGCTGGGCTTCCCTGGGGGACTGGGGAGGGGGTTCCAGGCACTGGAGTCTGCTTGAGGGGGGGCTCCTGGATGCCTGGGTCCCCTCAGGGGGGCGGTCCTGGGTCTGTGGTTTGGGGGTTACTGGGGTGTCCTGGTCTCCTGGTGGGAGGAAAATGGGTGCTGGGGGGTCTCCTGGATGCCTGGGTCCCCAGGGAGGGGGTGACAGGGTCTCCTGGGGGATGTGGGGTACAGTAGGGGTGCCCAGGGATGGGGTGCCGCTGTGGTGCAGCCGGGGGGGGGGGAGGGTGCCCCAGAGGGGTGGGCTTGTCCCAGACGCCTGGGTCCCCTTTTTGCCTCAGCAGGGCTGGAGGAGCTGGGGCTGGAGGGGGGGTC
The DNA here is from genome assembly GCF_965183815.1 of Platalea leucorodia. Lineage (NCBI taxonomy): Eukaryota > Metazoa > Chordata > Aves > Pelecaniformes > Threskiornithidae > Platalea > Platalea leucorodia. The sequence goes on from NC_138855.1 coordinate 421,737, forward strand.
CCCTGGGCGGGGGCCGGGGGGCGACAGCAGCAGTCTCTCCTCCCTGGGTCGTGATGGCTCTGCCCCCGGCAGCACCAAGGTGGGCGGGGCCTGGGGTGAGGGGCGGGGCCTGGGGTGAGGGGCGGGGCCTGGGGTGAGGGGCGGGGCCTGGGGTGAGGGGCGGGGCCTGGGGTGAGGGGCGGGGCCTGGGGTGAGGGGCGGGGCCTGGGGTGAGGGGCGGGGCCTGGGGTGAGGGGCGGGGCCTGGGGTGAGGGGCGGGGCCTGGGGTGAGGGGCAGGGCCTGGGGGGCTGCTCTGGGGAGGGGCTATGTGGGTGGAGCCAAGGTGGGGGCATGGCTACAGGTGGGGCTGGGGGGGGCTGGGGGGGCGGGGCTGGGGAAGGGGGGGCGGGGCTGGGGAGGGGGGCGGGGCTGGGGAGGGGGGCGGGGCTGGGGAAGGTTGGGGTCATGGCAGGGGGTGTGGCTATGTTGGGGCTGGGGTGGGGCCATCCTGGCCCCTCCCCATTTGGGGGAGGAGACTGGGGTGGGAGGTGGAGTGCCTTGTGGGTGTGGCTTCAGCGAGGGGGCGTGGCCTTGCCGTCAGTGCAGCCCCCTTGACTCTGTCCCCCTGCAGTCGGGCTCAGGCAGCCCCGGGGGGGGCAGCGGCGGCGGGGGGGTCCCCGGCGGGGGGGGCCTGTCCCCCGCAGAGGTGGCGGAGCTGTTCCAGCGCCTGGCCCAGAGCCAGCAGGAGCGCTGGCTGCTGGAGGAGAAGGTACTGGGTGGGACTGGGCGGCACTGGGAGGGGCGGGGGGTAGCGCTGGGGGGGTCACCAGTGCCCTTTCCCCCCGCCCAGGTCCGTCACCTGGAGGTGAGCAGCGCCTCGATGGCAGAGGACCTGTGCCGCAAGAGCGCCATCATCCAGAGCTTCGTGCGCGACAGCCGCCTGGGTGAGCCCCGGCCCCCCCCCGCGCCCCCGGCCCCCCTGCCACCACCCCCGCTCACCCCGGCTGCGCGTGCCCCCCCCCCCCAGAGGCGGCGGGTCCCCCCGGTGCCCCCCGGCGGGGCGCGGGGCCGGGCGAGGAGGGGCTGCGGGAGATGAACAAGAAGCTGCAGAACATGCTGGAGGAGCAGCTCACCAAGAACCTGCACCTGGGCCAGGTGGGCGGGGCGGGGGCGGGGCCGGGGGCGGGGCGGGGGGCGGGGCCGGGGGGCGGGGGCGGGCCCGCTGACCCCTCCCCTCTCCCCCAGGACCTGGAGGCGCTGTCGCAGGAGCTGGCGCGGCTCAGCAAGGAGAGAGCCGCCCCCCCCGGGCCCCCCTGAGCCCCCGCGGGCCCCGCCCCCCCCGCGGGCCCGGGCAGCCGCCGGGGGCGTTGCTGCTTTAAGGGGACGTTGCCCTTTTAACGAGGGGGCGGTGCCCCTTTAAGGGGGGGAGCCCGCATGCGCCCCCCTCGGTGTCCCCCCCTTCCCTTAATAAACCCGATGTGAACCGCTGCCTCTTGCGTCATTGCCTGCGTCTGCGGGGGGGGAGGGGGCACGATGACATCACGGCGGCTCCCGCTGCCTGTGCCGCCTCGCCTGCTGTCGCGGCAGCGACCGCCCCGCCCGGTGACGTCACTTCCGGGCGCTGACCCGGATGTTGTTGCCGTCGCCGCGGCCGCCGGACGGGGACGATCGCGGCGCCGCTCCGGATTCCCCCCCTCTCCCCCCCTCTCCCCCCCGCGCCTTCCACCGAGGGGGGCGCGGCGTGGAGCCAGCACGGTGACGTAACACCTTTCCCCCCGGTTTCCCGGTAGGGGGGCGGGGGCGGCACGGACATCCCCCCCCCTCCTCCGTTCCCGTTCTGCTCCTTCGCGGAGCCCCCCCCGCCCCGCCCCCGCCATGGCGGCGGCGGGGGGCGGGGCCTGCCCGGGGGGCGGGGCCGCGCTGGAGGAGGAGTGCGAAGTGGTGCGCGTGCGCGTCAAGGTGAGGGGCGGGGCGGAGGGGGCGGGGTTATGGGCGGAGGGGGCGGGGTGTCGGCGGAGGCGGGGCGCCTCGTAGTGGGCGGGGTCATCTGTCGCGGGGGGCGTGGCCTTCGGGTTACCGAGCGCGGGTCGCCGGCGGGGGGGGGTGGGGTGTGGGGTGTTGCCGCCGATCGGGTCACGTGGGGGGCGGTGGCCAATGAGGGGCGCGGAGGGAGTCCTCACGCGGAGGCGCTGTTGCCGGGGCGGCGGGACGCGGCCGCCATTTTGGGCAGCTGTGAGGGGTCGGGCCGGAGGCGGGGGGGCGGCTCGGGGGGCTCCGGCCCGGCCCCCGGGTCCCCCCCGCCGCGCCTGGCTGACGCTGCCCGCAGAAGAGCGAGGGGCTGCTGCCGCCCGAGTTCCGCTCCTTCGCCGTCGACCCGCAGATCACCTCGCTGGACGTGCTGCAGCACATCCTGGCCCGCGCCTTCGACCTCCAGGGGTGAGCCCGGGCCCCGCCCCGGGGCCGCCGGATCCCCTGGGGGTGCCTCGGTTGCTGAGCGCCCCCTCGCATCCCCTCAGGAAGAAGAGCTTCTCCGTCAGCTTCGTGGCCCGCGACCCCCAGGGCCAGGAAACCTTCGTGCCGCTGCTAAGCGATGGGGACCTGGCAGCCGCCTTCGCCTGCGCCCGGCCTGTCCTGCGCCTGCGCCTTGATGTCCGGCCCCCCGCTGAAAGTGAGTGGGGACCCCCGGGCTGAGGAGGGTGGTGGGACTCAGGCGGCTGGGACCCAGGGCGCTCAGTGGAGTCTCTTGTTTTAGAGAGGGGAAACCCCAGCATCCCCAGGGGGGTGGCTGGGGGGGGACCCGGGTGTCCACCCCCTTAGGGTGGGTGTCAGGAAGAGGGCCTGGGTGCCTGGGTGCCCAGTGGAGGGACGCAGGCATCTGGGTGCTGCAGGCCCGCTGCTGGAGGACTGGGACATCATCAGCCCCCGAGAGGTGGCAGCGGCAGAGCCCCTCCCCGAGCGCCGCTCACTCCTGGCTGCAGCACTACCCTTCACCCAGGCCCTGCTGGCACAGGTGAGTAGGACCTGGGCGTCCGGCGGGGCCCTGAGTTCCCCCACCCTGCTGAGACCTGCACCTCCCGTGCTCCCTTGGCCATCCCAGTTCCCTCCCAGTGCCTCCCAGTGCTCCTAGTTCCTCTCAGCACCCTTTCTATGGTGCTAGTTGCTCTCTAGTCCCCTCCCAGTGCTTCCAGTTTGTCCCCGCCATAGCTCCCTGCACATCCAGCCCCCCCCCGCGCCGCTGGTGACCCGTTTCCCCACAGGTGGGCCGGACACTGGCCCGGGCGCAGGCAGCCCTGGCGTGGCCTGAGGGGTCTCCTCCCTCACCCCCCACACCGCCGCCCCCCTGCGCCCCCCTGAGCGACGCTGACCTCCGCACCTACCTGGGCCCCGGCGGGCGGCTGCTGCGCCCCCACGACCTGCGCCTCCACGTCTACCATGGCGGCGTCGAGCCTGGCCTGCGCAAGGTGGGTTCCCCCGGCTTCCCCCGGCCCCCCTGCCCAGGGTCTGCCCGGGGTCCCTGACCGCCCCCCGCCCCATCTCCCCTCCTCCCAGGTGGTCTGGCGGTACCTGCTGAACGTCTTCCCGGCGGGACTGTCGGGGCAGGAGCGGCTGGCCCACCTGCGGCGCAAGGCGGGCGAGTACGCGGCGCTGAAGGCCCTGCTGGCCGCCCGGGCGGCCCCGGCCGAGCTGGCGCTGGTGGGGGCGGCCGTGCGCAAGGACGTGGTGCGCACCGACCGGGGACACCCCTATTTCGGGGGCCCCGAGGAGGGGCACCCCCACCTGGCCGCCTTGCAGGCCCTGCTCACCACCTTTGCCCTGGGCCACCCGCGCCTCTCCTACTGCCAGGGCATGTCGGACGTGGCCGCCCCGCTGCTGGCCGTGCTGGACGACGAGGCCCAGGCCTTCCTCTGCTTCTGCGCCCTCATGCGCCGCCTCGGCCCCCGCTTCCGCCCCGGCGGCCGGGGGCTGGCCCGCGCCTTCGCCCACCTCCGACGCCTCCTGCGCCGTGCCGACCCCCCGTTCTGGGCCTTCCTGGCCGCCCGCGGTGCCCACGACCTGCTCTTCTGCTACCGTTGGCTGCTGCTGGAGCTCAAGCGGGAGTTCGCCTTTGAGGACGCCCTACGGGTGCTGGAGATCACCTGGAGCTCGCTGCCGCCCGCCCCGCCGCCCCCCCCGGACGGCATCCCCCTCCTGGGCGCTCCCCTGGGGCCCCGCCGGGCCCGCCGAGGGCTGCGTGAGCGGCGCGGGCTGCGGCCCCGGCCCCCGCGCCGGCGGCGCCGGCAGCAGGGGGAGAGCGAGGCCCCTGCAGAGGCGGACGGCGGTCGAGGCGGCCACGAGGCCTGTGGGGATGGCCAGGAGGGTCCCAGGAGATCTAGTGACATCCAAGATGGTTCTAAAGCTTCCGCGGATGTCCCAGAGGCTCCCGCAAGCTCCAGCGATGACCAAGAGAAACCAAAGAGCGCCAGCAACGTCCAAGAGGGTGCCGAGAACTCCAGGAACATCCAGAAGGGTCCCAAGAGCTTTGGGGATGACCGAGAGGGTCTTGAGAGCTCCAGCAACGTCCAGGGTGGCTCCAAGAAATCTGGGGGCAACCACGAGAAGCCGGAGGTCTTTGGGGATGTCCAGCCTCGTCCTGACGGCTCCTGGAATGACCAAGAGGATCTGAAGATCTCGCGGGACGTCCGCGGCAGTGCCAAGGTCCCTGGGGATGGCCAGGGTGGCCTTAAGGCCTCCGGGGAGGTCCAAGGTGGTGCTAAGGTCCCCAGGGGCATCCAAGAGGATCCCAAAGTCTCCAGTGATGGTGGCCGAGACCCTGATGGTCCCAAGGACATCAGAGAAGACCCCGATGTCTCTAAGAAGGTTGACCAAGACCTTGGTGTTCCCAAGAAGGTCAATGAAAGCGCCGACGCTTTCAGGGAGATCGGAGAACAACCAAACATCTACAAGGCGGTTCGCGGAGACCGTGATGTCTCTAGGAAAGCTTGTGAAGGTCGCGATATCTCTACGAAGGTATGCGAAGACCTGAACACCCTGGAAAAGGTCGGCGATGATCACGGCGTTTCCAAGAGGATTGGGGGAGACCCTGACGTGCCCAAAGAGATCGGCAAAGACCCCAAAGAGATCGGCAAAGACCCCGAGGTCCACAGAGAGGTTGGTGACACCCTCAAAGAGATTGTCAACGCCCCCAACTCCCCCCAAGAGGTTGGTGAAGACCCCGGAGAGGTATGTGATGACCCCAGCGCGGGCAGGGAGGCTGCTGACACCCCCGAGGACCCCTGGGGGGGCGGTTGGGCCTGGGAGGACTCGTGCTCCTCTTCCTCCTCCTCCTCATCCTCCTCCTCATCCTCGGAGGAGGAGGTGGGTCTGGAGGACGACGGGGCGCCGCTGCCACCGCCAGAGGAGCTGGGGCAGGGGAACCCCTTCCTCCTCTTTCTCTGCCTGGCCATGCTGCTGGAGCAGCGGGAGGCCGTCATGGCGCGGGCCGGGGACTACAACGAGGTGGCCATGCACTTCGACCGCCTGGTGCGGCGCCACCACCTGCCCCGCGTCCTGCGCCGCGCCAAGGGGCTCTTCGCCCGCTACTTGGAGGGCTGGGGGGGGGCACCCCCGGGGGGGCCTGCCACGGGCTAGGGGCGTCGGGGGGCTGGGGGCGGCCCCGGGGCCCTGCTGGGACCCCGTGGGGATCTGGGGACCCCATGGATACCACGTGGGGGCCTGTAGCTCCTCTTTGGGGGCCCCTAGGCCACCATGGGGAGCCCTAAGTCAACGTGGGGACAAGTAGGACAATGTGGGGACCCCACAGGCATCCCATGGGGATCTGTAGGTCCTCTTTGGGGCCCTCTAGGCCGCCACGGGGAGCCCTAGGTCACTGTGGGGGTCCATAGGACAATGTGGGGACCCCGCAGACATCGCAGAGGACCTGTAGGCGGCCATGGGGACCCCACAGACATCCCGGGGGACACACAGATCCTCTTTGGGGACCTGTAGGCCACTGTGGGGACCTGTAGGGCACCACGGGGACTGTAGGTCCTCTCTGGGGACACAGAGGCCACTGTGGGGACCTGTAGGGCAGTGTAGGGACCCCACAGATCCCCCAAGAGGTCCCATAGGTCCCTTCTGGGTACCTGTAGAGCAGCATAGGGACCCCATAAATATCCCCTAGGTCACCTTGGGGGGACCTATAGGCCAACATGGGGGCCCCATAGACACCCCTGGGGACCTCTAGACCCCCTGGAAGCCCATAGATCCCCACAGGGGGTCCAGAGACACCCCAGTATGGACCAGTACAGCCCAGTGCCTCCCCTCTGGGGTTCTACGTCACCTTGCGGCATCCGAGTATAGACCAGTACGGACCACTACAACATCCTAGCTGGGAACTCCTGGATCTACGTTGCCTTGGACCAGACCAGTATGGACCAGGAAGGGTCTGGGGGCCCAACTGGGAGCCCCATGTATGCATCGCCTTGGGTCAGAGCGGGATGGACCAGTACAGCATCCCAACTGGGATCACTGCATTGACATGGCCTTCAGCCATCCCAGTATGGACCAGTACGGCAGCCCAACTGGGAGCTCTTCACCCCCGTGGCCTTGTGTCCTCCCAGTGCGGACCAGCACGCACCAGTACAGCATCTTGCCTGGGATATCTTCACCCGCGTGGCCTTGCGTCCTCCCAGTATGGACCAGTACAGCGTCTTGCCCGGGATGTCTTCATTTGTGTGGCCTTGTGTCGTCCCAGTATGGACCAGTGTGGACCAGTACAGCATCTTGCCCAGGATCTCTTTACTCGCGTGGCCTTGCATTCTCCCAGTATGGACCAGTATGGACCGGTAGGGTGCCCCGACTGGGATCTTAATGCACATGTGGGTTCTCCCAGTATGGACCACTGCAACCCAGTTTCTGCCTGCCCCCCCCCCACCCCCGGGTGCCTTCTCATCCCCCTCCTTATTTATTGCCCCCCTTCCCCCCCTCCTGCGGGAGGGACCCTGGCATCCTGGGGAGGGACCCAGGCGTCCGGGGATCTGTGAGGTGCCGAAGACGCGAATAAACCTGACGCCCATGACTGTCGTTTGGGGGCTCCCAGTATGAACTGGGAAGGGGTGTGGGGGTCTGGTTTGTACTGGGAAGGGAAACGGGGCTCCCAGTATGAAGTGGGGGGTCTCCCAGCATAGACTGGGGAAGGGTAAGGGGTGTCCCAGTCCACACTGGAAAGGGATAGGGGCTCCCAGTATGGACTGGGAAGGGGCTGGGGGCTCCCAGTATGAACTAGGAAGGTGTTGCCGTCTCCATTGCAGGGTGGGAAGTGGAGGTTCCCGGACGCCTGGGTCCCCAGCTTGGGCAGGGGTGGGGAGGAGCAGTACTAGGATCTTCCCAGTGCCCCCCAGTCCCTCCCAGTATCCCCAGTTTCAGTCTCATTGCTGCCTGCATTGGCTGAGGCTGCTCCCAGTTCCGCCCCCATCCCTCCCAGTTCCCCCAGTCCCCTTCCAGTTCCTCCCATTTCCTCCCAGTATCCTCAGTTTCAGCCCTGTCGCTGCCTGTATTTGCAGAGAGGCTGCTCCCAGTCTGTCCCAGTCCCTCCTAGGTCCCCCTCGTTCTTCCCAGTCCCTCCCAGTTACCCCAGTTCCCCCTCCCAGTCCCTCTCAGCCCGGAGGTGACGTCCCCACCACCATGGGGCCCTGGGTGCTTCCGGGCGGAAGCAGCCTCTGCGAGGGACCCAGGCATTCGGGGGGGGACCCAGGCGTTTGGGGGGGTCCCGGGCCTCGAGGGGAGGCACCCAGGCATCCAGGGGATGAGCCGGGGGGGTCGGGGAGGGGCCCCGGGGGGCGACAATGTCCCCTCGGGGCTGCTGCAGCAGCAGGAAAACCTGCGGCTCTTTGAGCTCCTGGGCCGGAAATGTGTGGTGAGGGGCCGGGGGGGCCTGAACAGGGGCCGGGGGGGGCTGGGGGGGGCTCACTGGGGACTGCAGGGGCCTGGGGGGGGCAGCTGGGGGTCCCACGGGATCCTGGGGGTGCTCCTGAGGGGGACTGGGGGGGGCACTTGGGGGCCTCATGAGGGCTAATGGGGAACTGGCGGGGTCGGGGGGGGCGGGAGCTGGGGGTCCCAGGGGGCCCCTGAGGGGGATTCCTGGGGGCCGGGAGGGGGCTGGGGGTCCCGTGGGAGGGTCTGGGGGGGCCTGAGGGGGATTTGGGGGGTCCTGGGAGGGAAACACAGGGCACTGGGGGCTCTTGGGGGGGCCGCGCGGGGAGGTTGGGGGGCCATAGGGTGGTTTGGGGGGGGTCTCAGGAGGGCTTTGGGGGGGTCTGTGCCCACGGTGTCCCTGCAGACGCTGGCGACGGCAGTGGTGCAGCTGGTGGTGGCAGAGCCGGGGGGGACCTGGGCCAAACGCGGATGCGGCGTCGCCTGCCTGGTGCGGGACAGCCCCCGCCGCTCCTACTTCATCCGCCTCTACTGCCTGGCCGTGAGTGGGGGGTCCCGGGGGGGTCCCGGGGTTGGGGATCGTCCCTGAGGGTGTCCTGGGTCGGGGGAGCCCCCGGGGGTCCCTGGAGCTCGGGGGGGGGTGTCCCTGAGCATCTCTCGGGGCTGGGGGGTTTTGGGTGTCAGGGAGGTCCCTGGGGTTGGGGGGGTCTCTGTGGGTCTCTCGGGGCCGGGGGGTCCCCGGGGGTCTCCCGGGGGGTCCCCAGGTGCCCCATGCCGCGGTGCAGGCCGGGAGCCTGCAGTGGGAGCAGGAGCTGCACGGGGAGATGGGCTACGCCGCCCCCGCCCCCTTCTTCCACACCTTCACCTCCCACGTGAGTGGGCGGGGCCAAGGGCAGGGGGCGGGGCCGGGGAGGGGCGGGGCCAAGGGGAGGAGCAACTCCGGGGGCTCCTGGTTGTGGGTGGGGCTGACAGGCGGGCCCCTGTGGGCGGGGCTTAGGGACAGTGGGTGGGGCTCCGGGGCTGGGAGCTCTGGGGTGGAGCTAAGGGGCTGTGGGAGGGGCTAAAGGTGTTGGGGTGGGGCCTGTGGGCGGGGCTGAGGGCACATGGGTGGGGCCAAGGGGTGGGGCTGAGGGCAATGGGCGGGGCTGAGAGCAATGGGAGGGGCCAAGGGGTGGGGCTGAGGGCATTGGGAGGGGCCAAGGGGTGGGGCTGAGGGCATTGGGAGGGGCCAAGGGGTGGGGCTGAGGGCAATGGGAGGGGCCAAGGGGTGGGGCTGAGGGCACATGGGTGGGGCTGAGGGCAATGGGAGGGGCCAAGGGCAAATGGGTGGGGCCAAGGGCACATGGGTGGGGCCAAGGGGTGGGGCTGAGGGCAATGGGAGGGGCCAAGGGGTGGAGCTAAGGGCACATGGGTGGGGCTGAGGGCAATGGGAGGGGCCAAGGGCACATGGGTGGGGCCAAGGGGTGGGGCTGAAGGCAACGGGCGGGTCCCCCGGGGCAGCCCCCTGATTGGCTGTGCAGGAGGGCCGGGCGGGGCTGAACTTCGCGGATGAGGGGGAGGCGGCCGCCTTCGAGGAGCTGGTCCAGGAGCGGCTGCGCCGCCGCCAGCAGCGGGCGGGTGAGAACGCGCCCCTCGCGATGCACCGGGGCGGCCCCCGGCCCCGGCGCAGCCCCCGGCCCCCCGCTCACCCCCTCTCCCCTCTCTCCCCCAGAGAAGCGGCAGCTTCCGCCCCCGCCGCCCCCCGGCGATGGTGAGTCCCCCCGTCCCGGGGGTCTCGGGGGGGGGTCTGACGGGGCGGGGGGCAGAACTGGGGGGACCCAAGGGGACGCCGTGGGGTGCGGCGCCAACGCCCTCTGTCATCACCCCCCACAGAGCGCCGCGGGAGCCTGCCCCGGGCCCCCATGGCCACCGCCGACGGCAGCAGTGAGTGCCTGCCCCACAGCAGGGTCCCGCAGCCCCACAGCAGGGTCTCGCTGCCCCATAGAGAGTTTCTCAGCCGGGTTCTGCCCCTTGCAGCCCCCTCGCTCCCAGCCGTGCCCATCGCCAACCCCGACATCACGGCATCCCGCTACCGGGGGCTGCCCAGCCCCACGGGACCCACGGCGAGCCCCACAGCCGGGGAGCAGAAGAAGGGCCGCAAGAAGATCTCCAAGGCTGACATCGGGGCCCCCTCTGGCTTCAAGTGAGTCTCGGGGGGGGGGGGAGGGAACGTGTGGGGCTGTGGGGCTGGATGGGGCGGAGGGGACCCCACCATGGGTTGAGGGGGCACGCGTGGGTACAGCCGTGGGGCAGGAGGCCCCCCCGCAGGGCAGCCGCTCACCCCCCGCCCCCCTTCCAGGCACGTCAGTCACATCGGCTGGGACCCCAACAACGGCTTCGACGTAGGTGGCTCCCACGTGTGTCCCCCCCAGCGTGGGGTGATGCCGCGGGGGGTGACACCGGTGTGGGGTGCGCAGGTGGCAGCGCTGGACCCCGCCCTGCGGGCGCTCTTCGCCCGGGCCGGCATCAGCGAGGCGCAGCTGGCCGACGCCGAGACCTCCCGCCTCATCCACGACTTCATCCAGGGCCGCGGGGGGCTGCAGGCCGTGCGGGAGGAGATGCGCCGGCAGGGTGAGCCCCCGCGCCTCCAGGCACCCCGGGGGGGCCGTATGGGCCTTCCCGCACAGCCCCGCCTGGGCGTTATAGGATCCATACCCCCCACCCCCCCCCCAAGATTTCAAGGGTCCTGTGCTCCCCCACGCAGCCCCCTCAATTATAGGGTCCATATGGCTCCCGCTGTATAAGATCCATACGCCCCCCCTCCGTTACAATGTCCATACGGACCGCAACCCGTTCCCGGATCTGCCTGCCCCCCATGATGAGGTTCATGGAACCCCCTCCCTACAGCGTACAGCCAGGATCCACACCGCCCCCCCCGTTACAGGACCCCTGCAGCTCCCCCCCCCCGTTATAGGACCCCTGCAGCCCCCCCCCCCGTTATAGGACCCCTGCAGCCCCCCCCCCCGTTATAGGACCCCTGCAGCCCCCCCCCGTTATAGGACCCCTGCAGCCCCCCCCCCCGTTATAGGACCCCTGCAGCCCCCCCCCCCGTTATAGGACCCCTGCAGCCCCCCCCCCCCCCGTTACAGGACCCCTACAGCCCCCCCCCGTTACAGGACCCCTGCAGCCCCCCCACATTATAGGACCCCTGCAGCCCCCCCCCCAGTATAGGACCCATGCAGCCCCCCCCCCCCCCCGTTATAGGACCCCTGCAGCCCCCCCCCCCCCCCCGTTATAGGACCCCTGCAGCCCCCCCCCCATTATAGGACCCATGCAGCCCCCCCCCCGTTATAGGACCCGTGCAGCCCCCCCAGTGCAGGGTGCTCATTAAGGCAGTAATTAACGTCTCCCCCCACAGGTCCCCCGCCCCCGCCGGGCCGGGGGGGCACCCCGCCGCCTCCGCCCCCCCCCGCCGGCCCCCCCCGCAGCCGCTCGGGGCCGCTGCCGCCCCCCCCCGGGGGGCCCCCGCCCCCACCCCGCGGCGGCCCCCCCGCGGCCCCGCCCTCCCGTCCCGTCGCCCCGCCCCCGCCCCGCGGCCCCGCCCCTCCGGGCGCCGCCGCGGCCCCGCCCCCTCCACCGCCCCCCCCGCCCCCGCCGCCCCCCCCCGGCGGCGGCCCCGGCCCCGGCGCCGGCGGCCCCCCCGCGCCCCCCCCGGCCCGGGGGGCTCTGCTGGACCAGATCCGCCAGGGCGTGACGCTGAACAAGGTCAGTGGCGTTGGGGGCCCCGTCTCCCGTGCCCCCCCCGGGCTGGCGGGGGGGGGGGGGCGGCGGTGCTGGCGGCCGCGGGCCGGGGTCCCCGCCGTGGGGCAGCCCTGACCCCCCTCCCCCGTTCCCCCCCCCCCCAGACCCCCGAGGTCTCCGAGGGCGGCGGCGGCGGCGGCGGCCCCAGCTGCGGGGGGCTGGTGGGAGCCCTGATGGACGTCATGCAGAAGCGCAGCAGAGTCATCCACTCCTCGGGTGAGCGCCCCGCGGCCGCCCCGGCGCGGGGGACACGGGCGGCCCCCGCCCGCGCCCCCCCTCACCCCCGCTTTCCCCAGACGAGGGCGAGGAAGGCGAGGAGGAGGAGGAGGAGGACGAGTGGGACGACTGAGGCGACCGCGACCCCGGCTTGAGCCCCCCCCCCGCCCCCAGCAGACGCCAAATAAAGGCACACGCGGACGCTCGCGCTGATTAATTACCGCTACGAACGGCTAATGAGCGCTTACAGCGTCGGGCGGAATCCGGGAGGGTGCGGCGGGGGGGGGGGGGGGGGGGGGGCTCCGCGGCCCGAGCGCGGCGGGGTCCGGCGGGGAAATGGGGCAAAACCGGCCCTTTTCGGGGTGCGCGGCCCGCGCGCGGGGGCCGCTGGGAGCGATGCAAACGGCGCGGCGCCGCCGCCAATGGGAGCCGGGCGGGGGCGGGGGCGGGAGGAGGCCCCGCCCCGCGCCGCGCGCTGCCCGCCGGGCGGAAGTGGAGAAAAAAAAAAAAAAAAACAGGGGAAAAGGAAAAGGAAGGGGAAAAAAAAAAAAAAAAAAAAGAAGCGGCAGAAAATGGCGGAAAATTTAAAAGGTGCGCGCGGGCGAGGGCGCGCGGGGGGCTGGGGCCCGCCGCGGCGGGGGCGGCGCGCGGCTGCGGGCGGCGCGCACCGCTTCCCGCTCTTTTTCTGAGGGGGCGCGCGGCGACCGTTGGCGGCGGCGTGACGGGGCGGGGGGGCCCGGTCCGGTCCGGCCGGGGCCGGGGCCGGGGCCGGGGCCGGGGCCGGGGCTCGGGGCCGGGCCGGCGCTGGGGGGGGGCCCGTCCTCCCGCCGCCGCCGGCGGTAACGCCGCCCGCCCGTCTCCCCCCAGGCTGCTCCGTCTGCTGCAAGTCGTCGTGGTCGGGGCTGCAGGAGCTGTGCCGGCTGGAGCGGCTGCGGTGCCGGGCGCTGGGCGTCACCCGCCGCAACCTGGGGGACTTCGAGGTGGAGTACCTCTGCGACTACAAGCGTGTGCGGGTGAGTGCGGCGTGCGGCGGCCTCCGGCGGGGCGGGGGGGGCCCCTGGGCACCGTGGTCCCCCGTCAGCCCCGGTGACCAACAGGGCCCGAGGGGCCCCTTTAACGTCCCCGGGACCTCGTGAGGCCCTGGACGCCCCGCCACCTTGAGCGTTCCCTTCAGCGTCCCCGGGCTCCCCCTGATGCCCCGCAGGGCTCCCCCCCCCCAGCCCCAGGAGACCCCCGGGGTGCCCCCTTAACCGAAGAGGCCCCCGGATGGCCCGGGCCCCCCCCCGACCCCTGCTCTCCCCCGCTGCAGGACGAGGAGTACTACCTGGTGAAGTGGCGGGGGTACCCCGAGTCCGCCAACACCTGGGAGCCCCGCAAGAACCTGCGGTGCCGCGGGCTGCTGAAGCAGCTGCACCAGGACCTGGCCCGCGCCCCAGGGGGGCCGGTGCGGCCCGGCCCGCGGGGGCTGCCCGCCCGCGCCGCCTCCTACCTGGTGCAGAAGGCGGAGCAGCGCCGGGCCCTGCGGCGCTGGGAGCGGCTCCTCAACAGCACCCGCAGCCACCGGGGCCGCATCGCCGTGGAGAACGAGGTGGACTTGCACGGACCCCCCCGGGACTTCGTCTACATCAACGAGTACAAGGTGGGGGCCGGCATCAGCCTGACGCCGGTGGCGGTGGGCTGCGAGTGCCACGACTGCCTGGCGGAGGCGGCGGGCGGCTGCTGCCCTGGGGCCTCCCGCAACAAGTTCGCCTACAACGAGGCGGGGCAGGTGCGCATCCGGGCGGGGCTGCCCATCTACGAGTGCAACTCGCGGTGCCGCTGCGGCGCCGACTGCCCCAACCGCGTGGTGCAGAAGGGCATCCGCTACGACCTCTGCATCTTCCGCACCGGCAACGGCCGCGGCTGGGGCGTCCGCACCCTCGAGCGCATCCGCAAGAACAGCTTCGTCATGGAGTACGTGGGGGAGGTGAGAGCCGGGCGGGGCGCGGCGGGGCGGGGCACAGGGGTGGCACGGGTGTGACGTGGCGGCCCCCGCCCCAGATCATCACGTCGGAGGAGGCGGAGCGCCGAGGGCAGGTGTACGACCGGCAGGGAGCCACCTACCTCTTCGACCTGGACTACGTGGAGGACGTCTACACCGTGGACGCCGCCCACTACGGCAACATCTCCCACTTCGTCAACCACAGTGTGAGTGGGTGGGGCTGCGGGGGGGGGCGGGGCTTCACCTGGGGCGGCCCCACCCACTGCAGGTGGGGCTGGGGTGGGGCTCGCAGGGAAACGCCCCCCTGCGGCCACACCCACCCACCCACCGCCCCGCGGCAGTGCGACCCCAACCTGCAGGTGTACAACGTCTTCATCGAGAACCTGGACGAGCGGCTGCCGCGCATCGCCCTCTTCGCCACCCGCCCCATCCGCGCCGGCGAGGAGCTCACCTTCGACTACAACATGCACGGTACTGCCCCGCCCCCCACGCACCACGCCCTGCCCTGCGGCACGTCCCCTCGGCGTGCAGGACAGCCCCTCTGCCGTGGGGACCCGCCGGCACCCCCCTCACCCCCGCCCCCGTTTCCCCCCCCTCCCAGTGGACCCGGTGGACGCCGAGAGCACCCGCATGGACTCCAACTTCGGGCTGGCGGGGGGGGGCCTGGGGGGCTCCCCCTGGGCCCGGGGCCGCATCGAGTGCAAGTGCGGGGCTGCCGCCTGCCGCAAGTACCTCTTCTGAGCCACACGGCACCGGGTGCAAACATGCTTGTTAAACGTAGCGGGGGGTCCGTGCCGTGCCGGGGGGACGCGGGGGGGACGCGTGCGGGGTGGGGGGAGTCAGGCGTGCTGGCGGCGCCAGACGATGACGGTGCCGGTGGCGTCGCTGGAGGCCAGCAGGCTCTCGTCGCAGTTGAAGGCGACGGCCAGCACGGCCCCGCCGTGGCCCTGCAGCGTGTTGACGGTGGCCCGCGCCGCCCGCCCCACGTCGAAGAAGTGCACGCAGGCGTCCTCGCTGCCTGTCACTGCGGGGGCGAGAACGGGGGCGCTGGGGCGGGGGGCGTGCGCCCCCTCCGCTCCCTCGCCGCAGGGATCGATCCCCCTTCCTCTGGGCAAGCGCCCCCGGCCCCCGTAGCGCCCCCCCCGCTCACCCCAGCACCCCCGTGCCTACCCGCCGCTGCCCCCCGCCGCCCCCCACGTACCCACGCAGGCGCCCTGCCGGAAGGACATGAGCGGGCAGAAGCAGCTGCGCAGGGGCTGCTCCCGGTGCCGCGTGGGGAAGCTGCGCCGCAGCCGCAGCCCCGGCGCTCCCGAGCCCTCCTCTTCCACCACCCTGCGGGGGAGAGAGGGGGTGAGCCCCGTGGCCGCCCCGCGGTGCCCCCCAGCCCCCCGCCGGGTCCCCTCGCACCGGAAGAGCAGCAGGCGGTCGGGGCAGGCGTTGACCAGCAGGGAGGGGTCCGGGGCCTCCCGGCTGGCCCAGGCCCGGGCCGAGAGCGAGGTGATGGAGCCGCCCGCCTGCACCACCACCCGCGAGGCCTTCGTCAGCCGCCCTGGAGGGGACAAGGGGGGGGGGGGGGTCAGCACCCTGCGCTGCTGCACGGCCCCCCCCCCCCCGCACCCACACTGCCCCTGGCCCCCCACTACCCCCCAGCACCCTTATGGCACCCCCAGTGCCCCCCCCCGCCGCGTACCGGTGCCGGGGTCACAGAGGAAGGAGGAGACGGAGCCGCGGTCGTCGCCGGCCCAGAGGACGCGGCCGGGGGCGTCGAAGCAGAGCGCCAGCACTCGCCCGGGCAGCCGCCCTGCCCCGCCCCGCGCCGCCTTCCCGGTCGAGATGTTCACCACCCGCACCATGTGCCGGGCGCTGCCCACCTGGGGACGCGGCGGGGGGGACGTGGGACACGCTGCGGGACGGGGACGTGCCCCTGCGCCCCCCCCTACCCCTTGGGGGGGTCGCTGGGGGCCGCTGTGCTTGAGGGACGCGTATAGGAGAGGGTTGTGGGGGCACAGGACGGGCCGAGGGGAACCGGGGGGGCGCGGGGGGACGACGGGGGCGTCGCTGACCACGGTGAGGTGGTTACTGAGGGGCCGAGAGAAGCGGCGGGGACCCAGGATGCACCGAGGGGACCCAGGGGGATGGGGGGGGGGGTCCTGGGGGGACGTAGGGGCATCACTGACCACGGTGAGGTTGTTGTTGAGCGGCTGGAAGGCGCAGCAGAGCAGGGCGGCACCGTCGGGGTCGGGCACGCGGCGGATGCAGCGCCCGTCGGCAGGGGCCCAGAGCCGCAGGGTGCCATCCAGGGAGGCCGACACCAGGACGTCGTTGGAGAGGGACCAGGCAAAGTCGGCCACGCCACCCCCGTGGCCCCGCAGCACCCGTAGCACCGCTGGCGGCCCCGGCGCCAGCCGGCACACCGAGATGGTGCCATCCAGCGAGCAGCAGGCCAGCAGGTGCCGGTCGTCATGGGCGAACTGCACCTTGGGCACTGCCCGGCCACCGGTGCCCGTCAGTGCTGGCACGAGCCAGCACCGGCTGCCACCGGCACCCGGGGGAAACCCGCCCTCCCAGCTCCCCCCGGTTACCGGCGCTCTCGGTGTGCTGGTCGAAGACGTGGTAGACGCCGGCGAAGGCGTAGTTCTCGCTCAGTGTCGTGTCCCCGGCCATGGCGCGGCTTGCCTCTGCCAGTGGCGTCGGCACCACCCCGGGGGGACTGCGGACCCAGGCGCCTGGGTGTCAGCACCCTGACCCCCCCCCGCCAGCACCCACTGACCCCAGGGGACCCGGTGTGCTCACCGCTCATCGGGGGCCCCGCGGGGCACCCCAGGGTGGGAGCCGCGGCTGAGGGAGCGCCGGTGTCCCCGGGCCACCCGTGGGTCCTCCTCAAAGTCCTGGGGAAAGGACACGGCTGTGGGGGCCCCTGCACCCCACTGGGTTGCAGGGATCCCAGAGGGGTACCAGGACCCCACAACCCCCCCCAAAACCAGGTGCTGGGACCCCACAGCTCCCCCAAAACGGGTGCTGCAGCCTCCAGGAGCTGTGCCATGACCCCAGAGCCCCCCTGGGTGGGTTCCCCACCCGCTGGGAAGGGCTCACGGCCCCCATCTCCCCTGTCCCCCTCCTGTGGCTGTACCTCCATGCGGTCGAGGGTGGTGCGGCTGGCGCGAAGGGCGCTGCTGCTGTGGGCGCGGCAGCTGCTCTGCTCGGAGAGGGCCCCGTAGCGCTGGGCCAGCAGGCGGGTGCGCACCCGCAGGTACCAGCGCCGGGTGCTCCCCTCCAGCGCCCCACCCTGCGCTTGCTCCCGCAGCAGCTGGCTGCGGCGCCGCACGTACTGCGTCCGGAACTGGGGCCAGCGGGGTGTGCGGTAGGCTGCGTACCTGGGGGACGCGGGGAGGCCCTCACACCTGTGGCAACTGGCATGGCGTGTTGGCGGGGGGGGGGGGCGAGGGAGAAGGGGGGTGGCACCATGGTGCAGGGGGAGTAGACACACACGTGTCAGGGACCCAGGTATCAGGATCCGCCCCCCCAAAGGGTCCTGGGTATCAGGATCCCCCCCCGCAAAGGGACCCCGGCATCAGCATCTGCCGCCCCTAAAAGGGACCCGGGTATCAGGGTGTCCTCCCTGACAGGGACCCAGGTGCCCGGGTCGCATCCCCCCACCAAAAGGGACCAGGCGTCAGGACACCCTCCCCCCCCCCCCGTGGGTGCCCCTCCTGCAAAGGGACCAGGCGTCAGGGGTCGTCACCTCCCCCCCGGGGCTCACCTGGCATCCACGGCGAGCACCTGCTGCCAGACGGCGGCCATGGCGGCGGCGGCCGCCCCGGGGGGGGCCTGCGGAGAGAGCGGGGTGGGGGGAGCGGGGTGAGGCCGGGCCCAGGGCCCGCTGTCAGCCGGGGAGGGCGGGGCGGGGGCGGGCCCGGGGGGGGGGGGGGTGTCCCTGCGGGGACCGAGCGGCCGTACCCGCCCGTCCCGCTCCACCTCCGTCTCCCGCCGCCGCCGGGTCCCTCGCAGGGCTGGGCCGGGCGGGGCGGGGCGGGGCCGCCGGGGGCCGGGGCCGGCCGCGCTCCCCGCCCCTCCGAAATGGCGGCCGCCGCCTCACGCCAAAATGGCGCCGGGCGTCGCCCTGGTGACGGCGCGCGGCGGGCGGGGCCCTGTCCGCGAGAGGGGGCGGGGATTGCCAGCGTGCGCGAAGGGGGCGTGTCGTGGCCGCTCCTCTATGGTGCACCCGCCTTCCTAGCCCAGCCCGGTTACCGGCCCTTCTGCTCGGTGCTGCTCGCCTGCCCCGGGTCCTCCCGCCCGCCGCGTTTGCGACCTCGCGCCGCGCTTGACGGCAGGCCACCCCAGTTTGCGATAGTGGGCGGGCGGGGGAGCTGGGGACGGCTCGCTTGACGGCAGGGGTGGCTGGGGTGTGTGCGGGCCCGGGGCTCCGGGGGGCTCCGGGGCGGGGGTGGCGGGGCCGGGGGGGGGGGTCCCGCTGCCGGCCCCGGCCCTCCGTCACCCCCGCCCCGTCCCCAGGCGCCGTCCCGAGCCCCCGCGATGGCAGCATGCCGCTGGCGGTGAGGTGGCCCTTCCCCGCGGGGCCGCCCCTGCCCTGGGCCCTGGCCAGCCGCCTCGTCACCGGCCTGGTGGGCACCTACAGCTGCGTCTGGACCCGTGAGTCACCCCCCCGGTGCCCCGCCAGCGGCCGGGGGGGCGGAGGCGGCAGGAGGGCGGCGGGGGGGACCCGCCTTTCCCCGCCGCGCCCCCAGGCCCCCGTCCCCCCCTCAGGGTACCTGAACCGGCTGCGGGTGCACAACGCCGAGGTGCTGCACGAGCTGGTGGAGCGCCGGGGGCCCCGCACCCCGCTCCTCACCCTCTCCAACCACCAGTCCTGCATGGACGATCCCCACCTCTGGGGTACGCCGGGGAGGCCCTGAGGGGCCCCCGGGGGATCCCCAGGGTGTTGGGGGTGTCGCCAGTGGATCTTGAGGGAGGTGGGGGTGTTGGGGGGGGGGGTCCCCAGGGTGCTGGGGGGGTCCCCAGAGGTTTCTGAGGGAGCTGGGTGCTCTCTGTGGGTCTGTCTGGGGTCCCTGGCCGGTCTGGGGGTGCCCCTGTGACCCGCCCCTCCTTCCTCCCATCAGGTTCCCTGAAGCTGCGGCACGTCTGGAGCCTGCACAAGATGCGGTGGTGAGGAGGTGGCCGGGGGCGGTCCTGGGGGGGTCCCGGGGAGCCCCCTCCCTGCTCACCCCCCATCTTGCCCCCGCCCCAGGACTCCCACAGCTGCCGACATCTGCTTCACCCGGGAGCTGCACTCACGCTTCTTCAGCCTGGGCCGCTGCGTCCCAGTCTGCCGGGGTGAGTGGGGGCCAACTGGGAGGGACTGGGGGCGACTGGGTGGCGGGGGTGCAGGGCTGAGGGGGGGATCCCCATCTGTACTAGGGGCGTCCCAGTTTGTACTGGGGGTGCCAGGGGCTGCTGGGCCAGGTCCAGCCTGACCTTGGGGGCTCCCAGTCTGTACTGGGGTGGTTGCGGTCTGTACTGGAAGAGATTCTAGTTTACCTTGAGGGAGCGTGGAGGATGGTTGTGCTGGGCTGGTCCCAGTCCGTACTGGAGGCATCCCAGTATGCTGAACTGGTGTTTCCAGGAGACGGCGTGTACCAGCGAGGGATGGACTTCATCCTGGAGAAGCTCAACCAGGGGGACTGGGTGCACGTCTTCCCCGAGGGTACTGGGGGAACTGGGGAAAGGGGGGGCCTCGTGCTTTAGAGGGACTGGGAACACTGGGCTTGGGGAAGGTGTTTATATCAAGGTTACTGGGACCCCCACTGGGGGTCAGGGGGGAACAGGGAGCACTGGGAAGGACTGGGAGCTGTGGGTATCGGCCTGCTTTCTTCTGCAGATGTGGGTGGCGCAGGTGGGGGCCGGGGGGACCCCTGGGGGTCTCCTGTGCTGCCCCCCCGCCACGGCCCCATGTCCCCACAGGCAAAGTGAACATGGGGCAGGAGTTCGTGCGCTTCAAGTGGGGTGAGCCCCCCAACTGTCCCCCCTCTGCCCCTGACCCCTCTCCCAGTCCCCCAGCTGTCCCCGACCCTCAACTGCTCCTCGACCCCAGTTGTCCCCCGCTGGCCCCTTGCTGCCCCCCGGTTGCCATCCACACTTGCCTCCCCTGCCCCCTGCTCGCCTCCTTGGCCCCCCAAGGCCTGCCTGGCCCCCCAAAACAGCCACCTTGCCCTCCGTTGCAGGCATCGGGCGCCTCCTGGCCGAGTGCCGCCTCGACCCGGTCATCCTGCCCCTGTGGCACGGGGGTGAGCGGGGCTGGGGGGCGCGGGGGGGGCCTGGGAGGTTGCGGGGGGGGGGGGCAGGAAGAGCTGGAGGGGGTCCTGCAGCCACGGGGGAGGGTGGGATGGGGGATGCAGGCAGGTGGGGCCGTGGGGGGAGTCAGGAGGGCACAGGGGGCCGGGTCCCGCTGTGGGGCCGGGTCCCGCTGTGGGGCCTGTCCCGCTGCCAGGCTGCGCACGTGCCTGCTGATCCTCGCGCCAGGCATGAACGACGTCCTGCCCAACGCCCCCCCGTACGTGCCCCGCGTGGGGCAGGTGAGTGAGCGGAGGCGGAGGACGGGGGCAGACAGACACCCCAGCTGTGGGGTGCGCTGGGGCAACGGGCGGCTGCAGGGCAGGGAGCAGGGCAGGCTTGGGAAGCGCTGTGGGGCGTTAACGGGGCCGGGTGGCTCTGGGGGGGGGGCTGTGGGCCTGGGGGTGGCTGTGGGGCAGCCTGTGGGGCAGGCTCTGGGCCTGGGGTGGGCTGTGGGGCCCGTGGGGTAGGCTGTGGGGTACTGATGCTATCCCACAGCGGATCACGGTGGTCGTGGGGCGACCGTTCAGTGTCCGGCCCCTCCTGGAGCGGCTCCGGGCCGAGGGCACATCGACGGTGAGTGCTTGGGGGGCTGCCCCATGGCAGGAGGGGGGACACCGCTCTGCCCCATGGCTCTGCGGGGCCTGTTACCCCTGGCCCCAGGCTCGAGGGGCCCAGCCCAGTGCCTCTGTGGGGCCTGGCCCCCTGTCCCCCCCCAGGTGGAGATGCGGAAGGCGCTGACAGATTTCGTGCAGAGGGAGTTTGAAGTGCTGCGGAGCCAGGCCCGGGCCCTGCACCCTGCCCCATAGCATGTGGGGTGCCCCACAGACAGATGGACTGCCCCGCCCATGGCGAGACTTGTCCCACGGTGAGACTGCCGCGTGGCACGACAGCCCCGCAGCCATCCCTGCAGCCTCGCGGGTTCCGAAGACAGACCGCCCCACGGCACAACGGCCCCGCAGCCATCCCCGGAGCGCCGTGGGGCGCTGCCAGAAGGACGGACAGAAGGACAGACAAACAAGCGGCCCCGTAGCAGGCCCCTGCTCCCAGCTCCCGTGCACGGTGCCAATAAAGGTGGTGGAGCCTCAGTGGTCTCCGGAGGGGTAAAGGGGACCTGGGGTGGTCGGGGGGTCCCCGAGGGGCTGGGGGACAGAGACGAGCCTGGCCTGATCCCATGTGTTTATTGAAGCAGAAGCTGGTGGGGGGTGGCCCCACAGCCGGGGACCCCCCCTGAAAGGGGCAAAGGGGGGCTCGGACACCCCCAGAGTGCTGCCACAGAGCAGGGGATCCCCAAACGTAAGTGCGGGCGTGGCCTGGTCCATCACTCCTCCTTCTTGTCCCGGGGGCCATCGTGGGCTGCCTGTGGGGCAGGCGGCAGGCTCAGGGGAGGTGTGGGGTTTGGGGGGGCACGGGGAGGGTTTAGGGCCCCCCCATACCTGCAGGCGGGCGTGCTGGTCCAGCAGCCGGTCGTACTCTCGCGTCAGCCCCTCAGCCTGGCGCCGCATGGCCTGCACCTCGTTCTCTGCCTTCTCCAGAGCTGAGGGGGGGTGGGGGTGTCAGGACCACCCCGAAAACCTGCAGCCCCCCGCCCCCGTAACACCCCCAGCTCCCCCCCCCTGCCCCCATACTGCGCTTGCTGGCCGCCAGCTCCTCCTTCAGCTTCTCCACCTTGGCCTTGAGGGTCTCGTTCTCGTCGTGGCAGGGGGACGGGCTGCCCCCATCACCCCCCGCCTCCTGCAGCTGCTGGAGGGGGGGGACACGGGGGGCACGTCAGGGCCTGAGGCACCCGGGGCACCCCCTTCCCCACCCCGCTGCCGGCTGCAATACCTTCCGCAGGGCATCGTTGTCCTCCATGTAGCGACGGGCGGCCTGGCTGGCACCTTCCGCCTGTTTCCGGAAGGCCTCGCTGGAGGCGCCCAGCACGGCCTGCTGCGAGATGAGGGTGACCAGGCGGCGCAGGAGGCTGCGGGAGGCAGGGTGAGCCGGGCCCCGCGGCCCCCCCGGCCCGCCCCCCCGGGCCCCCCACACTCACAAGGAGAGCAGGAGGGCGAAGCCGGCCAGGTAGAGGTTGCGCTGGGCCCGGAAAAGCTTCATGTGGAAGTGCTCGAGGGCGCCGGGGCTGCTCTGCAGGGCCACCCGCTCTGTCACGTCGTACTTACGGGTCTCCCGCAGGGCATCTGCGGGAAGGGGGTGTCAGTGGGGAGGGGGGGGGCGGCCTGCACCCCCCCACCCCCCCCCGGGGGGGGGCAGTGCCAGCACCCACCGAAGAGCAGGAGAACGAGGATGACGATGAGGACGATGAAGACGGTGTTGCCATAGGCCACGGCCAGGCCCACCAGGCGCGACTTGAAGATCTTCTGCCATCTAGGGGGGCAGAGGCTGGGGATGGGAGCCGGGATCCCCCCCCAGCCCCGGGGATCCCCCCCAGCCCCGGGGATCCCCAGCCCCGGGCCCCCCCCCCCAGCCCCGGGGATCCCCCCCTCACAGCCCCGGGCCCCCCCCCAGCCCCGGGGATCCCCCCCCTCACAGCCCCGGGCCCCCCCCCAGCCCCGGGGATCCCCCTCCCGCCCCACCTGGCAGCCGAGACGAAGGGGACGCAGAGCAGGAGAACGAGGAAGACCTCAGCGTAGAGGAAGGTGGCGACTGCCGTCCACTGCAGGCTCATGGCGGCCTGGGGTGGGGGACAGAGAGGGATGGGGACCCCGGTCGCACCCCCGCCTCACGGGGGACCCTGCCCGGCCCCGGGATCACTATCTGCCCCCCCCCCCCCGCCCCTCAAGCGGCCTCGCCCGTTCTCACTATCTGGCAGCGGCACCCCCGTCCCCGCCGACCACCGCCCCCGCCCCTACCGGAAGCAGGGCTCGGTCCGGAAGGGAAGTCCCGCCCACGCCTGGGAGGCAATGCCCAATCAGAACCGCCGGACGTGCGGGTACACACACCCCCCCCCCCCGCGGCGCGTGCCGAGGCGGAAGGAGGGGCCGCCGCTTCCGGCCGCCATTTTCCCTCCTGCCTGGAGAGGGGGAGCCGCTTCCACCGGGTCCGTCATGGCCACGGCGGTTCCGGAGCGGTGCCGGATCGTGAGCTCGGGCATCCGTTACCGGCGATGGGGTGCCAGATATTGAGCTGCCGCGCTGCGGCTGGGTGCGGGGCTGAGGGGACCGCGGCCCGTGGGGAGAGCTGGAGTCCCGCCGGGCCGCGGGGCATGCCGGGAGCTGTAGTTCTCAGCCAGGGCGGCCCGTCGGCCGTGTTGGTCTGTGGTAGTGGATGTAGGGGTTGCGGCGGGGTTAGGGGCGCTCTGGAGGGCAGCAGGGCCCCCCTGCGGCCCTCGGCAAAGGCCCTGGGGTGCTCTAGAGGGCAGAGGGCTCCTTACCTTGTTGGTGCGATACACAAAGTTGTGGTAAAAATGTTACTGTTGTTGTTGTTTCCAGTAACGGTCCCCCGTGACCCCAAGCCAGAGCAGGAGACTTGCCCAGGTGTCTCTCCACGGCGCTCCCCTTCCCCAGGTGATTGCGGTTGGGGTGGTGTGTGAGGCCGGGGGTATGTCCACCACAAGACGCCGACTCTGCTGGTTGTTCTTGGGATCAGTTGGATCCCACAGTACCACAAGGCCTCTTGGTGGTGTGTTTCCCTTGGCTTTTGCAGCCACTGCGCTGGCTTTCTGCAGAAGTACTGAGGATTTGAGTTAAACTGGGAGAGGTGAGAAGAGCAGAGGGGTGGCAGCCGTAGCTTCTGAGCTGAGCGATGTAGTGCTTCCGAGGAGGACGTTGCTGTGGAAGAGGCCAGCGTTGGCCCATCTGACTGGCAGCGCTCTGTTTGTGCAGGTGATCAAGAAGAACCTGGCGACAGCAGTGACATCTTAAATAGCTGGGGCAGACTTTGTGGAGGATGGGACCTGACCTGTAGCCCTCTGAAGGTAAAGTGCAGGGGCAGATGCCATGGGAGGCGGCGGGGGGTGGAGAGAGGTTGCAAAGTGAGGTAGGCAGGGGGTAGGGCTGAATTCAGCACAGTGGAGAGGGCTCTTCAGGCTCGGCTGCGTTTGGGCACAGGTGGAGGATGCGGGGTCTCTCCCACGCAATGCAGGCGGGTGCCAGGCAGGGCAGTTCCCGCCTGTGCTGTCGCGTAGTCCGTGTCCTTTGTTCTGCCTTCCTCGGGTCTCGATGTCCCCCTTGCTCTTTGTGCTCAGCAAGTTTGGTGTGCCCCTTAGTAGGCATCCGTAGTCTTGAATGCCTTGCCTCACCCGTGTAGAGTCGGTCAAGTTGGACTTGTTTAATAACTTTTTTTTTTGCAGAGGGACAAGATGCGCACCAAAGAGCGATGGAGGAGGCGAGTGGAGCGCCATAAGAAGGTGGGCTGGCATGTGGCGTCGGAGAGAAGATGCGACTGGTGCCTATATGACTACATTACGGTTTGGGTTTGTTTTGTTTTTTATTTTTTTATTTTAAAGGTGTGAAGCCTGGAAGAGCAGCTCTCAAGGAGCGGCTGACACGGGGGGTTCAGGTGTGCAAATACAGAGCAGGAGCTGTCAGGAAGGAGCAGCCTTCCTTCCCTGCCAGTTCAGGAGAAGAGAAGGGGCTTCTAAAGTTTTGGGACCAGGGGCTGGTTGGGAAAGGGAGGCGGGTTCATCAGCCTTACTCAGATGGATTTTGCAGTTGGATTTGGCTTTTCAATGAGGTCTGTTCTGTTTTAGTCTCTCCACAGCCGACGGGAGGTACGACAAAGTCACGAGAGACGCAGTGTAAACTGGGCCTCCGCATCACAACATGCAGGGCCGAACATCAGACAAGTCTCATCTTGGAAAGCATTGGGTACGTTAAGGTACATTAAAATATACCCTCCAGAACTCTGAGGTCTCCTGCGCCACCCTTTGCACACTGTGGTGCCCCCAGCGCCGCCCTCTGCGCCCAGACTTTATAGTGCAGAGTAATAGTGCATTCTGTATGCAAGCAACCTGGGGCAGCCCAGCGTCCTGTCCCGTATATGTCAGCGCTCTCATGCGAGCGTGCTGTCCACTGAGGGGTTCTCCACGCTGCAGTTCATGGAGTCATTTAGGAGTTACTTATCCGTAAAGGAAGAGCCTGTCATTACACCAGCCACGGTCATTTGCTACTTGTAGCTCTTTTGGTGTTTGGGCTATCGGTCTTTGCCTATATTTGAGTCATCTGGCAGTAACTGTAATTTTTGTGTGTCGGTGGGTGGTTTGACTTATTCTTGCGGTTTAAGTAATAGGCCTGGGCTAAGCAGGACCGTTGAGCAAGGCACGACAGTAAAGGCAAGGAATGGCATTGTGGGCCATGATGGAGGTTGAGGTCGATCGTTTGGGATTTGTGCTTTTGGGGTCTCTGTGTTGCCTGAGTATGTAAAAGGGATTTGTTAGTCTGTTTTGCATGGTGGGCTCTCTCTTTTGGAAAGCAGTATATAACATCTGTGTGTGTCTCCGCAGCCTCCCGCGGCGGGCCTGGCATCGAAGGTTATGGTTCCTGAGTCTTTGGAGAAGGACAGACTATGCGAGTGGGCGCCTGACAGGGATGCTGACCCCAGAGGCGCGGCACGGGAGGTGAGCAGAGCTGTGTTAGCCGGCTGGGGAACGGATGGGTCTGGGATGTGGCTATTGGGGTAGGGAAAGAAGAGGGAAGGGCGTCTACTTCTTACAGGTATTACTGTTTGTCTTTTTCTTGAACTCGCTGATGTGCTGCGTCAGCCTGGCAGGTCAGAGCGCAAAGCACGAATCGACAAGGTTAGTAGATGAGAGCGAAGGAGTAGGAATGGGGAAGGCTCACTGTTGGCTAGGGTATTTGTCAGCATCCGTTTGACTTTGTATTATTGTCACTGCAGATGCACAGTAGCGAGCTGGACACCGAAGGGACGAGGCGAGCGGAGCCTTGTGAGAAGGTAGATCGGCATGCAGCGATGGAGGGAAGGTGTCCCCGTCGGCGCCTGTTGGACTGGCTAAGGCTCTGTTTTGAAGGCGTAAAGCGACTCGCAGAACTACATGCCGAGCAGAATGTCCGCCTCGAGCTTGTCGGGCAAGGTGAGCAATGAACAGCAAACCATTTTTAATTCCTCCTTCTCTGCCCTGTTAGCTATTGCCATTTTTATTTTCTCTGTCTCTCTCAGTCCAGTTCAAGATGATGATTTTTTTAAATTCTTCCCTCTCTGCCCTGCAGCCTGTCACTATTTTTCCATTCTCTGTCCCGAGTCTTTAATCGCTCCCTCTTTGCCCTGTAGCTTGTTGGAGTTGGTTCCCCCCACCCCTTTCTTCATCATGCTCTGTCTGGCTCCCTGTCCCCTCCTTTTTGAAATTCCTCCCTCTCTGTCTTGGAGCCCATTGTGGTTTCTCCTTTCTTTGTCTCTCTCTTATGGCTGTCTCCCGCTCCCTGTTTTTCAGTTTCTTCTTTCTCCATCTCTGTCTGGCTCTGGATGCCAATTTTTAAATTCCTCCTTCTCTTCCCTGTAGCCTTTCTCCCCTCCCTGGCCCTGGCTCCCTCTCCCTATGTTTCAGTTCCTCCCTCTCTGCTCTCTAGCTGTTGCTATACTTCCTGCCTGTGTCACGCTGTGTCTGGGTCCTCGTCCCTATATTTTCATTCCTCCCTCTCTTCCCTGTAGCCTGTTGCTATCATTTTCTCTCACTGTCTCTTTCTGTTCAGATCTGGATCCCTGTTTTTTCCTTCCTCCCTCTCTCTGCTCTGTTGCCCCTGGCTATTTTTTCTTTTTCCATCTCTCTCTGCCTAGCTCCGGCTTCCTATTTTTACATTCCTCCTTCTCTGTCCTGTAGCCTGTTGGTATTTTTTCTTTCTCTGGCTCTCTTTGTCTGGCTCCCTGTCCCTATTTCTTAATTCTTCCCTCTCTGCCCTGTAGCATGTAGCTATGTGGTTTGTCTTGTGTTGTTTCCCTCCCTCCTGCCCCTTCCCTCTACCGTACGCTCTCCTGGCTCCTTGTCCCTGGTGTTTAATTCCTCCCTCTCTGCCCTCTTCTTGTCACTTTTTTGTCTTTCCCCTTCTCTCTTGGTCTGGCTTCCTGCCCCTATTCTTATTTCCTCCCTTTCTGTCGTGCTGCCTGTCCCAGGTTTTTCCTGCATCTCCATCCTGCTCGCTGTCCTTCTTTGTCAGTCTCTGTCCTGCTCCCTCTCCTTCTTTCTGCTGCCTCTCTTCCTCTCTCCTTGCTGCTTCTTTCCCCACCTCTCTCGGGCTCCCTTGTCCCCGTCCTTCTCTCGCCGTCCCGTTCCCTGCCTCGTGCTTTCTCGCTACACCCCCCTGTCCAGCCGGCTGCCACTTTTCTCCTCTCTTCTAGTGTCCTGCACCCTGCTCCTCATTTTTGGCGGCCTCCACCTCTGCCCAGCAGCCCATCGCTCCGGGAGCCAGCCGACCGACCATCCGTTCCCAGGTGCGGGCAGTGAGGCTAGTGGCGCCGGCCCCTCCCTGTAAAGGGGTGGCTGCTTGGGAAAACCAAACCGGCAACAAAACCGCACCTCATGCCGCGCCGTGGGGGCCGCGGCGGTAGCAAGGGCTACGCCGCACCGCATGCGCCCGAGTTGGTAAAAACTACAGCTCCCGGCATGGCGGCATGCTGGGTGAGATTCCCAGTGGTGGGTGAGGGCCAGGAGCACCAGGGAGGCGAGCGAGCTCCTTTGAGGGTGCAGGGGTGTCTCCTGCCTGCTGGCCGCCTGGGGATGGTGGGACGGGAAGCTTCAACCTGCCCGCTGCGGCAGGCTCTTGGTCTGCTGGAGGTGAGCTGGGCCAGGGCAGCCCCAGGGAGTTACCTAAAAGCTGATAGAAGGGAAGAGGGGAAGGGGGCGGATATCCCCTAGGCGCAGAGGCGGGGCGCCTCCCCGACTCGCCAGAGCTCCCCCTGAGCCTCCCCTGGCCCTGCTCACCCCGTGCAGCTGCCCCCTGCTCCAGCACCTCCCCTGAAGCCTGTCCCATAGCACCAGATTGCCCCCAAGCCCTGTTGTGAAGACCACAAGCTGGCTCTCAAGTGGGCTGGATTCTCTCTTAACGCGGGTGCCGTTACCAGCAGCGCGGGGAAGGAGCAGCGTCTGCAGAAGCCCCTGCAGAAGGAAGGGCTTCGGCCAGGGGCGATCTACGGTAATAACGGTCGCCGCTTTTTCTTTCCCTGTTCCAGAGGCTGCGCTGAGGCCGCGGTTGTCCATTCCTCCCGTGGGGATGCTGCTGACAGCACCTGCCTCAGGCTTGCGTGGGTTGTCTCTGCCTGACCTCACTCTCCTCGTGGTGTGGGGGCGAAAAGGGACAGGAGGAGCGCTTACTGGCTGCGGACAGGAGCTGCTGCGGCTGAAGCCGGAGAGGCCGGAAAAAGGTAAAGAAGAAGAAATGGAAGGCCGTCTGGCTGACCGCTGCCTCCTGCTGCAGGCAAGAGAGAGCCTGCCTCTCCGGGTGAGGAAGGATCCCTCTTCGTAGTCTGCAGCAGGCCAGACCGCCAGCATGCACCGCAGGGTCTGTATGCGTAACCCAAAGCGCAGCGCGGCCGTGTAGCGCGTGAGCGAGCGAGGCTACGTGTCTGGGAAGCCTCGTCTCGTAAGAGCTGTGAGACACCCGTGTATCCTCTTAGGTGGAGGACAGCCGAGCGACCGGAGTTACAGAAGAGGAAGGGAGAAGAGAAGGAGGAAGAAGCGTCTGAACTGGCCAATTCTCCTGGCAGCACCAAGAGCGAGAGCTGCCGTGAGTTCTGGGCCCTCAGGGCCCTGTCGCCCCTCTTCTGTGTCCTGGGCCCTCCCTCCCTTTCCCCCGGGCCCCTCTCTTTTGCACGCTGCTGTGATTTCCCCCTGCCCCCTTTCCTGTACCTATTTTCTTCTCTCTATTCTTCTGTCCTGCTCCCTCTTCCTCCCTCCCTTTATCCTTGTTTTACTACCCTCCTTTTTTTTCCTCTCTGTGCTTTTGTCCTGCTTCCTCTCACTCCTTTTTTTCATCCTCTGTCTCTGTCCTGCAGCCCACAACTATTTTTGGCTTTCTCCATCTATGTCTGTCTTCCTATCCCCACTTTTTAAATTTTTCCTTGCCTGCCCTTTAGCCCTTCACAATTCCCACCCCTCGCCTCTCTGTCTTCATGTCCCTATTTTTTAATTCCTCTATCCCTGCTCTGTATTCTAGATAGACTTTTTCTTTCTTAAATTCTCTCATTCCAGGTCCCTGTCCCTGTCTTTTAACTTCTTCCCTCTCTGTCCCACAGCTGCTTTTTGTCTTTATCATTCTCTGTCTGGCTCCATGTCCCTATTCTTTAATTCCCGTCTCTCCCCTTCAGCTCATCAAGGTTTTTTGGCATTTCTCAGTTTATCTCTGTCCATCTCACTGTCCCCTTTTTAAAATCCTCCCTCTCTGCTCTGTGTCCCATCGCTATTCTTTTGTTTTTCTCAGTCTCTCTCAGGCTGATTCCCTGTCACTTCCTCCTCTCTGGCCCATCGCTATTTTTCCCCCCCGTACCTCTCCCTCTGTGGCTCCCTTTCCCTATTTTTCAGTCCCCCTTCTCCGCCCTGTAGCCGATCGCTGTTGGATTGGGTTTACGTGGCAAGGTTCTGTTAGCTGGGGCAGGGGAGGGGGTGCAGGGGTGGGTTCTGCGAGAAGACACCAGGAGTTGGCCCCGTGTCAGGCACAGCCAGTTCCGGCTCCAAGACGGATCTGCTGCCGGTCCAAGCTGAGCCCATCGGCAATGATGGTTGTGCCTCTGGGATGGACATTTAAGAAGGGGTAAAAAATGCTGTGCAGATGCTGTGATAGAGAAAACGTGAGTGTGAAACAGCCCTGCAGACGCTAAGGTCGGTAACGAAGGAGGGGGAGGAGATGCTCCAGGCACTGGAGCAGAGATTCCCCTGCAGGCTGTGGTGAAGGCCATGGTGAGGCAGGTCGTCCTCCTGGAGCCCGTGGAGGTCCGCGGTGGAGCAGACATGCACTTGCAGCCCATGGAGGACCCCACGCCGCAGCAGGTGGATGTGCCTGAAGGAAGCTGTGACCCCATGGAGAGCTTGCGCTGGAGCAGGCTCCTGGCAGCACCTGCGGCCCCGTGGAGAGGAGCCCACGCTGGAGCAGAAGAAGAGCGCGAGGAGGAAGGAGCGGCAGAGATGATGTGTGATGAACTGAGTGCGGCCCCTGCTCCCTGTCCCCCTGCATTGCTCGGGGGTGGGATGTAGGGAGGTCAGGAGTCATGGAGATGAGCCCAGGAAAAAAGAGCAGGGTGTTTTTTAGATTTGTTCTTATCTGTTATTGTCCTACTCTTGATTTTGATTGCCAATAAATGGAATTAATTTCCCCAAGCTGGGTCTGTTTTGCCTGTGACAGCAATTGGTGAGTGACCTCTCTGTCCTGTTCTTGACCTCCAAGTTTTTTTTGTTGTATTTTGTCCCCCTGTCTTGTTGAGGAGGGGGAGCGATAGAGCGGCTTGGTGAGCACCCGGTGGCCAGCCGAGGTCAACCCACCACAGTTGCCTTCTATCAGGCTCCCTGTCCCTATTTTTCAATTCTTGCCTATGTTTCTTGTACCCCATCACTTTTGAAACTTTCTTTCTACTTCTCCATCCTTATTTTTTAAATTCTTGCATAGGTTTCTCAAACCCAGTCGCTTTTTAAATTTTCTTGCTACCTTTCCCTCTCTCTGTCTCCCTGACCTAATTTGAATTTCTTGCCGGTGTTTCTTGTACCCCATCGCTTTTCAAATTTTCTTCCTACTTCTCCCTCTCTGCAGCTCCGTGTCCCTGTTCTTTTAATTCTCGTGTATGATTCTTGTATACTGTTGCTTGTAAAATCTATTTACGTCTCCCTCTATCCATCTTCCTGTCTCTAATTGGTAATTCTTCCCTCTCTGTCCTCTACCCTGTCACCTTTTACACTTTCTACATCTCCCTCTTTCTAGCTCCCTGTCCCTATGTGTTCGTTCTTCCCTATGTTTCTTGTACCCTGTTGCTTTTAGAAATTTTTCTTTCTACGTCTACCTCTATCCCGCTGTTTCTGTTTTCTTATTTCTTGCCTATGTTTCCTTTCCC
The DNA here is from genome assembly GCF_965183815.1 of Platalea leucorodia. Classification (NCBI taxonomy): domain Eukaryota; kingdom Metazoa; phylum Chordata; class Aves; order Pelecaniformes; family Threskiornithidae; genus Platalea; species Platalea leucorodia. The sequence continues at coordinate 452,915 of NC_138855.1, forward strand.
CTGTCACTTCAGAATTTTCCCTGTCCCTTGTCTTGTCTGTCTTGCTGTCCTGCTGGTCCCTTCTGCCTCTCTCTCCTGCTCCCTGTCTCTCTCATTTATTCCTCCATCTCTCTGTCCCTGTTCACCCCTGCAGTCTTTCTTCTGCTCTCCTCTCTCTACACAGTTGTCCTGCTCCCTGTCCCTCTCTTGTTCGCAGCATCCCGTTTTCTGGCTCCCTGTCCCACACCGCTATGTCCCTCTGTCCTTCCTCCTGCTTTTCTCTTCTCTTTTCTCCCTCTGTCCTGCTGCATTTGGGCACTGAGCCTTGCAGCCAACTCACCGCCAAGATTTCTTATGTGCATTAATGAATAAACTTTTCCTGCCTCCTCTGTGCCCCTGGATGTGTTTGCAGCCCCTGGGTGCAGAGCATGTGGCTGTGGAGAGGTGCAGGGGAGGGGGTGATGTGCTGTGGGGCTTTGGCAATGGCCCCTGTTCCTGATGGGCTCCAGCGGGGTCTAGGGCAGCCCCAGGTGTGGCCAGTGAGGCTGAGGATGGGGCTGGCCCTGCTGGGCGAAGGGGCTCCAGCGGGGTCTAGGGCAGCCCCAGGTGTGGCCAGTGAGGCTGAGGATGGGGCTGGCCCTGCTGGGTGAAGGGGCTCCAGCGGGGTCTAGGGCAGCCCCAGGTGTGGCCAGTGAGGCTGAGGATGGGGCTGGCCCTGCTGGGCGAAGGGGCTCCAGCGGGGTCTAGGGCAGCCCCAGGTGTGGCCAGTGAGGCTGAGGATGGGGCTGGCCCTGCTGGGTGAAGGGGCTCCAGCTGGGTCTAGGGCAGCCCCAGGTGTGGCCAGTGAGGCTGAGGATGGGGCTGGCCCTGCTGGGTGAAGGGGCTCCAGCGGGGTCTAGGGCAGCCCCAGGTGTGGCCAGTGAGGCTGAGGATGGGGCTGGCCCTGCTGGGTGAAGGGGCTCCAGCGGGGTCTAGGGCAGCCCCAGGTGTGGCCAGTGAGGCTGAGGATGGGGCTGGCCCTGCTGGGTGAAGGGGCTCCAGCGGGGTCTAGGGCAGCCCCAGGTGTGGCCAGTGAGGCTGAGGATGGGGCTGGCCCTGCTGGGTGAAGGGGCTCCAGCTGGGTCTAGGGCAGCCCCAGGTGTGGCCAGTGAGGCTGAGGATGGGGCTGGCCCTGCTGGGTGAAGGGGCTCCAGCGGGGTCTAGGGCAGCCCCAGGTGTGGCCAGTGAGGCTGAGGATGGGGCTGGCCCTGCTGGGTGAAGGGGCTCCAGCGGGGTCTAGGGCAGCCCCAGGTGTGGCCAGTGAGGCTGAGGATGGGGCTGGCCCTGCTGGGTGAAGGGGCTCCAGCGGGGTCTAGGGCAGCCCCAGGTGTGGCCAGTGAGGCTGAGGATGGGGCTGGCCCTGCTGGGTGAAGGGGCTCCAGCGGGGTCTAGGGCAGCCCCAGGTGTGGCCAGTGAGGCTGAGGATGGGGCTGGCCCTGCTGGGCGAAGGGGCTCCAGCTGTAAAAGGGGCTGCCTGGGCATGCCTGGGGCTCTGTGGGCGAGCCACCAGGTATTGAGGAAGCCTTGCGGATGAGGAGCATCGAGGTGTCCGCTGCATGCTGCTGAATGGGCGAGGGTCTGGCATGCAGCACTGCAGAGGAGGAAGGGGCAGAGGCAGAGAGAGAAGCGTCGAGGCGATGAAGGTCTCCTGCGGGCGCCAGGAGCTGTGGTGAGTCACGCGTCCTCTCCTCTGCATCCTGGCCCGTCTCTGCCACCCTTCTCCAGATGTCTGCCTGCCTCCCTTCCTCGGTCTCCCTCTCTGCCCACCTCCCTGTATGGCTCCCCAAAACTTGTTATTCTTCTGCCAACTCTGGAGAATACCCTATTGCATTTTAAATTTTTTCTATGTCTCTCTCTAGCCAGCTCCCTCTCCCTAGTTTTTAGTTTTTCTGCACTGCCTTGTAGCCTATTACTTTTAAATTTTAATTTCTATATCTCCCCCCTATCCAGCTCCCTGACCCTATGTTTTTTTAATACCTCCCTCTGCTCTGTACCCCGTTGCTTTTCAAGCTTTCTTTCTATGCCTCCCTCTATTTGGCTCCATTCTCCTATTTTTTATTTCTTCTCACTCTTTCCTTCACCCTGTTTGTTTTAAAATTCCTTTATATATATGTATGTCTCTCGCCAGCTCCCTGGCCTTATTTTTTAATTCTCGCCTGTGCGAATTGTACCCCATTGCTTCTGGAATTTTCTTTCTGTTTGTCCCTCTATCTTCCACCCTGTCCCTGTTTTAAAATTCTTTCCTGTGTTTCCTGTACCCCACCACTTTCTCTTTCTGTGTATCCCCTTTTTTGTCTCCCTGTCATTATTTCGTAATGTTTTCCTATTTGTCCTGTACCCCATTGCTTTTTAAGTTTTATTTCTGTGTCTCCCACTACGCGGCTCACTGACAGAAAAGCGTCAGGGCGGCGAAGGTCTCTTGCCGGTGCCAGGAGCTGCGTTGAGTCGCGTGTTCTCTCGTGTGCATCCTGGTCCATCTCTGCTGCCCTTCCCCAGATCTCTGCCTGACTGCCTGCCTGTCCCTGCTCCTGCCTCCCTCTCTGCTGGCCCACCTACCTGTCTGGCTCCCCAACGCTTGTTACTCTGCTGTGAACTCTGCCATGTACCACTTCACCTATTAATTTTTTTTCCTATATTTCCCTCTCTGTGGCTCCCTCTCCCTATTTTTTAATGCTTTCCTGTGTTTTCTGTACCCTGTTGCATTTTAATTTCTCTTTCTATGTTTCCCTCTCTCCAGCACCCCGTCCCTATTTTTAAATTCCTCTCTCTATCTTGCACCCCGTCGCTTTTAAAATTTTCCTTCTATGGCTCCTTCTATCCATCTCCCCGTCCCTGTTGTTTTAATATTCCCGTGTCTCTTGTACCTGATCACTGTTTACATTTTCTTTCTACGTTGTCCTCTATCCATCTCCCTGTCCTTAGGTTTTAATCCTTGTCTATGTTGCTTTTTAAAACTCCTTCTAGGTCTCTCTCTATCAGGCTTCCTTTCTTGATTTTTAAAATTCTTCCCTCTATTTCTTGTACCCCATTGCTATTTGATGTCTCTTTCAAGAAGTCCTTTTATCTGGCTCCCTTTCCCTGAACTTTAATTCCTCTCTTTCATCTGCATACCCTCTCGCTTTTAAGATTTCCTTTCAATATTTCCTTCTATTCTCATCCCTGCTTCTATTTTTTAATTCTTTCCTGTTTCTTGTAGCCTGTCGCTTTTAAAAATTTCTTTCTATGTCTCCCTCTATCTGATTCCCTGTCCCTATTTTTTAATTCCTCCCTCTCTCTCCTGTACCCAGTTGCTTAAAAATTTTTCTTTCTATATCTCCATTTATTTAGTTTCCTGTCCTCCTTTTTTGTTTTTTCCTGTTGATACTACATCAATTTTAAATTTTTTTTTTCTATGGCTAATTTTAGCTAGTTCACTGTCTTTATTTTCTAATTCTCTCCTGTCTGTCCTGTACCCTGTCGCTTCTTCAATTTTCTTTCTATGCCTGCTTTTATCAAGCTCCCTATCCATAGTTTTTAATTCTTTCCTGTGTTGTGTACCCTGTTGCCTTTAAAATTTACTTTTATGTGTGTGTCTATTTTTTCCCCATTCTTATTTTTTGATTTATTCCTGTCTTTCCTTAAAGCCATCACATTTTACATTTTCTTTCTATGTCAAAGTTTATCTACTTTGCTGTCCCTATTTTTTGTTTTCCTGTCTATCCTGTACCCTGTAGCTTTTAAAATTTTCTTTCTGTGTCTCCTTTAACCAATTCACTGTCTTTTGCATTTGTTTCTCGTCTGTCTTGTACCTAATTGCTTTTGAAATTTTCTTCCTATGCATCTCTGTATTTTTCTCCCGATTCTTATTTTGTAACTTTTTCCTTGTCTTTCCTTAATGCCTCCGCTTTTATAATTTTCTTCCTATATCTATCACCCTACCCTTATTTTATTTTTTCCCCCGTCTTAATGCTTTTGCTTTTAAAATTTTCTATGTCAACTTTTAACCAGCTTTCTGTTTTTTTTAATTTTCTAAAAAATTTTTAAATTTTTTTCTGCTTGTCCTTTACCCAGTTGCTTTTAAAATTTTCTTTCTGTGTCTACTTTAAGCATTTTACTGTCTTTATTTTTAAATTTTTCCCTGTCTGTCCTGAACCCCGTTGCTTTTTCAACTTTCATTCTAAGTCTACTTTTATAAAGATCCCTATCCAGATTTTTTTATTTATTCCCGTGTGTTGTGTACCCTGTCGCTTTTTAAGTTACATTTCCATGCGTGTTTTAACTTAAGCAAAATTTCAGATTTTCTTTCTCCATCTCTTTTAATTTGCTATTTTTAAATTTTTCCCTTCAATCCTCATTGCTTTAAAAATGTTCTTTCTATGCCTACGTTTTTCCCTTTGATGTCTTTATTTTTAATTATTTCTTCTCTTTCCTCAGTGCCCTCACTCTTAAAATTTTATTTCTATATCTCTGTTTTAGTTTGCTGTCACTTTTTATTAATTTTTCCTTATTTCTTTAATCACTATTGCTTTTAAATCTTTCTGCCTGCTTTTATTCCAATTGCTGTCTTTATATTTAATTATTTCTTGTCTTTCCTTAGTGCCCTCGCTTTTAAAATTCTGTTTCTACATCTCTGTTTTAGTGTGCTGTCCCTAATGCTCATTGCTTTTTAAGTTTTCTTTCTCTGCCTACGTTTATCCCATTCACCGTCTTTATTTTTAATGATTTCTTGTCTTTCCTTAGCGCTGTCGCTTTTAAAAATTTCTGTCTATGTCTGCATTGTAGTTCAGTGTTGCTACTTTGTACTGCTTTCCTCTCTTAATCCTTTGGCTTTTAAAATTTCTACTTGCATCTTGTTTGCTGGCATTAATTTTTAATTATTCTTTCTTGTTTTTCCTTACTGCCATTGCTTTTTAAATCTTCTTTTCCATCTCCATTTTAGTTCACCGATGCTATTTTCAAATTTTTTCCTTATTTCCTTAATCACCATTGCTTTTAAAAGTTTCTGTCTGCTTTTATACCATTTCCTGTCTTTATTTTGATGTATTTATCTTTAATTATTTCTTGTCTTTCCTTAGTGCCCTCCCTTTTAAAATTTTCTTTCTACATCTCTCTTTTAGTTCTCTTTCTTTTTCTTTTAGTTTTCTTTCTATGCCTACTTTTATCCTGTTCACTGTCCTTAGTTTTTAATGATTTCTTGTCTTTCCTTAGTGCCTTTGCTTTTTAAAATTTCTATTTATGTCTGCATGGCAGTTAGCTGTCCCTATTTTTTAGTGCTTTCCTTTCTTGATCTTAATCTTTGGGTTTTTCTTTTTTCCTTTCTTAATCTTTGGGTTTTAAAATTTTCTACTTTTATCTCCTTTGATGTCATTAGGTGTTAATTATTTTTTCTTGTTTCTTCTTACTGCCATTGCTTTTACAATTTTATAATTTTAATTCTACTTCTCTTAGTTCACCGTTTTGATTAGTTTATTCCTTATTTCCTAAATCCTATTTGTTCCTAAAATTTTCTACTTTTATTCCATTCGCTGTCTTTATTTTTAAATTATATCTTGTCTTTATTAGTGCTTTGGCTTTTAAATTTTCTTTTCATAACTCTGTTTTAGTTTGTTGCCCCTGTTTCATAGTTTTTCTCTTTATTGCCCTAATTCCCATAACTATTTAAGTTTTTTATTTCTGTTGTGTTCCCTGTCTTTTCTGTTTTTATTTTTCCAATTGTATCTTGTCTTTCCTTTGCGCCCTCGCTTTTAACATTTCATTTTCTATACCTCCGTTTTAGTTTGTCATCACTAATTCTTAATTTATTCAATATTGCTTTAATCACTATTGCTTTTAAAATGTTCTGTCTGCTTTTATCCCATTCATTATCTTTATCTCACTGTATTTAATTATTTTATTAATGATTTTTTGTCCGTCCTTAGTGCGGTCACCTTTTAAAATTGCCGTTTAAGCCTGTGTTGTAGTTCACCGTGGGTTGGTTCCTTCTTCTCTCAGTCCTTTGGCTTTTAAAATGTTCTACTTTTATCTCGGTTGCTGTCGTTAGTTTTGAATTGTCCTTCCTTGCCTTTCCTTGGTGCCACCGCTTTTGAAATTTTCTTTTCTCTCTCCGTTTCAGTTCACCAATGCTATTTTTTTTTTAGTTTCTTCCTTAGTTCCTTCATCGCCGTTCCCTTTAACGTTTTTCCGTCTCTGACCAATGTCAGCATGAAGTTATTTTAAAACTACAGATGTTTTATTAAAAAGTACATAAAGCACATTCCCATTTTTGGCTTAGGCTTTTAGGTGTGTGTGTGGTTGTGTGTTTTTTTTTTTTTTTTTTTTCTTTTTAAAAACCTGGTCTTTTCACCTGATTTTCTAGCTAAAGTTCTGATCCCCTCCAGATGTCTTCCTTGTGTCCTGAGCCTTCTTTGGTCTCTCTGGCCCATTCGGGACCCCTCTAATGGCATCGCGATGCCTATCTACGCCTTCGAGGTCGCCCTTAGCGCGCCTTTAGCTTTGTAGCGGACCTCGTGCCCCTCTTGTTCCCTCAGAAGACTTCCCGAGTCCAGATCTGTGACCGGCCCGGTTATCCCAGCCTCTCTTCCCTCTAGCTGTGCCTCTATTCATTCCCTGGTCATCCAATGACGAGTTTAGTCGATTCAGATCCCCTCCGGATTTAATCGTCGTGTCCCCAGTCCTTTTTCTTTTTCTCTGCCTCCCTCGGGGCGTTTTTTTCTCCCACTCCTCCAGGGACCATTTCTCCCATGCCTCCAGGGACCTTTCCTTGTGCTCCACCTTGTTCTCGTAGCACTTTGAGCCATACAGCCCTCATTTGTTCCTCTACGCTAAGATTCCCGTGTTCGGTCCCCCGCTGCCCGAGACCATCTGTACTCCGCTCAGACGATCACCCAAGTTCCTCCTTGTCGTCCCAAGCCGCCTCTCGTCCCTCAGCCCCCCTCGGCGCCCCTCTCCCCACAGTCGCGACACCTCCCGAGACCTTCCTCGTTCTCTACAGCACCCCGTAGCACCGTATCTCCCTTCCCATCTCTCTCGTTCAGTCGGAGCCTCCCGTCTTTCTTCGCTACGCAGTGTTCTTTCATCTCTCTGCCGTCGAGGGCGTCTTCGTTCGGTTCCTCTCTCACTCCCATGTGGAGTTTGCCTAGATGTTCTCCTGAGACTCCAAGGCTCTCCCTGTGTCTCCAAGCCATTTTTTCTTACCCTGCCCCCTCATAATTCCTCTACTCTATATAACGATGCCTCCTGAGTCCTTTCTCGTACTCCCCAGCAGTCTCGTAGCACTTTAGCTGCAGTTCAATTTTTTTGTTTTGTGCACTTCAGAGTGCTCTTATCTTCCTCTTTGGTATTTAGGATGCCTTCGTTCAGCCCCCGCCCCCCTGACAACATCTGTACTTGTTGAAATCCCCCTCGGAGTTCCTCATTGATACCTCCTGAGGCTGCTTTGGTCTCTCAGGCCCCCTTGGGACTCCTCCGCTCCCATTGCCGAGCTCTCGTGAGACATCTCCTACGCCCTAGAGCCCCGTTTTAGCTCGGCAGGGCACTTTGCGCACCTCTTTTCCCCTCCAAACCCTTCCTGAGTCCACCTCCATTCCCTCGGTCGGTCCTTCCGTCCTCTCCCTTGTTCGGCGCACCTCCGTTCGGTCCCCGAGGACACCCGTCCTTTGTTCAACTCCCTTTTGAACTCATTGCGTCCTCAAGACTTCTTTGGTCTCTCTGGCGCCTTTGGGGCCTCTCTGAGCCCTGCAACGATGCCTCTCATTCTGTCCGAACCTTTTCTAAAGCCGTCTTTGTGCTCCGCAGCAGTCCCTTAGGTTTTTTGTCTTACGGTACGTTTCTATTTGGTGGTTGGTACCCCAAAGACATTTATCGTCGGCTCAGATCTCCCCTTGACTCTTTCAGGGAAGGCGATAGCCTTCCTCTATTTTTATCGACAGATCTCCTGTGGGTTTTTTGGTTGTGTTTTGCAATTTATGTTTGTTCTAGCTACTTAGGCGTTCATTCAGCTGCTTCATACGGCCTCTGAGACATTTTTTGTATTTCTATAGGGTTTTTGTCTCTTAGGACTCATCTAGTTCCGTTAACGGAGTCTGTCGGAGAGACCGTCGAGGGGACTCTGAACTGTCGGTGATTTACAGTAAGTGATTTACTTTGCAACTGGAGGAATTTTTGAGAAAGGGTTTTTATGGGATCTAATTGTGCTTTGTCATTCAGTCCTATCCAGAACGTACTTCCAGTAGAAGTTAGGTAGCACGCGTGGTCTTGCTAGAAATGAAGCGTAACCCCATAGCATCTTGGGTTTTTTATTTTTTGATAATAACAGTGCTAATGAGTTTAACGAGCTTCTTTCCTAGACAGCTTAGCAGGATGTCGATCTCATTCAATCCACACCCTAGAAAAAAATACATTTAATTCCTTACCCGGTTGCATTGCTGATGCAATAGATGTAGTTGTTGTACAAGAGCAGGTCTTGCTGTTTCTAGTAAGGGTCGCTTTCCCCATTTAAGTGCTTTGTACATTGCAAATCTAAGGCACAGGAGAAACCTCCCTGCTGCTCCTCGGGCAGCCCTTATGCCTTCTGGTGGTTTGCCCCTCCCCTTTCCCAGGGGATTGTGGGAAGGGTGGTGGGCAGGGCCAGGGGTATATGAGCCACAGCCTTGCCTCAGGGGGCTCATTCTGCTCCCTGGCTTCATTGGTGCTAGTGCTCTGCTGTTCCTTCAAGTGACTGCAGATTTTTGACCTGCCTCAACTATTTGGGCAGGTGTGTTTGTTTGAGGTAAGGGCCTCAGGACCAGTCAAGGTTCAGCAGCATTATATAGTAGAAAGTACACTTGTATGCAGCTTTTTTTTCTTTTTTTTTTTTTTTTTTTTCTGCTCAGCAATGTTGTATGGGTGTTCAGGGGTGGCAAGATGGTTTAATAGTCTGAGTTTGTATGGTTTTGTTTTTTTTTTTTTTTTTTTTTTTTTTGTATTGTAAATGCATTGTATTTTTTCTGGAATTCCTGATTTTATTGAAGACAGAACCTTGTTTTCCTCACCAGTTTTGCTGTGTAAGCTGTTGACACTATTTCTTAATAGAAGTGATGGTGAGGTGATCTAGCAGGGGTTAAGGTGGGCATCTGTATATGGAATTTTAGCTTTTTTCAAGAAAGCAGCCAGGTCATAAGGTGTAGAGTCTTTCAGCGTATGGAATAATTAATCACTGTTCCTAATTGTTTCCAGAGTACTATGTTGTCCCTAGAATCTTTTGGGTTTGCAGCAGGCCCCTCCTAGATGATAAGCTTCAGGACTTCAGTTATTTTGTGGGTCTGCTCCAGAGCCCGGAGTCTTTGCGAAGATGAAAGATGAGAGGTGCTCGCAGAACATGGGGCACAGCTCAGAAGAGCAGTTCCCAAGGAGCAGCTGACATGGGGGCTTCAGGGGTGCAAATACAGGGCAGGAGCTGTCGGGAAGGAGCAACCTTCCTTCCCTGCCATGTTGGGAGAAGAGTAGGTGTTTCTCAAGTCTTCGGAGCAGGGGACGGTTGGGAAAGGGAGGCAGGTTCACCAGCCTTTCTCAGATGGGTTGTGCAGTTTTATTTAGATTTTGATCAGGTCTGTTCTGTTTTTGTCTCTCCGTGGCCAACAGGAGAAACAACGGAGTCATGAGAGACGCAGCGTAAACTATCTGGACCTGTGCATCTCAACGTGCGGGGACAAACATCAGACAAGTCTCAACTTGGAAAGCACTGGGTACGTTAAGGTACATGAAAATGTACCCTCTGGAATTCTCGGGTCTCCACTCCTCTGTGCCTCTTTCTCATTTCACTCCCTGAGCTAATTTTTGCATCTGTCCATCAGGATGTCACAGAAACTGTTACTTAGAGGCATTGACTGGACACTTATTTCCAGCGCAGGCTTGTGTTGCTGTCTTCCCTTCCCTTCTCCTCTTCTGGAGAAGAGGATGTGTATTATTTGTGCTCTTAGAAATCTCTAGGGAGGGCTGTGTCTTTTATCGCAGTCCTGGGCACGCAAGCTTTTTCTATTTTTCTTTTTGCCCTTTGCCTTGAGCGCCCAAGGAGGCTTGCTCTAGCGTTGGTCGTGATAATGATGTTCTTGTTTATAGTGTTTTTAGCACTGGTTTCTGTAGTCATCAGGTGCCCATTTCAGATCTCTGAGTTGCCGTGTTAAGCCATTACGGTTTCTCCATCGGTAGACTGCTGGTGTAATTCCCTAAGGGGCTTTGTAGGTCATTGGGCTCAAGGGTCTCGAGCCGCTCTTGAGGCAGACCTCTCGTCCTTGTGGTGGCATCTGTCAGGCAGTCTCGGTTGCCACATGGTACAATGTTCTGAGCTTTTTTTGAGGTTCCTGGGTTTTTCATATTTTCTGGGTTTTGGTTAGAACTTTTTTTGCAGGATTTCTGTTGTTTATTCCTGCAGGTAAGGTCAGGCTTTTGACATCCAGGTCCCTGTGGCTGTCTTTCCTCTCTTTTTTTGTTTTTTTCTTTTGTACTTATCCTCACCAGCATTTTCCCATGATGAGAGCGGAGCTCTGGGGGCATCTGGGGAGGCAGTGTCAGGATTCCTCCTGTCTCTGCAGGTCTGACCCTGAGGAAGTCTGGTATGCGGGTCGATAGTGTGAGTATGTATTATGTGGGTGCACTAATCCCTTTCAGAGTGTGTCAGAGGGTAAGGATTTTGTTATGTCTGGTGTCACGTTGCTCTGTTTTGTGTATTTGTTGAAGATGTGAGTTTTGTGTAGGAGGAAGCCAGCTATCTGACTGTTTTGGGATCAGGTGGAGTACACGTGTTTTTAGGTTGTATCTTATTTGCCAGGTGTTTTGAACTAATTATATTGGATTTTCCTAGGGAGTCACAAATGGGTTTGGGGCACCCTGATGGTGGGTGCTGGTGCCACAAGGCAAAGCAGGGTTGTAGCAGAGTTTTCTGTTTATGGGGAGGGGCTCAGCCATCTCCTGCACAGACTCCTGTTGTGTAGTGGTCAGGGATGGTAGCTTTCTTTTGATTTCTTGAACAAGAGGAGGATGGAGCGTGTTGTTAGGAGCATAATCATTTTCTCTTCCTTCAGCAGTAGAGGCATCCGAGGGCCAGCCCGCATTCAAGGAACAGCACCAGGATAGTAGTGTTGACTGTCAGCAGAGGAAGGAAGCTTCTTTAGGAGGCCAAGGTGATCAAGTAGAGTCCTTATTTGTTCTGTTTGATTTTCATCACGGGGGTGGCCAGGGGCTGGGACATGCACAACACGGTCCCAGATGGGGGAGCTGTCTGTGACATGGGAGGCCATGAGAAATATCACGGACACCGCTGGACACGCGTTAGAACCCGGTGCTTGGGTTTGACTGACCTGGCAGGACTGTCCCGCCATCTGAAGTAATGCATGCTTCTGTACGGAGATTTGAATAGCTCGCTGCGCATCACCTTTGGCTTTTCCTTATTGAGCTTGTATTTTGGCAAGAAGCATCTCTCATCAAGCGTTTGGGGGGTCTGAGGGGCCTCCATGAGATTTTTGGCACCCGTCTCCATGAGATTCTGTGACCATCAAGTCATGTTCAGCATCTGTCTGCTGTCAGGTCTCCTGTAACTACTATGCAGTTCTGGCTTAAGACTTTATAGTGCCGTGTTGTCTAACGGTAGCATTGTGTACGCAAGCAGCTTCTGGCAGCCCACTGTCCTGTCCCGTATATGTCAGCACTCTCGTGAGCATGCTGTCCACCGAGGGGTTCTCCATGCTGCAGTTCATGGAGTCATTTAGGAGTTACTCATCCGTAAAGGAAGAGTCTGTCGTTACACCAGCCACGGTCATTTGCTACTTGTAGCTCTTTTGGTGTTTGGCCTGTTGGTCTTTGCCTATATTTGAGTCATCTGGCAGTAACTAATTTTTGTGTGTCGGTGGGTGGTTTGACCTATTCTTGCAGTTTAAGTAATAGGTCTGGGCAAAGCAGCACAGTCGAGCAAGGAATGACAGCAAAGGTGAGCAGGCGGCATCATGGGCCATGATGGAGGTTGAGGTCAATCATTTTGGGATTTGTGGTTTTGGGGTCTCTGTGTTGCCCGAGTACGTAAGTCAGTCCAAGGGATTTGCATGGTTGGCTCTCTTTTGGAAAGCAGTATATAACATCTGTGTGTGTCTCCGCAATCTCCCAAGGCGGGCTCGGCATCGAAGGTTACGGTTCTCGAGTCATTGGAGATGGACTATACGAGCGTGTACCTGACATCGATGCTGACCCCGGAGGTGTGGCACGGGAGGCCAGTGGAGGAATGTCTGCCCTGAGCTTGTCAGGCAAGGTGAGCAATGAACAGCAAACCATAGCAGCAGTTATTTTTGAGGTGTGTAGAATAGTTTGTGAGCAGGGACCGCTTCCAGGCGCGATGGGCGCTTTGCATCACTGGTTTTCTAGGTGCCACGGGTGGTGCCGGCGGCAACATCTGGCATTAGACCGGGACCGAGTGGCATGCCACGGTGCTTCTGAGGAGGGTGTCCTTGCGGAAGAGGTCAGCGTTGACTGGTGTGTGTAGTCTGTCTTCTGTGTCTCATACCATACCTTACTCAGGTCTTGATGTCTTCAGTCTTCTCTGTGTCCAGTGGGAACATCGAAATACCCAGGGTCTTGCAAGCCTCGGCTCATCAACATAACACTAACTGAGCGCTTCCTTTATCACACTTTAAGTCTAAGGCACGTATCTTTCTTGTGTGTCTTGTGTATCAGATGATTATGGATGGCAATTTATTGTGCTGGTGATTAAGGCAGCGTTAGCATCGTCGCTCAAGAGTGGTTGCTTTTCCCAGAGCACTTTTCTGGGATTTCTTCCCTGCGTCTTAATGTTCTTGGGTCTTTAAGCCTGGCTTCTCATGCATCTGCCGTCACAGTTACGGACATATGTTTATACATATGTTTCCACCATTGGCGATGGCATTTGACTTTTCAGGGGCTGCCGTAGATTCTTCCTTGCGGCCCCGTCGATCTTCTTGACTGACAGCATCTCTGGGCTGGGACTCGTTCCTCTTACTGAGAGTTTTCTTAGGTCTCTGGGTCGTATCGTTTGTAGCGTTTGAGTGCAGCGTCGGTCTGTGCGTGTCTGTGTGTGGGTTGGAGCTGCTCTGCCTAGGGGCGTAGCAATGGTAGAGTCAGGGGAAGATTAGCACTAAGAGCATCTGGTTAATGTTAATATGCCTAGACTGCTTTGGCCAAGGCTGTACAGCCCATCTCAGAGCAAGCAGCTATCGGCAGCAGGCGAGGACAGTAATTTCTGTAGCATTTTGCGGGTGCTGAGGGGATGACCAGAGCTGTTTGGGAGTGGCACTAGGGAGCTGCTAGTTGAGCAGATTGAATCTGAAAGGTGTTAAGGCTTGTATGGGCGGGGCTTCATGTTTGAGTTACATATTTCTTTTAATGGCAGGCTGTAGTTGGGCTCTAGATGGTATTCCTAATGGGAACAAGACCTCTGGAATTGTTAAGCTGTCGCTCTGCATCTGTGTGACTTCTTTGATATTACTGTTTTGCAGATGCGGAAGGACGAGCTGTGCAGGGTGACAGAGTTAAGGTGGGTCGGTGTGTGGTGTTAGAGAGATGTGACTGGCGGGTATACCACTAGGTTACGGTTTGGGTTTTTGGCTTTATTTTGAACATGTGAAGCCACGTGGGATATGGGCACCAGAGCTGACTCAGGCATGGTGAGCAATGACTAGCGGGCAAGCGTAGCAGTTAGTTTTCAGGTGTCATCTTGTGGGTGAAGCTTTAAGGATCCTTTCTTGTTTGGGTTTTACAGGTGGTACCCGCACCTCAACGTGACAACCTGAAAACAACAGAGGCAGTGCAGGCACCTGGCCAAGGTAAAGGAGCAGGAGATGGGAATCGGTGTGGGTGGGCTCTCGTTTTGGGTAGTATCTCAGCATGTGTTTGCTTTGATTGTTGTAGATTATGCATGTAGCGTCAGAGGAGCGAAGCAGCAACTTGCTGAGAGGTCTGAGAAGGTGAGGTGGTTGCAGGCCTGTTGGCGCCCGAGAGTCAAGTATCCTGCGGCAACTCGGTGAAGCTTTTCTCTTTGGTTTTGCAGGTTACGTGCGGGCCGTCTCTGGAATCGGATGAGCATTAGAGGCGAGGTGGGAAGTAGAGAGGAGGAGTGTGGGACTTGTGATTTTTCACAAGCACAAAGGTAATATTGTGTCTCTTAGCATCTTGGGCACCACAAGGAACGACGGCCGCAGCCTCTGGCCTCCGACTCTGGAATGGGCGTGGAGGAGGCGAGCGGAATGCTGCGGCGCTTACGAGGGTGAAGGTGGCGCAGAAGAGGTCGGTTTTCACAGTCGCGATGCTTACTGCTGGTGCCGTGGGGTTTTGTTTTGCAGGTGAGGAAGAGGAACCTGGGGAGTGCGTGTGGCCTGGAGCCGCCCTGCCCGGGGGGTGTAGAGTCAGGGGGTAGGTGGAGTAGCGCGAAGGGTCTGTGGCTAATGCATTGCTCTGCCTAGACTGTTGAGGCAAAGGCGGTTCAGTCGGGTTGGATGGAGTAGCTGAGGGGTTAGAGGGAAGGTGTGACTGGTGGTTCTTTGACTACTTTATGGTGTTTCTGACTTTTTTTTTTTTTTTTTTACCGAGAAGGTTCCAAGCGAGGAGCCATGTGGGGTATGGGCCCTGGAGCTGACTCGGGGATGGGTGGGCTGAAGGAGGGGTTATTTTTCAGGTGCTGCGTGTGGCTGGTGCGGTTCTAAGCCACCCCCGTTGTTTGCATCTTAGAGGTGGTGCGTCAGCCTCCAAGCGGGAACCCAAAGTGACGGAGGCGGGGGAGGCAAGCTGTTGAAGGTAAAGGAGGGGGAGAAGGGGATAGGTGTGGGCAGGCTGTGGTTTTGGGCAGCGTTTCAGGAAGTGCCTTTTGGCTTTGGTGTTTGTAGGTGCCATTTGGAGGGGCAATGCCGCCCGCTGAGGAGCGTTCCTGGAAGGTGAGGTGGTTGTGGTTTGGGTTGGTGTCTCATAGCCAACTCTTGCATGGCCATGGAGTTGCAGTGTTTCTCTTTGGTTTTGCAGGCTCTGTGCGGGTCGCCTTTGGAAGCGGAGGAGCGTTTGAGGTGAGGTGGGGAGTAGGGAGCGTGGGGCTGGTGTGTTTTTGGCAAGCGCATAGGTCATTTTGTGTCTCTTTGTATCCTAGGTGCTGGAAGCGACCAGAGCCGCGGCGTCGGACTCTGGCGTAGGTACGGAGCGGTTCAGCGGCATGCCTTGGCACGTCTGAGGCGGCGGATGTTGTGCGATAGCTCTGTGATGACTGCTGCGATGCTGACTGACGGCGTTGTTCTTGTTTTGCAGACGGTGGAGCGGAACCTGGTGACGGCAGGCTGAATGCAGCGGGCCGAGTGTGGTTTTCCTTGTGCAGGATGGATTTGGACTCGTGGCTGTCTGCAAGCTAAGTTGCGGCTCCGGTGCCGGAGAGGGGTCGGGGGAGGGAGGGTGCAAGGTTGGCCGTTGCGGGGTGGGGTTTCTAAGTGTAGCGCAGCGGAGAGGGCTGCCTGGGAACAGTGCCCTCTGGTCGGGGAAAGGGAGCGGGTTAGTCTTCAGCAGGATGGCAGCGTGTGCCGGGCAGGGCGGTGCCAGGCTGTGTCTGTTGTTGTGCAGTTTGCGTGGTGTGTCTTGTGTGTCTTAGGACTTTGTTGGGTCTGGATGTTGCCTTTGTGCCCAAGGAGGGTGCCGTGCGCCTCAGGTGTTGTGAGTTGGGCATCATCCCTAGCATCTCGAACGCATGTATCCGTCGACTCAGTGCCGATCGGGCACTTCTTTTCTGGCGTTCCAAGCGTGCGGCGTGGATCGGTCTGGCATCTGGGAGGTTTCCAGGCGGTCCTTTTTTGCGGCGTCGTTCTCGGCTGCGTCAGCAGCTCTGCTCTCTTGCGGTCCGTGTTTGTGGACTGGGCTTTCTTGCCTGCGTCCTTACGTTCTTAGGTCTTGAAGCCGGGATTGTTGTGCCTGCGTCCTCTCGGTTTTCAGAATAACCCCTTGTCGGGGGCCGTGACGTTCCTCTCTTTTTCTGGGGCTGCCGTAGAACCTCATCACATGGCCGTCACGGTCCCGCAGGTCTTCTCGCCGGACGGCGTCTTCCGTCCGGGTGTCGTTCCTATTACCGAGAGTTCTCTCTCTCGTCTTTTAAGGCACGTTGTTTGTAGTGCGCTGTGGATCGTCGGGGTGTGCGTGTGGCCTGGAGCCGCCCTGCCCGGGGGGTGTAGAGTCAGGGGGTAGGTGGAGTAGTGCGAAGGGTCTGTGGCTAATGCATTGCTCTGCCTAGACTGTTGAGGCAAAGGCGGTTCAGTCGGGTTGGACGGAGTAGCTGAGGGGTTAGAGGGAAGGTGTGACTGGTGGTTCTTTGACTACTTTATGGTGTTTCTGACTTTTTTTTTTTTTTTTTAACGAGAAGGTTCCAAGCGAGGAGCCATGTGGGGTATGGGCCCTGGAGCTGACTCGGGGATGGGTGGGCTGAAGGAGGGGTTATTTTTCAGGTGCTGCGTGTGGCTGGTGCGGTTCTAAGCCACCCCCGTTGTTTGCATCTTAGAGGTGGTGCGTCAGCCTCCAAGCGGGAACCCAAAGTGACGGAGGCGGGGGAGGCAAGCTGTTGAAGGTAAAGGAGGGGGAGAAGGGGATAGGTGTGGGCAGGCTGTGGTTTTGGGCAGTGTTTCAGGAAGTGCCTTTTGGCTTTGGTTTTTGTCGGTGCCGTTTGGAGGGGCAATGCCGCCCGCTGAGGAGCGTTCCTGGAAGGTGAGGTGGTTGTGGTTTGGGTTGGTGTCTCATAGCCAAGTTTTGTATGGCCATGGAGTTGCAGTGTTTCTCTTTGGTTTTGCAGGCTCTGTGCGGGTCGCCTTTGGAAGCGGAGGAGCGTTTGAGGTGAGGTGGGGAGTAGGGAGCGTGGGGCTGGTGTGTTTTTGGCAAGCGCATAGGTCATTTTGTGTCTCTTTGTATCCTAGGTGCTGGAAGCGACCAGAGCCGCGGCGTCGGACTCTGGCGTAGGTACGGAGCGGTTCAGCGGCACGCCTTGGCACGTCTGAGGCGGCGGATGTTGTGCGATAGCTCCGTGATGACTGCTGCGATGCTGACTGACGGCGTTGTTCTTGTTTTGCAGATGGTGGAGCGGAACCTGGTGACGGCAGGCTGAATGCAGCGGGCCGAGTGTGGTTTTCCTTGTCCAGGATGGATTTGGACTCGTGGCTGTCTGCAAGCTAAGTTGCGGCTCCGGTGCCGGAGAGGGGTCGGGGGAGGGAGGGTGCGAGGTTGGCCGTTGCGGGGTGGGGTTTCTAAGTGTAGCGCAGCGGAGAGGGCTGCCTGGGAACAGTGCCCTCTGGTCGGGGAAAGGGAGCGGGTTAGTCTTCAGCAGGATGGCAGCGTGTGCCGGGCAGGGCGGTGCCAGGCTGTGTCTGTTGTTGTGCAGTTTGCGTGGTGTGTCTTGTGTGTCTTAGGACTTTGTTGGGTCTCGATGTTGCCTTTGTGCCCAAGGAGGGTGCCGTGCGCCTCAGGTGTTGTGAGTTGGGCATCATCCCTAGCATCTTGAACGCGTGTATCCGTCGACTCAGTGCCGATCGGGCACTTCTTTTCTGGCGTCACAAGCGTGCGGCGTGGATCGGTCTGGCATCTGGGAGGTTTCCAGGCGGTCCTTTTTTGCGGCGTCGTTCTCGGCTGCGTCAGCAGCTCTGCTCTCTTGCGGTCCGTTTCTGTGGACTGGGCTTTCTTGCCTGCGTCCTTACGTTCTTAGGTCTTGAAGCCGGGATTGTTGCGCCTGCGTCCCCTCGGTTTTCAGAATAACCCCTTGTCGGGGGCCGTGACGTTCCTCTCTTTTTCTGGGGCTGCCGTAGAACCTCATCACATGGCCGTCACGGTCCCGCAGGTCTTCTCGCCGGACGGCGTCTTCCGTCCGGGTGTCGTTCTTCTTACCGAGAGTTCTCTCTCTCGTCTTTTAAGGCACGTTGTTTGTAGTGCGCTGTGGATCGTCGGGGTGTGCGTGTGTGCGTGTGGCCTGGAGCCGCCCTGCCCGGGGGGTGTAGAGTCAGGGGGTAGGTGGAGTAGTGCGAAGGGTCTGTGGCTAATGCCTTGCTCTGCCTAGACTGTTGAGGCAAAGGCGGTTCAGTCGGGTTGGACGGAGTAGCTGAGGGGTTAGAGGGAAGATGTGACTGGTGGTTCTTTGACTACTTTATGGTGTTTCTGACTTTTTTTTTTTTTTTTTTTTTTTTTTTTTAACGAGAAGGTTCCAAGCGAGGAGCCATGTGGGGTATGGGCCCTGGAGCTGACTCGGGGATGGGTGGGCTGAAGGAGGGGTTATTTTTCAGGTGCTGCGTGTGGCTGGTGCGGTTCTAAGCCACCCCCGTTGTTTGCATGTTAGAGGTGGTGCGTCAGCCTCCAAGCGGGAACCCAAAGTGACGGAGGCGGGGGAGGCAAGCTGTTGAAGGTAAAGGAGGGGGAGAAGGGGATAGGTGTGGGCAGGCTGTGGTTTTGGGCAGTGTTTCAGGAAGTGCCTTTTGGCTTTGGTTTTTGTCGGTGCCGTTTGGAGGGGCAATGCCGCCCGCTGAGGAGCGTTCCTGGAAGGTGAGGTGGTTGTGGTTTGGGTTGGTGTCTCATAGCCAAGTCTTGTATGGCCATGGAGTTGCAGCGTTTCTCTTTGGTTTTGCAGGCTCTGTGCGGGTCGCCTTTGGAAGCGGAGGAGCGTTTGAGGTGAGCTGGGGAGTAGGGAGCGTGGGGCTGGTGTGTTTTTGGCAAGCGCATAGGTCATTTTGTGTCTCTCTGTATCCTAGGTGCTGGAAGCGACCAGAGCCGCGGCGTCGGACTCTGGCGTAGGTACGGAGCGGTTCAGCGGCACGCCTTGGCACGTCTGAGGCGGCGGATGTTGTGCGATAGCTCTGTGATGACTGCTGCGATGCCGACTGACAGCGTTGTTCTTGTTTTGCAGACGGTGGAGCGGAACCTGGTGACGGCAGGCTGAATGCAGCGGGCCGAGTGTGGTTTTCCTTGCGCAGGATGGATTTGGACTCGTGGCTGTCTGCAAGCTAAGTTGCGGCTCCGGTGCCGGAGAGGGGTCGGGGGAGGGAGGGTGCGAGGTTGGCCGTTGCGGGGTGGGGTTTCTAAGTGTAGCGCAGCGGAGAGGGCTGCCTGGGAACAGTGCCCTCTGGTCGGGGAAAGGGAGCGGGTTAGTCTTCAGCAGGATGGCAGCGTGTGCCGGGCAGGGCGGTGCCAGGCTGTGTCTGTTGTTGTGCAGTTTGCGTGGTGTGTCTTGTGTGTCTTAGGACTTTGTTGGGTCTCGATGTTGCCTTTGTGCCCAAGGAGGGGGCCGTGCGCCTCGGGTGTTGTGAGTTGGGCATCGTCCCTAGCATCTCGAACGCGTGTATCCGTCGACTCAGTGCCGATCGGGCACTTCTTTTCTGGCGTCACAAGCGTGCGGCGTGGATCGGTCTGGCATCTGGGAGGTTTCCAGGCGGTCCTTTTTTGCGGCGTCGTTCTCGGCTGCGTCAGCAGCTCTGCTCTCTTGCGGTCTGTTTTTGTGGACTGGGCTTTCTTGCCTGCGTCCTTACGTTCTTAGGTCTTGAAGCCGGGATTGTTGCGCCTGCGTCCCCTCGGTTTTCAGAATAACCCCTTGTCGGGGGCCGTGACGTTCCTCTCTTTTTCTGGGGCTGCCGTAGAACCTCATCACGTGGCCGTCACGGTCCCGCAGGTCTTCTCGCCGGACGGCGTCTTCCGTCCGGGTGTCGTTCTTCTTACCGAGAGTTCTCTCTCTCGTCTTTTAAGGCACGTTGTTTGTAGTGCGCTGTGGATCGTCGGGGTGTGCGAGTGTGCGTGTGGCCTGGAGCCGCCCTGCCCGGGGGGTGTAGAGTCAGGGGGTAGGTGGAGTAGTGCGAAGGGTCTGTGGCTAATGCATTGCTCTGCCTAGACTGTTGAGGCAAAGGCGGTTCAATCGGGTTGGACGGAGTAGCTGAGGGGTTAGAGGGAAGATGTGACTGGTGGTTCTTTGACTACTTTATGGTGTTTCTGACTTTTTTTTTAACGTGAAGGTTCCAAGCGAGGAGCCATGTGGGGTATGGGCCCTGGAGCTGACTCGGGGATGGGTGGGCTGAAGGAGGGGTTATTTTTCAGGTGCTGCGTGTGGCTGGTGCGGTTCTAAGCCACCCCCGTTGTTTGCATGTTAGAGGTGGTGCGTCAGCCTCCAAGCGGGAACCCAAAGTGACGGAGGCGGGGGAGGCAAGCTGTTGAAGGTAAAGGAGGGGGAGAAGGGGATAGGTGTGGGCAGGCTGTGGTTTTGGGCAGTGTTTCAGGAAGTGCCTTTTGGCTTTGGTTTTTGTAGGTGCTGTTTGGAGGGGCAATGCCGCCCGCTGAGGAGCGTTCCTGGAAGGTGAGGTGGTTGTGGTTTGGGTTGGTGTCTCATAGCCAAGTTTTGTATGGCCATGGAGTTGCAGTGTTTCTCTTTGGTTTTGCAGGCTCTGTGCGGGTCGCCTTTGGAAGCGGAGGAGCGTTTGAGGTGAGGTGGGGAGTAGGGAGCGTGGGGCTGGTGTGTTTTTGGCAAGCGCATAGGTCATTTTGTGTCTCTTTGTATCCTAGGTGCTGGAAGCGACCAGAGCCGCGGCGTCGGACTCTGGCGTAGGTACGGAGCGGTTCAGCGGCACGCCTTGGCACGTCTGAGGCGGCGGATGTTGTGCGATAGCTCTGTGATGACTGCTGCGATGCCGACTGACGGCGTTGTTCTTGTTTTGCAGACGGTGGAGCGGAACCTGGTGACGGCAGGCTGAATGCAGCGGGCCGAGTGTGGTTTTCCTTGTGCAGGATGGATTTGGACTCGTGGCTGTCTGCAAGCTAAGTTGAGGCTCCGGTGCCGGAGAGGGGTCGGGGGAGGGAGGGTGCGAGGTTGGCCGTTGCGGGGTGGGGTTTCTAAGTGTAGCGCAGCGGAGAGGGCTGCCTGGGAACAGTGCCCTCTGGTCGGGGAAAGGGAGCGGGTTAGTCTTCAGCAGGATGGCAGCGTGTGCCGGGCAGGGCGGTGCCAGGCTGTGTCTGTTGTTGTGCAGTTTGCGTGGTGTGTCTTGTGTGTCTTAGGACTTTGTTGGGTCTCGATGTTGCCTTTGTGCCCAAGGAGGGGGCCGTGCGCCTCGGGTGTTGTGAGTTGGGCATCATCCCTAGCATCTCGAACGCGTGTATCCGTCGACTCAGTGCCGATCGGGCACTTCTTTTCTGGCGTCACAAGCGTGCGGCGTGGATCGGTCTGGCATCTGGGAGGTTTCCAGGTGGTCCTTTTTTGCGGCGTCGTTCTCGGCTGCGTCAGCAGCTCCGCTCTCTTGCGGTCCGTTTTTGTGGACTGGGCTTTCTTGCCTGCGTCCTTACGTTCTTAGGTCTTGAAGCCGGGATTGTTGCGCCTGCGTCCCCTCGGTTTTCAGAATAACCCCTTGTCGGGGGCCGTGACGTTCCTCTCTTTTTCTGGGGCTGCCGTAGAACCTCATCACGTGGCCGTCACGGTCCCGCAGGTCTTCTTGCCGGACGGCGTCTTCCGTCCGGGTGTCGTTCTTCTTACCGAGAGTTCTCTCTCTCGTCTTTTAAGGCACGTTGTTTGTAGTGCGCTGTGGATCGTCGGGGTGTGCGAGTGTGCGTGTGGCCTGGAGCCGCCCTGCCCGGGGGGTGTAGAGTCAGGGGGTAGGTGGAGTAGTGCGAAGGGTCTGTGGCTAATGCCTTGCTCTGCCTAGACTGTTGAGGCAAAGGTGGTTCAGTCGGGTTGGACGGAGTAGCTGAGGGGTTAGAGGGAAGGTGTGACTGGTGGTTCTTTGACTACTTTATGGTGTTTCTGACTTTTTTTTTAATGTGAAGGTTCCAAGCGAGGAGCAATGTGGGGTATGGGCCCTGGAGCTGACTCGGGGATGGGTGGGCTGAAGGAGGGGTTATTTTTCAGGTGCTGCGTGTGGCTGGTGCGGTTCTAAGCCACCCCCGTTGTTTGCATCTTAGAGGTGGTGCGTCAGCCTCCAAGCGGGAACCCAAAGTGACGGAGGCGGGGGAGGCAAGCTGTTGAAGGTAAAGGAGGGGGAGAAGGGGATAGGTGTGGGCAGGCTGTGGTTTTGGGCAGTGTTTCAGGAAGTGCCTTTTGGCTTTGGTTTCTGTAGGTGCCGTTTGGAGGGGCAATGCCGCCCGCTGAGGAGCGTTCCTGGAAGGCGAGGCGGTTGTGGTTTGGGTTGGTGTCTCATAGCCAAGTCTTGTATGGCCATGGAGTTGCAGTGTTTCTCTTTGGTTTTGCAGGCTCTGTGCGGGTCGCCTTTGGAAGCGGAGGAGCGTTTGAGGTGAGGTGGGGAGTAGGGAGCGTGGGGCTGGTGTGTTTTTGGCAAGCGCATAGGTCATTTTGTGTCTCTTTGTATCCTAGGTGCTGGAAGCGACCAGAGCCGCGGCGTCGGGCTCTGGCGTAGGTACGGAGCGGTTCAGCGGCACGCCTTGGCACGTCTGAGGCGGCGGATGTTGTGCGATAGCTCCGTGATGACTGCTGCGATGCCGACTGACGGCGTTGTTCTTGTTGTGCAGACGGTGGAGCGGAACCTGGTGACGGCAGGCTGAATGCAGCGGGCCGAGTGTGGTTTTCCTTGTCCAGGATGGATTTGGACTCGTGGCTGTCTGCAAGCTAAGTTGCGGCTCCGGTGCCGGAGAGGGGTCGGGGGAGGGAGGGTGCGAGATTGGCCGTTGCGGGGTGGGGTTTCTAAGTGTAGCGCAGCGGAGAGGGCTGCCTGGGAACAGTGCCCTCTGGTCGGGGAAAGGGAGCGGGTTAGTCTTCAGCAGGATGGCAGCGTGTGCCGGGCAGGGCGGTGCCAGGCTGTGTCTGTTGTTGTGCAGTTTGCGTGGTGTGTCTTGTGTGTCTTAGGACTTTGTTGGGTCTCGATGTTGCCTTTGTGCCCAAGGAGGGGGCCGTGCGCCTCGGGTGTTGTGAGTTGGGCATCGTCCCTAGCATCTCGAACGCGTGTATCCGTCGACTCAGTGCCGATCGGGCACTTCTTTTCTGGCGTTCCAAGCGTGCGGCGTGGATCGGTCTGGCATCTGGGAGGTTTCCAGGCGGTCCTTTTTTGCGGCGTCGTTCTCGGCTGCGTCAGCAGCTCCGCTCTCTTGCGGTCCGTGTTTGTGGACTGGGCTTTCTTGCCTGCGTCCTTACGTTCTTAGGTCTTGAAGCCGGGATTGTTGCGCCTGCGTCCTCTCGGTTTTGAGAATAACCCCTTGTCGGGGGCCGTGACGTTCCTCTCTTTTTCTGGGGCTGCCGTAGAACCTCATCACGTGGCCGTCACGGTCCCGCAGGTCTTCTCGCCGGACGGCGTCTTCCGTCCGGGTGTCGTTCTTCTTACCGAGAGTTCTCTCTCTCGTCTTTTAAGGCACGTTGTTTGTAGTGCGCTGTGGATCGTCGGGGTGTGCGTGTGTGCGTGTGGCCTGGAGCCGCCCTGCCCGGGGGGTGTAGAGTCAGGGGGTAGGTGGAGTAGTGCGAAGGGTCTGTGGCTAATGCCTTGCTCTGCCTAGACTGTTGAGGCAAAGGTGGTTCAGTCGGGTTGGACGGAGTAGCTGAGGGGTTAGAGGGAAGATGTGACTGGTGGTTCTTTGACTACTTTATGGTGTTTCTGACTTTTTTTTTTGTTTTTTTTAACGTGAAGGTTCCAAGCGAGGAGCAATGTGGTGTATGGGCCCTGGAGCTGACTCGGGGACGGGTGGGCTGAAGGAGGGGTTATTTTTCAGGTGCTGCGTGTGGCTGGTGCGGTTCTAAGCCACCCCCGTTGTTTGCATCTTAGAGGTGGTGCGTCAGCCTCCAAGCGGGAACCCAAAGTGACGGAGGCGGGGGAGGCAAGCTGTTGAAGGTAAAGGAGGGGGAGAAGGGGATAGGTGTGGGCAGGCTGTGGTTTTGGGCAGCGTTTCAGGAAGTGCCTTTTGGCTTTGGTTTTTGTCGGTGCCGTTTGGAGGGGCAATGCCGCCCGCTGAGGAGCGTTCCTGGAAGGTGAGGTGGTTGTGGTTTGGGTTGGTGTCTCATAGCCAAGTCTTGTATGGCCATGGAGTTGCAGTGTTTCTCTTTGGTTTTGCAGGCTCTGTGCGGGTCGCCTTTGGAAGCGGAGGAGCGTTTGAGGTGAGGTGGGGAGTAGGGAGCGTGGGGCTGGTGTGTTTTTGGCAAGCGCATAGGTCATTTTGTGTCTCTCTGTATCCTAGGTGCTGGAAGCGACCAGAGCCGCGGCGTCGGGCTCTGGCGTAGGTACGGAGCGGTTCAGCGGCACGCCTTGGCACGTCTGAGGCGGCGGATGTTGTGCGATAGCTCCGTGATGACTGCTGCGATGCTGACTGACGGCGTTGTTCTTGTTTTGCAGACGGTGGAGCGGAACGTGGTGACGGCAGGCTGAATGCAGCGGGCCGAGTGTGGTTTTCCTTGTCCAGGATGGATTTGGACTCGTGGCTGTCTGCAAGCTAAGTTGCGGCTCCGGTGCCGGAGAGGGGTCGGGGGAGGGAGGGTGCGAGGTTGGCCGTTGCGGGGTGGGGTTTCTAAGTGTAGCGCAGCGGAGAGGGCTGCCTGGGAACAGTGCCCTCTGGTCGGGGAAAGGGAGCGGGTTAGTCTTCAGCAGGATGGCAGCATGCGCCGGGCAGGACGGTGCCAGGCTGTGTCTGTTGTTGTGCAGTTTGCGTGGTGTGTCTTGTGTGTCTTAGGACTTTGTTGGGTCTCGATGTTGCCTTTGTGCCCAAGGAGGGTGCCGTGCGCCTCAGGTGTTGTGAGTTGGGCATCATCCCTAGCATCTCGAACGCGTGTATCCGTCGACTCAGTGCCGATCGGGCACTTCTTTTCTGGCGTTACAAACGTGCGGCGTGGATCGGTCTGGCATCTGGGAGGTTTCCAGGCGGTCCTTTTTTGCGGCGTCGTTCTCGGCTGCGTCAGCAGCTCTGCTCTCTTGCGGTCCGTGTTTGTGGACTGGGCTTTCTTGCCTGCGTCCTTACGTTCTTAGGTCTTGAAGCCGGGATTGTTGCGCCTGCGTCCTCTCGGTTTTCAGAATAACCCCTTGTCGGGGGCCGTGACGTTCCTCTCTTTTTCTGGGGCTGCCGTAGAACCTCATCACGTGGCCGTCACGGTCCCGCAGGTCTTCTCGCCGGACGGCGTCTTCCGTCCGGGTGTCGTTCTTCTTACCGAGAGTTCTCTCTCTCGTCTTTTAAGGCACGTTGTTTGTAGTGCGCTGTGGATCGTCGGGGTGTGCGTGTGGCCTGGAGCCGCCCTGCCCGGGGGGTGTAGAGTCAGGGGGTAGGTGGAGTAGTGCGAAGGGTCTGTGGCTAATGCATTGCTCTGCCTAGACTGTTGAGGCAAAGGTGGTTCGGTCGGGTTGGACGGAGTAGCTGAGGGGTTAGAGGGAAGGTGTGACTGGTGGTTCTTTGACTACTTTATGGTGTTTCTGACTTTTTTTTTAAACGAGAAGGTTCCAAGCGAGGAGCCATGTGGGGTATGGGCCCTGGAGCTGACTCGGGGATGGGTGGGCTGAAGGAGGGGTTATTTTTCAGGTGCTGCGTGTGGCTGGTGCGGTTCTAAGCCACCCCCGTTGTTTGCATGTTAGAGGTGGTGCGTCAGCCTCCAAGCGGGAACCCAAAGTGACGGAGGCGGGGGAGGCAAGCTGTTGAAGGTAAAGGAGGGGGAGAAGGGGATAGGTGTGGGCAGGCTGTGGTTTTGGGCAGTGTTTCAGGAAGTGCCTTTTGGCTTTGGTTTTTGTCGGTGCCGTTTGGAGGGGCAATGCCGCCCGCTGAGGAGCGTTCCTGGAAGGTGAGGTGGTTGTGGTTTGGGTTGGTGTCTCGTAGCCAAGTCTTGCATGGCCATGGAGTTGCGGTGTTTCTCTTTGGTTTTGCAGGCTCTGTGCGGGTCGCCTTTGGAAGCGGAGGAGCGTTTGAGGTGAGGTGGGGAGTAGGGAGCGTGGGGCTGGTGTGTTTTTGGCAAGCGCATAGGTCATTTTGTGTCTCTTTGTATCCTAGGTGCTGGAAGCGACCAGAGCCGCGGCGTCGGACTCTGGCGTAGGTACGGAGCGGTTCAGCGGCACGCCTTGGCACGTCTGAGGCGGCGGATGTTGTGCGATAGCTCCGTGATGACTGCTGCGATGCCGACTGACGGCGTTGTTCTTGTTTTGCAGACGGTGGAGCGGAACCTGGTGACGGCAGGCTGAATGCAGCGGGCCGAGTGTGGTTTTCCTTGTCCAGGATGGATTTGGACTCGTGGCTGTCTGCAAGCTAAGTTGCGGCTCCGGTGCCGGAGAGGGGTCGGGGGAGGGAGGGTGCGAGGTTGGCCGTTGCGGGGTGGGGTTTCTAAGTGTAGCGCAGCGGAGAGGGCTGTCTGGGAACAGTGCCCTCTGGTCGGGGAAAGGGAGCGGGTTAGTCTTCAGCAGGATGGCAGCGTGTGCCGGGCAGGGCGGTGCCAGGCTGTGTCTGTTGTTGTGCAGTTTGCGTGGTGTGTCTTGTGTGTCTTAGGACTTTGTTGGGTCTCGATGTTGCCTTTGTGCCCAAGGAGGGTGCCGTGCGCCTCAGGTGTTGTGAGTTGGGCATCATCCCTAGCATCTTGAACGCGTGTATCCGTCGACTCAGTGCCGATCGGGCACTTCTTTTCTGGCGTTCCAAGCGTGCGGCGTGGATCGGTCTGGCATCTGGGAGGTTTCCAGGCGGTCCTTTTTTGCGGCGTCGTTCTCGGCTGCGTCAGCAGCTCTGCTCTCTTGCGGTCCGTTTTTGTGGACTGGGCTTTCTTGCCTGCGTCCTTACGTTCTTAGGTCTTGAAGCCGGGATTGTCGCGCCTGCGTCCCCTCGGTTTTCAGAATAACCCCTTGTCGGGGGCCGTGACGTTCCTCTCTTTTTCTGGGGCTGCCGTAGAACCTCATCACGTGGCCGTCACGGTCCCGCAGGTCTTCTCGCCGGACGGCGTCTTCCGTCCGGGTGTCGTTCTTCTTACCGAGAGTTCTCTCTCTCATCTTTTAAGGCACGTTGTTTGTAGTGCGCTGTGGATCGTCGGGGTGTGCGTGTGGCCTGGAGCCGCCCTACCCGGGGGGTGTAGAGTCAGGGGGTAGGTGGAGTAGTGCGAAGGGTCTGTGGCTAATGCATTGCTCTGCCTAGACTGTTGAGGCAAAGGCGGTTCAGTCGGGTTGGACGGAGTAGCTGAGGGGTTAGAGGGAAGATGTGACTGGTGGTTCTTTGACTACTTTATGGTGTTTCTGACTTTTTTTTTTTTTTTTTTAAACGAGAAGGTTCCAAGCGAGGAGCAATGTGGTGTATGGGCCCTGGAGCTGACTCGGGGATGGGTGGGCTGAAGGAGGGGTTATTTTTCAGGTGCTGCGTGTGGCTGGTGCGGTTCTAAGCCACCCCCGTTGTTTGCATCTTAGAGGTGGTGCGTCAGCCTCCAAGCGGGAACCCAAAGTGACGGAGGCGGGGGAGGCAAGCTGTTGAAGGTAAAGGAGGGGGAGAAGGGGATAGGTGTGGGCAGGCTGTGGTTTTGGGCAGCGTTTCAGGAAGTGCCTTTTGGCTTTGGTTTTTGTCGGTGCCGTTTGGAGGGGCAATGCCGCCCGCTGAGGAGCGTTCCTGGAAGGTGAGGTGGTTGTGGTTTGGGTTGGTGTCTCATAGCCAAGTCTTGTATGGCCATGGAGTTGCGGTGTTTCTCTTTGGTTTTGCAGGCTCTGTGCGGGTCGCATTTGGAAGCGGAGGAGCGTTTGAGGTGAGGTGGGGAGTAGGGAGCGTGGGGCTGGTGTGTTTTTGGCAAGCGCATAGGTCATTTTGTGTCTCTTTGTATCCTAGGTGCTGGAAGCGACCAGAGCCACGGCGTCGGACTCTGGCGTAGGTACGGAGCGGTTCAGCGGCACGCCTTGGCACGTCTGAGGCGGCGGATGTTGTGCGATAGCTCCGTGATGACTGCTGCGATGCCGACTGACGGCGTTGTTCTTGTTGTGCAGACGGTGGAGCGGAACCTGGTGACGGAAGGCCGAATGCAGCGGGCCGAGTGTGGTTTTCCTTGTCCAGGATGGATTTGGACTCGTGGCTGTCTGCAAGCTAAGTTGAGGCTCCGGTGCCGGAGAGGGGTTGGGGGAGGGAGGGTGCGAGGTTGGCCGTTGCGGGGTGGGGTTTCTAAGTGTAGCGCAGCGGAGAGGGCTGCCTGGGAACAGTGCCCTCTGGTCGGGGAAAGGGAGCAGGTTAGTCTTCAGCAGGATGGCAGCGTGTGCCGGGTAGGGCGGTTCCAGGCTGTGTCTGTTGTTGTGCAGTTTGCGTGGTGCGTCTTGTGTGTCTTAGGACTTTGTTGGGTCTCGATGTTGCCTTTGTGCCCACGGAGGGTGCCGTGCGCCTCAGGTGTTGTGAGTTGGGCATCATGCCTAGCATCTCGAACGCGTGTATCCGTCGACTCAGTGCCGATCGGGCACTTCTTTTCTGGCGTTCCAAGCGTGCGGCGTGGATCGGTCTGGCATCTGGGAGGTTTCCAGGCGGTCCTTTTTTGCGGCGTCGTTCTCGGCTGCGTCAGCAGCTCTGCTCGCTTGCGGTCCGTTTTTGTGGACTGGGCTTTCTTGCCTGCGTCCTTACGTTCTTAGGTCTTGAAGCCGGGATTGTTGCGCCTGCGTCCTCTCGGTTTTCAGAATAACCCCTTGTCGGGGGCCGTGACGTTCCTCTCTTTTTCTGGGGCTGCCGTAGAACCTCATCACGTGGCCGTCACGGTCCCGCAGGTCTTCTCGCCGGACGGCGTCTTCCGTCCGGGTGTCGTTCTTCTTACCGAGAGTTCTCTCTCTCGTCTTTTAAGGCACGTTGTTTGTAGTGCGCTGTGGATCGTCGGGGTGTGCGAGTGTGCGTGTGGCCTGGAGCCGCCCTGCCCGGGGGGTGTAGAGTCAGGGGGTAGGTGGAGTAGTGCGAAGGGTCTGTGGCTAATGCCTTGCTCTGCCTAGACTGTTGAGGCAAAGGTGGTTCAGTCGGGTTGGACGGAGTAGCTGAGGGGTTAGAGGGAAGGTGTGACTGGTGGTTCTTTGACTACTTTATGGTGTTTCTGACTTTTTTTTTTTTTTTTTTAATAACGTGAAGGTTCCAAGCGAGGAGCAATGTGGGGTATGGGCCCTGGAGCTGACTCGGGGATGGGTGGGCTGAAGGAGGGGTTATTTTTCAGGTGCTGCGTGTGGCTGGTGCGGTTCTAAGCCACCCCCGTTGTTTGCATGTTAGAGGTGGTGCGTCAGCCTCCAAGCGGGAACCCAAAGTGACGGAGGCGGGGGAGGCAAGCTGTTGAAGGTAAAGGAGGGGGAGAAGGGGATAGGTGTGGGCAGGCTGTGGTTTTGGGCAGTGTTTCAGGAAGTGCCTTTTGGCTTTGGTTTTTGTAGGTGCCGTTTGGAGGGGCAATGCCGCCCGCTGAGGAGCGTTCCTGGAAGGTGAGGTGGTTGTGGTTTGGGTTGGTGTCTCATAGCCAAGTCTTGTATGGCCATGGAGTTGCAGTGTTTCTCTTTGGTTTTGCAGGCTCTGTGCGGGTCGCCTTTGGAAGCGGAGGAGCGTTTGAGGTGAGCTGGGGAGTAGGGAGCGTGGGGCTGGTGTGTTTTTGGCAAGCGCATAGGTCATTTTGTGTCTCTCTGTATCCTAGGTGCTGGAAGCGACCAGAGCCGCGGCGTCGGGCTCTGGCGTAGGTACGGAGCGGTTCAGCGGCATGCCTTGGCACGTCTGAGGCGGCGGATGTTGTGCGATAGCTCCGTGATGACTGCTGCGATGCCGACTGACGGCGTTGTTCTTGTTCTGCAGACGGTGGAGCGGACCCGGTGACGGAAGGCCGAATGCAGTGGGCCGAGTGTGGTTTTCCTTGTCCAGGATGGATTTGGACTCGTGGCTGTCTGCAAGCTAAGTTGCGGCTCCGGTGCCGGAGAGGGGTCGGGGGAGGGAGGGTGCGAGGTTGGCCGTTGCGGGGTGGGGTTTCTAAGTGTAGCGCAGCGGAGAGGGCTGTCTGGGAACAGTGCCCTCTGGTCGGGTAAAGGGAGCGGGTTAGTCTTCAGCAGGATGGCAGCGTGTGCCGGGCAGGGCGGTGCCAGGCTGTGTCTGTTGTTGTGCAGTTTGCGTGGTGTCTTGTGTGTCTTAGGACTTTGTTGGGTCTCGATGTTGCCTTTGTGCCCAAGGAGGGGGCCGTGCGCCTCAGGTGTTGTGAGTTGGGCATCATCCCTAGCATCTTGAACGCGTGTATCCGTCGACTCAGTGCCGATCGGGCACTTCTTTTCTGGCGTTCCAAGCGTGCGGCGTGGATCGGTCTGGCATCTGGGAGGTTTCCAGGCGGTCCTTTTTTGCGGCGTCGTTCTCGGCTGCGTCAGCAGCTCTGCTCTCTTGCGGTCCGTGTTTGTGGACTGGGCTTTCTTGCCTGCGTCCTTACGTTCTTAGGTCTTGAAGCTGGGATTGTTGCGCCTGCGTCCTCTCGGTTTTCAGAATAACCCCTTGTCGGGGGCCGTGACGTTCCTCTCTTTTTCTGGGGCTGCCGTAGAACCTCATCACATGGCCGTCACGGTCCCGCAGGTCTTCTCGCCGGACGGCGTCTTCCGTCCGGGTGTCGTTCTTCTTACCGAGAGTTCTCTCTCTCGTCTTTTAAGGCACGTTGTTTGTAGTGCGCTGTGGATCGTCGGGGTGTGCGTGTGGCCTGGAGCCGCCCTGCCCGGGGGGTGTAGAGTCAGGGGGTAGGTGGAGTAGTGCGAAGGGTCTGTGGCTAATGCCTTGCTCTGCCTAGGCTGTTGAGGCAAAGGTGGTTCAGTCGGGTTGGACGGAGTAGCTGAGGGGTTAGAGGGAAGGTGTGACTGGTGGTTCTTTGACTACTTTATGGTGTTTCTGACTTTTTTTTTTTTTTTTTAACGAGAAGGTTCCAAGCGAGGAGCCATGTGGGGTATGGGCCCTGGAGCTGACTCGGGGATGGGTGGGCTGAAGGAGGGGTTATTTTTCAGGTGCTGCGTGTGGCTGGTGCGGTTCTAAGCCACCCCCGTTGTTTGCATGTTAGAGGTGGTGCGTCAGCCTCCAAGCGGGAACCCAAAGTGACGGAGGCGGGGGAGGCAAGCTGTTGAAGGTAAAGGAGGGGGAGAAGGGGATAGGTGTGGGCAGGCTGTGGTTTTGGGCAGCGTTTCAGGAAGTGCCTTTTGGCTTTGGTTTCTGTAGGTGCCGTTTGGAGGGGCAATGCCGCCCGCTGAGGAGCGTTCCTGGAAGGTGAGGCGGTTGTGGTTTGGGTTGGTGTCTCATAGCCAAGTCTTGTATGGCCATGGAGTTGCAGTGTTTCTCTTTGGTTTTGCAGGCTCTGTGCGGGTCGCCTTTGGAAGTGGAGGAGCGTTTGAGGTGAGGTGGGGAGTAGGGAGCGTGGGGCTGGTGTGTTTTTGGCAAGCGCATAGGTCATTTTGTGTCTCTTTGTATCCTAGGTGCTGGAAGCGACCAGAGCCGCGGCGTCGGACTCTGGCGTAGGTACGGAGCGGTTCAGCGGCACGCCTTGGCACGTCTGAGGCGGCGGATGTTGTGCGATAGCTCCGTGATGACTGCTGCGATGCTGACTGACGGCGTTGTTCTTGTTTTGCAGACGGTGGAGCGGAACCTGGTGACGGCAGGCTGAATGCAGCGGGCCGAGTGTGGTTTTCCTTGTCCAGGATGGATTTGGACTCGTGGCTGTCTGCAAGCTAAGTTGCGGCTCCGGTGCCGGAGAGGGGTCGGGGGAGGGAGGGTGCGAGGTTGGCCGTTGCGGGGTGGGGTTTCTAAGTGTAGCGCAGCGGAGAGGGCTGCCTGGGAACAGTGCCCTCTGGTCGGGGAAAGGGAGCGGGTTAGTCTTCAGCAGGATGGCAGCGTGTGCCGGGCAGGGCGGTGCCAGGCTGTGTCTGTTGTTGTGCAGTTTGCGTGGTGCGTCTTGTGTGTCTTAGGACTTTGTTGGGTCTCGATGTTGCCTTTGTGCCCAAGGAGGGTGCCGTGCGCCTCAGGTGTTGTGAGTTGGGCATCATCCCTAGCATCTTGAACGCGTGTATCCGTCGACTCAGTGCCGATCGGGCACTTCTTTTCTGGCGTCACAAGCGTGCGGCGTGGATCGGTCTGGCATCTGGGAGGTTTCCAGGCGGTCCTTTTTTGCGGCGTCGTTCTCGGCTGCGTCAGCAGCTCTGCTCTCTTGCGGTCCGTTTCTGTGGACTGGGCTTTCTTGCCTGCGTCCTTACGTTCTTAGGTCTTGAAGCCGGGATTGTTGCGCCTGCGTCCCCTCGGTTTTCAGAATAACCCCTTGTCGGGGGCCGTGACGTTCCTCTCTTTTTCTGGGGCTGCCGTAGAACCTCATCACGTGGCCGTCACGGTCCCGCAGGTCTTCTCGCCGGACGGCGTCTTCCGTCCGGGTGTCGTTCCTATTACCGAGAGTTCTCTCTCTCGTCTTTTAAGGCACGTTGTTTGTAGTGCGCTGTGGATCGTCGGGGTGTGCGTGTGTGCGTGTGGCCTGGAGCCGCCCTGCCCGGGGGGTGTAGAGTCAGGGGGTAGGTGGAGTAGTGCGAAGGGTCTGTGGCTAATGCATTGCTCTGCCTAGACTGTTGAGGCAAAGGCGGTTCAATCGGGTTGGACGGAGTAGCTGAGGGGTTAGAGGGAAGATGTGACTGGTGGTTCTTTGACTACTTTATGGTGTTTCTGACTTTTTTTTTAACGTGAAGGTTCCAAGCGAGGAGCCATGTGGGGTATGGGCCCTGGAGCTGACTCGGGGATGGGTGGGCTGAAGGAGGGGTTATTTTTCAGGTGCTGCGTGTGGCTGGTGCGGTTCTAAGCCACCCCCGTTGTTTGCATGTTAGAGGTGGTGCGTCAGCCTCCAAGCGGGAACCCAAAGTGACGGAGGCGGGGGAGGCAAGCTGTTGAAGGTAAAGGAGGGGGAGAAGGGGATAGGTGTGGGCAGGCTGTGGTTTTGGGCAGTGTTTCAGGAAGTGCCTTTTGGCTTTGGTTTTTGTAGGTGCTGTTTGGAGGGGCAATGCCGCCCGCTGAGGAGCGTTCCTGGAAGGTGAGGTGGTTGTGGTTTGGGTTGGTGTCTCATAGCCAAGTTTTGTATGGCCATGGAGTTGCAGTGTTTCTCTTTGGTTTTGCAGGCTCTGTGCGGGTCGCCTTTGGAAGCGGAGGAGCGTTTGAGGTGAGGTGGGGAGTAGGGAGCGTGGGGCTGGTGTGTTTTTGGCAAGCGCATAGGTCATTTTGTGTCTCTTTGTATCCTAGGTGCTGGAAGCGACCAGAGCCGCGGCGTCGGACTCTGGCGTAGGTACGGAGCGGTTCAGCGGCATGCCTTGGCACATCTGAGGCGGCGGATGTTGTGCGATAGCTCCGTGATGACTGCTGCGATGCCGACTGACGGCGTTGTTCTTGTTTTGCAGACGGTGGAGCGGAACCTGGTGACGGCAGGCTGAATGCAGCGGGCCGAGTGTGGTTTTCCTTGTCCAGGATGGATTTGGACTCGTGGCTGTCTGCAAGCTAAGTTGAGGCTCCGGTGCCGGAGAGGGGTCGGGGGAGGGAGGGTGCGAGGTTGGCCGTTGCGGGGTGGGGTTTCTAAGTGTAGCGCAGCGGAGAGGGCTGCCTGGGAACAGTGCCCTCTGGTCGGGGAAAGGGAGCGGGTTAGTCTTCAGCAGGATGGCAGCGTGTGCCGGGCAGGGCGGTGCCAGGCTGTGTCTGTTGTTGTGCAGTTTGCGTGGTGTGTCTTGTGTGTCTTAGGACTTTGTTGGGTCTCGATGTTGCCTTTGTGCCCAAGGAGGGGGCCGTGCGCCTCGGGTGTTGTGAGTTGGGCATCATCCCTAGCATCTCGAACGCGTGTATCCGTCGACTCAGTGCCGATCGGGCACTTCTTTTCTGGCGTCACAAGCGTGCGGCGTGGATCGGTCTGGCATCTGGGAGGTTTCCAGGTGGTCCTTTTTTGCGGCGTCGTTCTCGGCTGCGTCAGCAGCTCCGCTCTCTTGCGGTCCGTTTTTGTGGACTGGGCTTTCTTGCCTGCGTCCTTACGTTCTTAGGTCTTGAAGCCGGGATTGTTGCGCCTGCGTCCCCTCGGTTTTCAGAATAACCCCTTGTCGGGGGCCGTGACGTTCCTCTCTTTTTCTGGGGCTGCCGTAGAACCTCATCACGTGGCCGTCACGGTCCCGCAGGTCTTCTCGCCGGACGGCGTCTTCCGTCCGGGTGTCGTTCTTCTTACCGAGAGTTCTCTCTCTCGTCTTTTAAGGCACGTTGTTTGTAGTGCGCTGTGGATCGTCGGGGTGTGCGTGTGGCCTGGAGCCGCCCTGCCCGGGGGGTGTAGAGTCAGGGGGTAGGTGGAGTAGTGCGAAGGGTCTGTGGCTAATGCCTTGCTCTGCCTAGACTGTTGAGGCAAAGGTGGTTCGGTCGGGTTGGACGGAGTAGCTGAGGGGTTAGAGGGAAGGTGTGACTGGTGGTTCTTTGACTACTTTATGGTGTTTCTGACTTTTTTTTTTTTTTTTTTTTAACGAGAAGGTTCCAAGCGAGGAGCCATGTGGGGTATGGGCCCTGGAGCTGACTCGGGGACGGGTGGGCTGAAGGAGGGGTTATTTTTCAGGTGCTGCGTGTGGCTGGTGCGGTTCTAAGCCACCCCCGTTGTTTGCATGTTAGAGGTGGTGCGTCAGCCTCCAAGCGGGAACCCAAAGTGACGGAGGCGGGGGAGGCAAGCTGTTGAAGGTAAAGGAGGGGGAGAAGGGGATAGGTGTGGGCAGGCTGTGGTTTTGGGCAGTGTTTCAGGAAGTGCCTTTTGGCTTTGGTTTTTGTAGGTGCCGTTTGGAGGGGCAATGCTGCCTGCTGAGGAGCGTTCCTGGAAGGTGAGGTGGTTGTGGTTTGGGTTGGTGTCTCATAGCCAAGTCTTGTATGGCCATGGAGTTGCAGTGTTTCTCTTTGGTTTTGCAGGCTCTGTGCGGGTCGCCTTTGGAAGCGGAGGGGCGTTTGAGGTGAGCTGGGGAGTAGGGAGCGTGGGGCTGGTGTGTTTTTGGCAAGCGCATAGGTCATTTTGTGTCTCTCTGTATCCTAGGTGCTGGAAGCGACCAGAGCCGTGGCGTCGGACTCTGGCGTAGGTACGGAGCGGTTCAGCGGCACGCCTTGGCACGTCTGAGGCGGCGGATGTTGTGCGATAGCTCCGTGATGACTGCTGCGATGCCGACTGACGGCGTTGTTCTTGTTGTGCAGACGGTGGAGCGGAACCTGGTGACGGCAGGCTGAATGCAGCGGGCCGAGTGTGGTTTTCCTTGTCCAGGATGGATTTGGACTCGTGGCTGTCTGCAAGCTAAGTTGCGGCTCCGGTGCCGGAGAGGGGTCGGGGGAGGGAGGGTGCGAGGTTGGCCGTTGCGGGGTGGGGTTTCTAAGTGTAGCGCAGCGGAGAGGGCTGCCTGGGAACAGTGCCCTCTGGTCGGGGAAAGGGAGCGGGTTAGTCTTCAGCAGGATGGCAGCGTGTGCCGGGCAGGGCGGTGCCAGGCTGTGTCTGTTGTTGTGCAGTTTGCGTGGTGCGTCTTGTGTGTCTTAGGACTTTGTTGGGTCTCGATGTTGCCTTTGTGCCCAAGGAGGGCGCCGTGCGCCTCGGGTGTTGTGAGTTGGGCATCATCCCTAGCATCTCGAACGCGTGTATCCGTCCACTCAGTGCCGATCGGGCACTTCTTTTCTGGCGTTCCAAGCGTGCGGCGTGGATCGGTCTGGCATCTGGGAGGTTTCCAGGCGGTCCTTTTTTGCGGCGTTGTTCTCGGCTGCGTCAGCAGCTCTGCTCTCTTGCGGTCCGTGTTTGTGGACTGGGCTTTCTTGCCTGCGTCCTTACGTTTTTAGGTCTTGAAGCCGGGATTGTTGCGCCTGCGTCCTCTCGGTTTTCAGAATAACCCCTTGTCGGGGGCCGTGACGTTCCTCTCTTTTTCTGGGGCTGCCGTAGAACCTCATCACATGGCCGTCACGGTCCCGCAGGTCTTCTCGCCGGACGGCGTCTTCCGTCCGGGTGTCGTTCTTCTTACCGAGAGTTCTCTCTCACTCATCTTTTAAGGCATTTTGTAGTGCGCTGTGGATCGTCGGGGTGTGCGTGTGGCCTGGAGCCGCCCTGCCCGGGGGGTGTAGAGTCAGGGGGTAGGTGGAGTAGTGCGAAGGGTCTGTGGCTAATGCCTTGCTCTGCCTAGACTGTTGAGGCAAAGGCGGTTCAGTCGGGTTGGACGGAGTAGCTGAGGGGTTAGAGGGAAGATGTGACTGGTGGTTCTTTGACTACTTTATGGTGTTTCTGACTTTTTTTTTAATGTGAAGGTTCCAAGCGAGGAGCCATGTGGGGTATGGGCCCTGGAGCTGACTCGGGGACGGGTGGGCTGAAGGAGGGGTTATTTTTCAGGTGCTGCGTGTGGCTGGTGCGGTTCTAAGCCACCCCCGTTGTTTGCATCTTAGAGGTGGTGCGTCAGCCTCCAAGCGGGAACCCAAAGTGACGGAGGCGGGGGAGGCAAGCTGTTGAAGGTAAAGGAGGGGGAGAAGGGGATAGGTGTGGGCAGGCTGTGGTTTTGGGCAGTGTTTCAGGAAGTGCCTTTTGGCTTTGGTTTTTGTCGGTGCCGTTTGGAGGGGCAATGCCGCCCGCTGAGGAGCGTTCCTGGAAGGTGAGGTGGTTGTGGTTTGGGTTGGTGTCTCATAGCCAACTCTTGCATGGCCATGGAGTTGCAGTGTTTCTCTTTGGTTTTGCAGGCTCTGTGCGGGTCGCATTTGGAAGCGGAGGAGCGTTTGAGGTGAGGTGGGGAGTAGGGAGCGTGGGGCTGGTGTGTTTTTGGCAAGCGCATAGGTCATTTTGTGTCTCTTTGTATCCTAGGTGCTGGAAGCGACCAGAGCCGCGGCGTCGGGCTCTGGCGTAGGTACGGAGCGGTTCAGCGGCACGCCTTGGCACGTCTGAGGCGGCGGATGTTGTGTGATAGCTCTGTGATGACTGCTGCGATGCTGACTGACGGCGTTGTTCTTGTTTTGCAGACGGTGGAGCGGAACCTGGTGACGGCAGGCTGAATGCAGCGGGCCGAGTGTGGTTTTCCTTGTCCAGGATGGATTTGGACTCGTGGCTGTCTGCAAGCTAAGTTGCGGCTCCGGTGCCGGAGAGGGGTCGGGGGAGGGAGGGTGCGAGGTTGGCCGTTGCGGGGTGGGGTTTCTAAGTGTAGCGCAGCGGAGAGGGCTGCCTGGGAACAGTGCCCTCTGGTCGGGGAAAGGGAGCGGGTTAGTCTTCAGCAGGATGGCAGCGTGTGCCGGGCAGGGCGGTGCCAGGCTGTGTCTGTTGTTGTGCAGTTTGCGTGGTGTATCTTGTGTGTCTTGGGACTTTGTTGGGTCTCGATGTTGCCTTTGTGCCCAAGGAGGGGGCCGTGCGCCTCAGGTGTTGTGAGTTGGGCATCATCCCTAGCATCTCGAACGCGTGTATCCGTCGACTCAGTGCCTATCGGGCACTTCTTTTCTGGCGTCACAAACGTGCGGCGTGGATCGGTCTGGCATCTGGGAGGTTTCCAGGCGGTCCTTTTTTGCGGCGTCGTTCTCGGCTGCGTCAGCAGCTCTGCTCTCTTGCGGTCCGTTTTTGTGGACTGGGCTTTCTTGCCTGCGTCCTTACGTTCTTAGGTCTTGAAGCCGGGATTGTTGCGCCTGCGTCCCCTCGGTTTTCAGAATAACCCCTTGTCGGGGGCCGTGACGTTCCTCTCTTTTTCTGGGGCTGCCGTAGAACCTCATCACGTGGCCGTCACGGTCCCGCAGGTCTTCTCGCCGGACGGCGTCTTCCGTCCGGGTGTCGTTCCTATTACCGAGAGTTCTCTCTCTCGTCTTTTAGGGCACATTGTTTGTAGTGCGCTGTGGATCGTCGGGGTGTGCATGTGGCCTGGAGCCGCCCTGCCCGGGGGGTGTAGAGTCAGGGGGTAGGTGGAGTAGTGCGAAGGGTCTGTGGCTAATGCCTTGCTCTGCCTAGACTGTTGAGGCAAAGGCGGTTCAGTCGGGTTGGACGGAGTAGCTGAGGGGTTAGAGGGAAGATGTGACTGGTGGTTCTTTGACTACTTTATGGTGTTTCTGACTTTTTTTTTAATGTGAAGGTTCCAAGCGAGGAGCCATGTGGGGTATGGGCCCTGGAGCTGACTCGGGGACGGGTGGGCTGAAGGAGGGGTTATTTTTCAGGTGCTGCGTGTGGCTGGTGCGGTTCTAAGCCACCCCCGTTGTTTGCATCTTAGAGGTGGTGCGTCAGCCTCCAAGCGGGAACCCAAAGTGACGGAGGCGGGGGAGGCAAGCTGTTGAAGGTAAAGGAGGGGGAGAAGGGGATAGGTGTGGGCAGGCTGTGGTTTTGGGCAGTGTTTCAGGAAGTGCCTTTTGGCTTTGGTTTTTGTAGGTGCCGTTTGGAGGGGCAATGCCGCCCGCTGAGGAGCGTTCCTGGAAGGTGAGGTGGTTGTGGTTTGGGTTGGTGTCTCATAGCCAAGTTTTGTATGGCCATGGAGTTGCAGCGTTTCTCTTTGGTTTTGCAGGCTCTGTGCGGGTCGCATTTGGAAGCGGAGGAGCGTTTGAGGTGAGGTGGGGAGTAGGGAGCGTGGGGCTGGTGTGTTTTTGGCAAGCGCATAGGTCATTTTGTGTCTCTTTGTATCCTAGGTGCTGGAAGCGACCAGAGCCACGGCATCGGACTCTGGCGTAGGTACGGAGCGGTTCAGCGGCATGCCTTGGCACGTCTGAGGCGGCGGATGTTGTGCGATAGCTCCGTGATGACTGCTGCGATGCTGACTGACGGCGTTGTTCTTGTTTTGCAGACGGTGGAGCGGAACCTGGTGACGGCAGGCTGAATGCAGCGGGCCGAGTGTGGTTTTCCTTGTGCAGGATGGATTTGGACTCGTGGCTGTCTGCAAGCTAAGTTGCGGCTCCGGTGCCGGAGAGGGGTCGGGGGAGGGAGGGTGCGAGGTTGGCCGTTGCGGGGTGGGGTTTCTAAGTGTAGCGCAGCGGAGAGGGCTGCCTGGGAACAGTGCCCTCTGGTCGGGGAAAGGGAGCGGGTTAGTCTTCAGCAGGATGGCAGCGTGTGCCGGGCAGGGCGGTGCCAGGCTGTGTCTGTTGTTGTGCAGTTTGCGTGGTGTGTCTTGTGTGTCTTAGGACTTTGTTGGGTCTCGATGTTGCCTTTGTGCCCAAGGAGGGGGCCGTGCGCCTCGGGTGTTGTGAGTTGGGCATCATCCCTAGCATCTCGAACGCGTGTATCCGTCGACTCAGTGCCGATCGGGCACTTCTTTTCTGGCGTTCCAAGCGTGCGGCGTGGATCGGTCTGGCATCTGGGAGGTTTCCAGGCGGTCCTTTTTTGCGGTGTCGTTCTCGGCTGCGTCAGCAGCTCTGCTCTCTTGCGGTCCGTGTTTGTGGACTGGGCTTTCTTGCCTGCGTCCTTACGTTTTTAGGTCTTGAAGCCGGGATTGTTGCGCCTGCGTCCTCTCGGTTTTCAGAATAACCCCTTGTCGGGGGCCGTGACGTTCCTCTCTTTTTCTGGGGCTGCCGTAGAACCTCATCACATGGCCGTCACGGTCCCGCAGGTCTTCTCGCCGGACGGCGTCTTCCGTCCGGGTGTCGTTCTTCTTACCGAGAGTTCTCTCTCACTCATCTTTTAAGGCATTTTGTAGTGCGCTGTGGATCGTCGGGGTGTGCGTGTGGCCTGGAGCCGCCCTGCCCGGGGGGTGTAGAGTCAGGGGGTAGGTGGAGTAGTGCGAAGGGTCTGTGGCTAATGCCTTGCTCTGCCTAGACTGTTGAGGCAAAGGCGGTTCAGTCGGGTTGGACGGAGTAGCTGAGGGGTTAGAGGGAAGGTGTGACTGGTGGTTCTTTGACTACTTTATGGTGTTTCTGACTTTTTTTTTTTTTTTTTTTTTAATAACGTGAAGGTTCCAAGCGAGGAGCCATGTGGGGTATGGGCCCTGGAGCTGACTCGGGGATGGGTGGGCTGAAGGAGGGGTTATTTTTCAGGTGCTGCGTGTGGCTGGTGCGGTTCTAAGCCACCCCCGTTGTTTGCATGTTAGAGGTGGTGCGTCAGCCTCCAAGCGGGAACCCAAAGTGACGGAGGCGGGGGAGGCAAGCTGTTGAAGGTAAAGGAGGGGGAGAAGGGGATAGGTGTGGGCAGGCTGTGGTTTTGGGCAGTGTTTCAGGAAGTGCCTTTTGGCTTTGGTTTTTGTCGGTGCCGTTTGGAGGGGCAATGCTGCCCGCTGAGGAGCGTTCCTGGAAGGTGAGGTGGTTGTGGTTTGGGTTGGTGTCTCATAGCCAAGTCTTGTATGGCCATGGAGTTGCAGCGTTTCTCTTTGGTTTTGCAGGCTCTGTGCGGGTCGCCTTTGGAAGCGGAGGAGCGTTTGAGGTGAGGTGGGGAGTAGGGAGCGTGGGGCTGGTGTGTTTTTGGCAAGCGCATAGGTCATTTTGTGTCTCTTTGTATCCTAGGTGGTGGAAGCGACCAGAGCCGCGGCGTCGGACTCTGGCGTAGGTACGGAGCGGTTCAGCGGCACGCCTTGGCACGTCTGAGGCGGCGGATGTTGTGCGATAGCTCTGTGATGACTGCTGCGATGCTGACTGACGGCGTTGTTCTTGTTTTGCAGACGGTGGAGCGGAACCTGGTGACGGCAGGCTGAATGCAGCGGGCCGAGTGTGGTTTTCCTTGTCCAGGATGGATTTGGACTCGTGGCTGTCTGCAAGCTAAGTTGCGGCTCCGGTGCCGGAGAGGGGTCGGGGGAGGGAGGGTGCGAGGTTGGCCGTTGCGGGGTGGGGTTTCTAAGTGTAGCGCAGCGGAGAGGGCTGCCTGGGAACAGTGCCCTCTGGTCGGGGAAAGGGAGCGGGTTAGTCTTCAGCAGGATGGCAGCGTGTGCCGGGCAGGGCGGTTCCAGGCTGTGTCTGTTGTTGTGCAGTTTGCGTGGTGTATCTTGTGTGTCTTAGGACTTTGTTGGGTCTCGATGTTGCCTTTGTGCCCAAGGAGGGTGCCGTGCGCCTCAGGTGTTGTGAGTTGGGCATCATCCCTAGCATCTCGAACGCGTGTATCCGTCGACTCAGTGCCGATCGGGCACTTCTTTTCTGGCGTCACAAGCGTGCGGCGTGGATCGGTCTGGCATCTGGGAGGTTTCCAGGCGGTCCTTTTTTGCGGCGTCGTTCTCGGCTGCGTCAGCAGCTCTGCTCTCTTGCGGTCCGTGTTTGTGGACTGGGCTTTCTTGCCTGCGTCCTTACGTTCTTAGGTCTTGAAGCCGGGATTGTTGCGCCTGCGTCCTCTCGGTTTT
Source organism: Platalea leucorodia (assembly GCF_965183815.1). NCBI lineage: Eukaryota > Metazoa > Chordata > Aves > Pelecaniformes > Threskiornithidae > Platalea > Platalea leucorodia. Next base: position 494,020 of record NC_138855.1, read on the forward strand.
CAGAATAACCCCTTGTCGGGGGCCGTGACGTTCCTCTCTTTTTCTGGGGCTGCCGTAGAACCTCATCACGTGGCCGTCACGGTCCCGCAGGTCTTCTCGCCGGACGGCGTCTTCCGTCCGGGTGTCGTTCTTCTTACCGAGAGTTCTCTCTCTCGTCTTTTAAGGCACGTTGTTTGTAGTGCGCTGTGGATCGTCGGGGTGTGCGTGTGGCCTGGAGCCGCCCTGCCCGGGGGGTGTAGAGTCAGGGGGTAGGTGGAGTAGTGCGAAGGGTCTGTGGCTAATGCATTGCTCTGCCTAGACTGTTGAGGCAAAGGCGGTTCAATCGGGTTGGACGGAGTAGCTGAGGGGTTAGAGGGAAGATGTGACTGGTGGTTCTTTGACTACTTTATGGTGTTTCTGACTTTTTTTTTAACGTGAAGGTTCCAAGCGAGGAGCCATGTGGGGTATGGGCCCTGGAGCTGACTCCGGGATGGGTGGGCTGAAGGAGGGGTTATTTTTCAGGTGCTGCGTGTGGCTGGTGCGGTTCTAAGCCACCCCCGTTGTTTGCATCTTAGAGGTGGTGCGTCAGCCTCCAAGCGGGAACCCAAAGTGACGGAGGCGGGGGAGGCAAGCTGTTGAAGGTAAAGGAGGGGGAGAAGGGGATAGGTGTGGGCAGGCTGTGGTTTTGGGCAGTGTTTCAGGAAGTGCCTTTTGGCTTTGGTTTTTGTAGGTGCCGTTTGGAGGGGCAATGCCGCCCGCTGAGGAGCGTTCCTGGAAGGTGAGGTGGTTGTGGTTTGGGTTGGTGTCTCATAGCCAAGTCTTGTATGGCCATGGAGTTGCAGCGTTTCTCTTTGGTTTTGCAGGCTCTGTGCGGGTCGCCTTTGGAAGCGGAGGAGCGTTTGAGGTGAGGTGGGGAGTAGGGAGCGTGGGGCTGGTGTGTTTTTGGCAAGCGCATAGGTCATTTTGTGTCTCTTTGTATTCTAGGTGCTGGAAGCGACCAGAGCCGCGGCGTCGGACTCTGGCGTAGGTACGGAGCGGTTCAGCGGCATGCCTTGGCACATCTGAGGCGGCGGATGTTGTGCGATAGCTCCGTGATGACTGCTGCGATGCCGACTGACGGCGTTGTTCTTGTTTTGCAGACGGTGGAGCGGAACCTGGTGACGGCAGGCTGAATGCAGCGGGCCGAGTGTGGTTTTCCTTGTCCAGGATGGATTTGGACTCGTGGCTGTCTGCAAGCTAAGTTGCGGCTCCGGTGCCGGAGAGGGGTCGGGGGAGGGAGGGTGCGAGGTTGGCCGTTGCGGGGTGGGGTTTCTAAGTGTAGCGCAGCGGAGAGGGCTGCCTGGGAACAGTGCCCTCTGGTCGGGGAAAGGGAGCGGGTTAGTCTTCAGCAGGATGGCAGCGTGTGCCGGGCAGGGCGGTGCCAGGCTGTGTCTGTTGTTGTGCAGTTTGCGTGGTGTGTCTTGTGTGCCTTAGGACTTTGTTGGGTCTCGATGTTGCCTTTGTGCCCAAGGAGGGGGCCGTGCGCCTCAGGTGGTGTGAGTTGGGCATCATCCCTAGCATCTCGAACGCGTGCATCCGTCGACTCAGTGCCGATCGGGCACTTCTTTTCTGGCGTTACAAGCGTGCGGCGTGGATCGGTCTGGCATCTGGGAGGTTTCCAGGTGCTCCTTTTTTGCGGCGTCGTTCTCGGCTGCGTCAGCAGCTCCGCTCTCTTGCGGTCCGTGTTTGTGGACTGGGCTTTCTTGCCTGCGTCCTTACGTTCTTAGGTCTTGAAGCCGGGATTGTTGCGCCTGCGTCCTCTCGGTTTTCAGAATAACCCCTTGTCGGGGGCCGTGACGTTCCTCTCTTTTTCTGGGGCTGCCGTAGAACCTCATCACGTGGCCGTCACGGTCCCGCAGGTCTTCTCGCCGGACGGCGTCTTCCGTCCGGGTGTCGTTCTTCTTACCGAGAGTTCTCTCTCTCGTCTTTTAAGGCACGTTGTTTGTAGTGCGCTGTGGATCGTCGGGGTGTGCGTGTGGCCTGGAGCCGCCCTGCCCGGGGGGTGTAGAGTCAGGGGGTAGGTGGAGTAGTGCGAAGGGTCTGTGGCTAATGCATTGCTCTGCCTAGACTGTTGAGGCAAAGGTGGTTCGGTCGGGTTGGACGGAGTAGCTGAGGGGTTAGAGGGAAGGTGTGACTGGTGGTTCTTTGACTACTTTATGGTGTTTCTGACTTTTTTTTTAAACGAGAAGGTTCCAAGCGAGGAGCCATGTGGGGTATGGGCCCTGGAGCTGACTCGGGGATGGGTGGGCTGAAGGAGGGGTTATTTTTCAGGTGCTGCGTGTGGCTGGTGCGGTTCTAAGCCACCCCCGTTGTTTGCATGTTAGAGGTGGTGCGTCAGCCTCCAAGCGGGAACCCAAAGTGACGGAGGCGGGGGAGGCAAGCTGTTGAAGGTAAAGGAGGGGGAGAAGGGGATAGGTGTGGGCAGGCTGTGGTTTTGGGCAGTGTTTCAGGAAGTGCCTTTTGGCTTTGGTTTTTGTCGGTGCCGTTTGGAGGGGCAATGCCGCCCGCTGAGGAGCGTTCCTGGAAGGTGAGGTGGTTGTGGTTTGGGTTGGTGTCTCGTAGCCAAGTCTTGCATGGCCATGGAGTTGCGGTGTTTCTCTTTGGTTTTGCAGGCTCTGTGCGGGTCGCCTTTGGAAGCGGAGGAGCGTTTGAGGTGAGGTGGGGAGTAGGGAGCGTGGGGCTGGTGTGTTTTTGGCAAGCGCATAGGTCATTTTGTGTCTCTTTGTATCCTAGGTGCTGGAAGCGACCAGAGCCGCGGCGTCGGACTCTGGCGTAGGTACGGAGCGGTTCAGCGGCACGCCTTGGCACGTCTGAGGCGGCGGATGTTGTGCGATAGCTCCGTGATGACTGCTGCGATGCCGACTGACGGCGTTGTTCTTGTTTTGCAGACGGTGGAGCGGAACCTGGTGACGGCAGGCTGAATGCAGCGGGCCGAGTGTGGTTTTCCTTGTCCAGGATGGATTTGGACTCGTGGCTGTCTGCAAGCTAAGTTGCGGCTCCGGTGCCGGAGAGGGGTCGGGGGAGGGAGGGTGCGAGGTTGGCCGTTGCGGGGTGGGGTTTCTAAGTGTAGCGCAGCGGAGAGGGCTGTCTGGGAACAGTGCCCTCTGGTCGGGGAAAGGGAGCGGGTTAGTCTTCAGCAGGATGGCAGCGTGTGCCGGGCAGGGCGGTGCCAGGCTGTGTCTGTTGTTGTGCAGTTTGCGTGGTGTGTCTTGTGTGTCTTAGGACTTTGTTGGGTCTCGATGTTGCCTTTGTGCCCAAGGAGGGTGCCGTGCGCCTCAGGTGTTGTGAGTTGGGCATCATCCCTAGCATCTTGAACGCGTGTATCCGTCGACTCAGTGCCGATCGGGCACTTCTTTTCTGGCGTTCCAAGCGTGCGGCGTGGATCGGTCTGGCATCTGGGAGGTTTCCAGGCGGTCCTTTTTTGCGGCGTCGTTCTCGGCTGCGTCAGCAGCTCTGCTCTCTTGCGGTCCGTTTTTGTGGACTGGGCTTTCTTGCCTGCGTCCTTACGTTCTTAGGTCTTGAAGCCGGGATTGTCGCGCCTGCGTCCCCTCGGTTTTCAGAATAACCCCTTGTCGGGGGCCGTGACGTTCCTCTCTTTTTCTGGGGCTGCCGTAGAACCTCATCACGTGGCCGTCACGGTCCCGCAGGTCTTCTCGCCGGACGGCGTCTTCCGTCCGGGTGTCGTTCTTCTTACCGAGAGTTCTCTCTCTCATCTTTTAAGGCACGTTGTTTGTAGTGCGCTGTGGATCGTCGGGGTGTGCGTGTGGCCTGGAGCCGCCCTACCCGGGGGGTGTAGAGTCAGGGGGTAGGTGGAGTAGTGCGAAGGGTCTGTGGCTAATGCATTGCTCTGCCTAGACTGTTGAGGCAAAGGCGGTTCAGTCGGGTTGGACGGAGTAGCTGAGGGGTTAGAGGGAAGATGTGACTGGTGGTTCTTTGACTACTTTATGGTGTTTCTGACTTTTTTTTTTTTTTTTTTAAACGAGAAGGTTCCAAGCGAGGAGCAATGTGGTGTATGGGCCCTGGAGCTGACTCGGGGATGGGTGGGCTGAAGGAGGGGTTATTTTTCAGGTGCTGCGTGTGGCTGGTGCGGTTCTAAGCCACCCCCGTTGTTTGCATCTTAGAGGTGGTGCGTCAGCCTCCAAGCGGGAACCCAAAGTGACGGAGGCGGGGGAGGCAAGCTGTTGAAGGTAAAGGAGGGGGAGAAGGGGATAGGTGTGGGCAGGCTGTGGTTTTGGGCAGCGTTTCAGGAAGTGCCTTTTGGCTTTGGTTTTTGTCGGTGCCGTTTGGAGGGGCAATGCCGCCCGCTGAGGAGCGTTCCTGGAAGGTGAGGTGGTTGTGGTTTGGGTTGGTGTCTCATAGCCAAGTCTTGTATGGCCATGGAGTTGCGGTGTTTCTCTTTGGTTTTGCAGGCTCTGTGCGGGTCGCATTTGGAAGCGGAGGAGCGTTTGAGGTGAGGTGGGGAGTAGGGAGCGTGGGGCTGGTGTGTTTTTGGCAAGCGCATAGGTCATTTTGTGTCTCTTTGTATCCTAGGTGCTGGAAGCGACCAGAGCCACGGCGTCGGACTCTGGCGTAGGTACGGAGCGGTTCAGCGGCACGCCTTGGCACGTCTGAGGCGGCGGATGTTGTGCGATAGCTCCGTGATGACTGCTGCGATGCCGACTGACGGCGTTGTTCTTGTTGTGCAGACGGTGGAGCGGAACCTGGTGACGGAAGGCCGAATGCAGCGGGCCGAGTGTGGTTTTCCTTGTCCAGGATGGATTTGGACTCGTGGCTGTCTGCAAGCTAAGTTGAGGCTCCGGTGCCGGAGAGGGGTTGGGGGAGGGAGGGTGCGAGGTTGGCCGTTGCGGGGTGGGGTTTCTAAGTGTAGCGCAGCGGAGAGGGCTGCCTGGGAACAGTGCCCTCTGGTCGGGGAAAGGGAGCAGGTTAGTCTTCAGCAGGATGGCAGCGTGTGCCGGGTAGGGCGGTTCCAGGCTGTGTCTGTTGTTGTGCAGTTTGCGTGGTGCGTCTTGTGTGTCTTAGGACTTTGTTGGGTCTCGATGTTGCCTTTGTGCCCACGGAGGGTGCCGTGCGCCTCAGGTGTTGTGAGTTGGGCATCATGCCTAGCATCTCGAACGCGTGTATCCGTCGACTCAGTGCCGATCGGGCACTTCTTTTCTGGCGTTCCAAGCGTGCGGCGTGGATCGGTCTGGCATCTGGGAGGTTTCCAGGCGGTCCTTTTTTGCGGCGTCGTTCTCGGCTGCGTCAGCAGCTCTGCTCGCTTGCGGTCCGTTTTTGTGGACTGGGCTTTCTTGCCTGCGTCCTTACGTTCTTAGGTCTTGAAGCCGGGATTGTTGCGCCTGCGTCCTCTCGGTTTTCAGAATAACCCCTTGTCGGGGGCCGTGACGTTCCTCTCTTTTTCTGGGGCTGCCGTAGAACCTCATCACGTGGCCGTCACGGTCCCGCAGGTCTTCTCGCCGGACGGCGTCTTCCGTCCGGGTGTCGTTCTTCTTACCGAGAGTTCTCTCTCTCGTCTTTTAAGGCACGTTGTTTGTAGTGCGCTGTGGATCGTCGGGGTGTGCGAGTGTGCGTGTGGCCTGGAGCCGCCCTGCCCGGGGGGTGTAGAGTCAGGGGGTAGGTGGAGTAGTGCGAAGGGTCTGTGGCTAATGCCTTGCTCTGCCTAGACTGTTGAGGCAAAGGTGGTTCAGTCGGGTTGGACGGAGTAGCTGAGGGGTTAGAGGGAAGGTGTGACTGGTGGTTCTTTGACTACTTTATGGTGTTTCTGACTTTTTTTTTTTTTTTTTTAATAACGTGAAGGTTCCAAGCGAGGAGCAATGTGGGGTATGGGCCCTGGAGCTGACTCGGGGATGGGTGGGCTGAAGGAGGGGTTATTTTTCAGGTGCTGCGTGTGGCTGGTGCGGTTCTAAGCCACCCCCGTTGTTTGCATGTTAGAGGTGGTGCGTCAGCCTCCAAGCGGGAACCCAAAGTGACGGAGGCGGGGGAGGCAAGCTGTTGAAGGTAAAGGAGGGGGAGAAGGGGATAGGTGTGGGCAGGCTGTGGTTTTGGGCAGTGTTTCAGGAAGTGCCTTTTGGCTTTGGTTTTTGTAGGTGCCGTTTGGAGGGGCAATGCCGCCCGCTGAGGAGCGTTCCTGGAAGGTGAGGTGGTTGTGGTTTGGGTTGGTGTCTCATAGCCAAGTCTTGTATGGCCATGGAGTTGCAGTGTTTCTCTTTGGTTTTGCAGGCTCTGTGCGGGTCGCCTTTGGAAGCGGAGGAGCGTTTGAGGTGAGCTGGGGAGTAGGGAGCGTGGGGCTGGTGTGTTTTTGGCAAGCGCATAGGTCATTTTGTGTCTCTCTGTATCCTAGGTGCTGGAAGCGACCAGAGCCGCGGCGTCGGGCTCTGGCGTAGGTACGGAGCGGTTCAGCGGCATGCCTTGGCACGTCTGAGGCGGCGGATGTTGTGCGATAGCTCCGTGATGACTGCTGCGATGCCGACTGACGGCGTTGTTCTTGTTCTGCAGACGGTGGAGCGGACCCGGTGACGGAAGGCCGAATGCAGTGGGCCGAGTGTGGTTTTCCTTGTCCAGGATGGATTTGGACTCGTGGCTGTCTGCAAGCTAAGTTGCGGCTCCGGTGCCGGAGAGGGGTCGGGGGAGGGAGGGTGCGAGGTTGGCCGTTGCGGGGTGGGGTTTCTAAGTGTAGCGCAGCGGAGAGGGCTGTCTGGGAACAGTGCCCTCTGGTCGGGTAAAGGGAGCGGGTTAGTCTTCAGCAGGATGGCAGCGTGTGCCGGGCAGGGCGGTGCCAGGCTGTGTCTGTTGTTGTGCAGTTTGCGTGGTGTCTTGTGTGTCTTAGGACTTTGTTGGGTCTCGATGTTGCCTTTGTGCCCAAGGAGGGGGCCGTGCGCCTCAGGTGTTGTGAGTTGGGCATCATCCCTAGCATCTTGAACGCGTGTATCCGTCGACTCAGTGCCGATCGGGCACTTCTTTTCTGGCGTTCCAAGCGTGCGGCGTGGATCGGTCTGGCATCTGGGAGGTTTCCAGGCGGTCCTTTTTTGCGGCGTCGTTCTCGGCTGCGTCAGCAGCTCTGCTCTCTTGCGGTCCGTGTTTGTGGACTGGGCTTTCTTGCCTGCGTCCTTACGTTCTTAGGTCTTGAAGCTGGGATTGTTGCGCCTGCGTCCTCTCGGTTTTCAGAATAACCCCTTGTCGGGGGCCGTGACGTTCCTCTCTTTTTCTGGGGCTGCCGTAGAACCTCATCACATGGCCGTCACGGTCCCGCAGGTCTTCTCGCCGGACGGCGTCTTCCGTCCGGGTGTCGTTCTTCTTACCGAGAGTTCTCTCTCTCGTCTTTTAAGGCACGTTGTTTGTAGTGCGCTGTGGATCGTCGGGGTGTGCGTGTGGCCTGGAGCCGCCCTGCCCGGGGGGTGTAGAGTCAGGGGGTAGGTGGAGTAGTGCGAAGGGTCTGTGGCTAATGCCTTGCTCTGCCTAGGCTGTTGAGGCAAAGGTGGTTCAGTCGGGTTGGACGGAGTAGCTGAGGGGTTAGAGGGAAGGTGTGACTGGTGGTTCTTTGACTACTTTATGGTGTTTCTGACTTTTTTTTTTTTTTTTTAACGAGAAGGTTCCAAGCGAGGAGCCATGTGGGGTATGGGCCCTGGAGCTGACTCGGGGATGGGTGGGCTGAAGGAGGGGTTATTTTTCAGGTGCTGCGTGTGGCTGGTGCGGTTCTAAGCCACCCCCGTTGTTTGCATGTTAGAGGTGGTGCGTCAGCCTCCAAGCGGGAACCCAAAGTGACGGAGGCGGGGGAGGCAAGCTGTTGAAGGTAAAGGAGGGGGAGAAGGGGATAGGTGTGGGCAGGCTGTGGTTTTGGGCAGCGTTTCAGGAAGTGCCTTTTGGCTTTGGTTTCTGTAGGTGCCGTTTGGAGGGGCAATGCCGCCCGCTGAGGAGCGTTCCTGGAAGGTGAGGCGGTTGTGGTTTGGGTTGGTGTCTCATAGCCAAGTCTTGTATGGCCATGGAGTTGCAGTGTTTCTCTTTGGTTTTGCAGGCTCTGTGCGGGTCGCCTTTGGAAGTGGAGGAGCGTTTGAGGTGAGGTGGGGAGTAGGGAGCGTGGGGCTGGTGTGTTTTTGGCAAGCGCATAGGTCATTTTGTGTCTCTTTGTATCCTAGGTGCTGGAAGCGACCAGAGCCGCGGCGTCGGACTCTGGCGTAGGTACGGAGCGGTTCAGCGGCACGCCTTGGCACGTCTGAGGCGGCGGATGTTGTGCGATAGCTCCGTGATGACTGCTGCGATGCTGACTGACGGCGTTGTTCTTGTTTTGCAGACGGTGGAGCGGAACCTGGTGACGGCAGGCTGAATGCAGCGGGCCGAGTGTGGTTTTCCTTGTCCAGGATGGATTTGGACTCGTGGCTGTCTGCAAGCTAAGTTGCGGCTCCGGTGCCGGAGAGGGGTCGGGGGAGGGAGGGTGCGAGGTTGGCCGTTGCGGGGTGGGGTTTCTAAGTGTAGCGCAGCGGAGAGGGCTGCCTGGGAACAGTGCCCTCTGGTCGGGGAAAGGGAGCGGGTTAGTCTTCAGCAGGATGGCAGCGTGTGCCGGGCAGGGCGGTGCCAGGCTGTGTCTGTTGTTGTGCAGTTTGCGTGGTGCGTCTTGTGTGTCTTAGGACTTTGTTGGGTCTCGATGTTGCCTTTGTGCCCAAGGAGGGTGCCGTGCGCCTCAGGTGTTGTGAGTTGGGCATCATCCCTAGCATCTTGAACGCGTGTATCCGTCGACTCAGTGCCGATCGGGCACTTCTTTTCTGGCGTCACAAGCGTGCGGCGTGGATCGGTCTGGCATCTGGGAGGTTTCCAGGCGGTCCTTTTTTGCGGCGTCGTTCTCGGCTGCGTCAGCAGCTCTGCTCTCTTGCGGTCCGTTTCTGTGGACTGGGCTTTCTTGCCTGCGTCCTTACGTTCTTAGGTCTTGAAGCCGGGATTGTTGCGCCTGCGTCCCCTCGGTTTTCAGAATAACCCCTTGTCGGGGGCCGTGACGTTCCTCTCTTTTTCTGGGGCTGCCGTAGAACCTCATCACGTGGCCGTCACGGTCCCGCAGGTCTTCTCGCCGGACGGCGTCTTCCGTCCGGGTGTCGTTCCTATTACCGAGAGTTCTCTCTCTCGTCTTTTAAGGCACGTTGTTTGTAGTGCGCTGTGGATCGTCGGGGTGTGCGTGTGTGCGTGTGGCCTGGAGCCGCCCTGCCCGGGGGGTGTAGAGTCAGGGGGTAGGTGGAGTAGTGCGAAGGGTCTGTGGCTAATGCATTGCTCTGCCTAGACTGTTGAGGCAAAGGCGGTTCAATCGGGTTGGACGGAGTAGCTGAGGGGTTAGAGGGAAGATGTGACTGGTGGTTCTTTGACTACTTTATGGTGTTTCTGACTTTTTTTTTAACGTGAAGGTTCCAAGCGAGGAGCCATGTGGGGTATGGGCCCTGGAGCTGACTCGGGGATGGGTGGGCTGAAGGAGGGGTTATTTTTCAGGTGCTGCGTGTGGCTGGTGCGGTTCTAAGCCACCCCCGTTGTTTGCATGTTAGAGGTGGTGCGTCAGCCTCCAAGCGGGAACCCAAAGTGACGGAGGCGGGGGAGGCAAGCTGTTGAAGGTAAAGGAGGGGGAGAAGGGGATAGGTGTGGGCAGGCTGTGGTTTTGGGCAGTGTTTCAGGAAGTGCCTTTTGGCTTTGGTTTTTGTAGGTGCTGTTTGGAGGGGCAATGCCGCCCGCTGAGGAGCGTTCCTGGAAGGTGAGGTGGTTGTGGTTTGGGTTGGTGTCTCATAGCCAAGTTTTGTATGGCCATGGAGTTGCAGTGTTTCTCTTTGGTTTTGCAGGCTCTGTGCGGGTCGCCTTTGGAAGCGGAGGAGCGTTTGAGGTGAGGTGGGGAGTAGGGAGCGTGGGGCTGGTGTGTTTTTGGCAAGCGCATAGGTCATTTTGTGTCTCTTTGTATCCTAGGTGCTGGAAGCGACCAGAGCCGCGGCGTCGGACTCTGGCGTAGGTACGGAGCGGTTCAGCGGCATGCCTTGGCACATCTGAGGCGGCGGATGTTGTGCGATAGCTCCGTGATGACTGCTGCGATGCCGACTGACGGCGTTGTTCTTGTTTTGCAGACGGTGGAGCGGAACCTGGTGACGGCAGGCTGAATGCAGCGGGCCGAGTGTGGTTTTCCTTGTCCAGGATGGATTTGGACTCGTGGCTGTCTGCAAGCTAAGTTGAGGCTCCGGTGCCGGAGAGGGGTCGGGGGAGGGAGGGTGCGAGGTTGGCCGTTGCGGGGTGGGGTTTCTAAGTGTAGCGCAGCGGAGAGGGCTGCCTGGGAACAGTGCCCTCTGGTCGGGGAAAGGGAGCGGGTTAGTCTTCAGCAGGATGGCAGCGTGTGCCGGGCAGGGCGGTGCCAGGCTGTGTCTGTTGTTGTGCAGTTTGCGTGGTGTGTCTTGTGTGTCTTAGGACTTTGTTGGGTCTCGATGTTGCCTTTGTGCCCAAGGAGGGGGCCGTGCGCCTCGGGTGTTGTGAGTTGGGCATCATCCCTAGCATCTCGAACGCGTGTATCCGTCGACTCAGTGCCGATCGGGCACTTCTTTTCTGGCGTCACAAGCGTGCGGCGTGGATCGGTCTGGCATCTGGGAGGTTTCCAGGTGGTCCTTTTTTGCGGCGTCGTTCTCGGCTGCGTCAGCAGCTCCGCTCTCTTGCGGTCCGTTTTTGTGGACTGGGCTTTCTTGCCTGCGTCCTTACGTTCTTAGGTCTTGAAGCCGGGATTGTTGCGCCTGCGTCCCCTCGGTTTTCAGAATAACCCCTTGTCGGGGGCCGTGACGTTCCTCTCTTTTTCTGGGGCTGCCGTAGAACCTCATCACGTGGCCGTCACGGTCCCGCAGGTCTTCTCGCCGGACGGCGTCTTCCGTCCGGGTGTCGTTCTTCTTACCGAGAGTTCTCTCTCTCGTCTTTTAAGGCACGTTGTTTGTAGTGCGCTGTGGATCGTCGGGGTGTGCGTGTGGCCTGGAGCCGCCCTGCCCGGGGGGTGTAGAGTCAGGGGGTAGGTGGAGTAGTGCGAAGGGTCTGTGGCTAATGCCTTGCTCTGCCTAGACTGTTGAGGCAAAGGTGGTTCGGTCGGGTTGGACGGAGTAGCTGAGGGGTTAGAGGGAAGGTGTGACTGGTGGTTCTTTGACTACTTTATGGTGTTTCTGACTTTTTTTTTTTTTTTTTTTTAACGAGAAGGTTCCAAGCGAGGAGCCATGTGGGGTATGGGCCCTGGAGCTGACTCGGGGACGGGTGGGCTGAAGGAGGGGTTATTTTTCAGGTGCTGCGTGTGGCTGGTGCGGTTCTAAGCCACCCCCGTTGTTTGCATGTTAGAGGTGGTGCGTCAGCCTCCAAGCGGGAACCCAAAGTGACGGAGGCGGGGGAGGCAAGCTGTTGAAGGTAAAGGAGGGGGAGAAGGGGATAGGTGTGGGCAGGCTGTGGTTTTGGGCAGTGTTTCAGGAAGTGCCTTTTGGCTTTGGTTTTTGTAGGTGCCGTTTGGAGGGGCAATGCTGCCTGCTGAGGAGCGTTCCTGGAAGGTGAGGTGGTTGTGGTTTGGGTTGGTGTCTCATAGCCAAGTCTTGTATGGCCATGGAGTTGCAGTGTTTCTCTTTGGTTTTGCAGGCTCTGTGCGGGTCGCCTTTGGAAGCGGAGGGGCGTTTGAGGTGAGCTGGGGAGTAGGGAGCGTGGGGCTGGTGTGTTTTTGGCAAGCGCATAGGTCATTTTGTGTCTCTCTGTATCCTAGGTGCTGGAAGCGACCAGAGCCGTGGCGTCGGACTCTGGCGTAGGTACGGAGCGGTTCAGCGGCACGCCTTGGCACGTCTGAGGCGGCGGATGTTGTGCGATAGCTCCGTGATGACTGCTGCGATGCCGACTGACGGCGTTGTTCTTGTTGTGCAGACGGTGGAGCGGAACCTGGTGACGGCAGGCTGAATGCAGCGGGCCGAGTGTGGTTTTCCTTGTCCAGGATGGATTTGGACTCGTGGCTGTCTGCAAGCTAAGTTGCGGCTCCGGTGCCGGAGAGGGGTCGGGGGAGGGAGGGTGCGAGGTTGGCCGTTGCGGGGTGGGGTTTCTAAGTGTAGCGCAGCGGAGAGGGCTGCCTGGGAACAGTGCCCTCTGGTCGGGGAAAGGGAGCGGGTTAGTCTTCAGCAGGATGGCAGCGTGTGCCGGGCAGGGCGGTGCCAGGCTGTGTCTGTTGTTGTGCAGTTTGCGTGGTGCGTCTTGTGTGTCTTAGGACTTTGTTGGGTCTCGATGTTGCCTTTGTGCCCAAGGAGGGCGCCGTGCGCCTCGGGTGTTGTGAGTTGGGCATCATCCCTAGCATCTCGAACGCGTGTATCCGTCCACTCAGTGCCGATCGGGCACTTCTTTTCTGGCGTTCCAAGCGTGCGGCGTGGATCGGTCTGGCATCTGGGAGGTTTCCAGGCGGTCCTTTTTTGCGGCGTTGTTCTCGGCTGCGTCAGCAGCTCTGCTCTCTTGCGGTCCGTGTTTGTGGACTGGGCTTTCTTGCCTGCGTCCTTACGTTTTTAGGTCTTGAAGCCGGGATTGTTGCGCCTGCGTCCTCTCGGTTTTCAGAATAACCCCTTGTCGGGGGCCGTGACGTTCCTCTCTTTTTCTGGGGCTGCCGTAGAACCTCATCACATGGCCGTCACGGTCCCGCAGGTCTTCTCGCCGGACGGCGTCTTCCGTCCGGGTGTCGTTCTTCTTACCGAGAGTTCTCTCTCACTCATCTTTTAAGGCATTTTGTAGTGCGCTGTGGATCGTCGGGGTGTGCGTGTGGCCTGGAGCCGCCCTGCCCGGGGGGTGTAGAGTCAGGGGGTAGGTGGAGTAGTGCGAAGGGTCTGTGGCTAATGCCTTGCTCTGCCTAGACTGTTGAGGCAAAGGCGGTTCAGTCGGGTTGGACGGAGTAGCTGAGGGGTTAGAGGGAAGATGTGACTGGTGGTTCTTTGACTACTTTATGGTGTTTCTGACTTTTTTTTTAATGTGAAGGTTCCAAGCGAGGAGCCATGTGGGGTATGGGCCCTGGAGCTGACTCGGGGACGGGTGGGCTGAAGGAGGGGTTATTTTTCAGGTGCTGCGTGTGGCTGGTGCGGTTCTAAGCCACCCCCGTTGTTTGCATCTTAGAGGTGGTGCGTCAGCCTCCAAGCGGGAACCCAAAGTGACGGAGGCGGGGGAGGCAAGCTGTTGAAGGTAAAGGAGGGGGAGAAGGGGATAGGTGTGGGCAGGCTGTGGTTTTGGGCAGTGTTTCAGGAAGTGCCTTTTGGCTTTGGTTTTTGTCGGTGCCGTTTGGAGGGGCAATGCCGCCCGCTGAGGAGCGTTCCTGGAAGGTGAGGTGGTTGTGGTTTGGGTTGGTGTCTCATAGCCAACTCTTGCATGGCCATGGAGTTGCAGTGTTTCTCTTTGGTTTTGCAGGCTCTGTGCGGGTCGCATTTGGAAGCGGAGGAGCGTTTGAGGTGAGGTGGGGAGTAGGGAGCGTGGGGCTGGTGTGTTTTTGGCAAGCGCATAGGTCATTTTGTGTCTCTTTGTATCCTAGGTGCTGGAAGCGACCAGAGCCGCGGCGTCGGGCTCTGGCGTAGGTACGGAGCGGTTCAGCGGCACGCCTTGGCACGTCTGAGGCGGCGGATGTTGTGTGATAGCTCTGTGATGACTGCTGCGATGCTGACTGACGGCGTTGTTCTTGTTTTGCAGACGGTGGAGCGGAACCTGGTGACGGCAGGCTGAATGCAGCGGGCCGAGTGTGGTTTTCCTTGTCCAGGATGGATTTGGACTCGTGGCTGTCTGCAAGCTAAGTTGCGGCTCCGGTGCCGGAGAGGGGTCGGGGGAGGGAGGGTGCGAGGTTGGCCGTTGCGGGGTGGGGTTTCTAAGTGTAGCGCAGCGGAGAGGGCTGCCTGGGAACAGTGCCCTCTGGTCGGGGAAAGGGAGCGGGTTAGTCTTCAGCAGGATGGCAGCGTGTGCCGGGCAGGGCGGTGCCAGGCTGTGTCTGTTGTTGTGCAGTTTGCGTGGTGTATCTTGTGTGTCTTGGGACTTTGTTGGGTCTCGATGTTGCCTTTGTGCCCAAGGAGGGGGCCGTGCGCCTCAGGTGTTGTGAGTTGGGCATCATCCCTAGCATCTCGAACGCGTGTATCCGTCGACTCAGTGCCTATCGGGCACTTCTTTTCTGGCGTCACAAACGTGCGGCGTGGATCGGTCTGGCATCTGGGAGGTTTCCAGGCGGTCCTTTTTTGCGGCGTCGTTCTCGGCTGCGTCAGCAGCTCTGCTCTCTTGCGGTCCGTTTTTGTGGACTGGGCTTTCTTGCCTGCGTCCTTACGTTCTTAGGTCTTGAAGCCGGGATTGTTGCGCCTGCGTCCCCTCGGTTTTCAGAATAACCCCTTGTCGGGGGCCGTGACGTTCCTCTCTTTTTCTGGGGCTGCCGTAGAACCTCATCACGTGGCCGTCACGGTCCCGCAGGTCTTCTCGCCGGACGGCGTCTTCCGTCCGGGTGTCGTTCCTATTACCGAGAGTTCTCTCTCTCGTCTTTTAGGGCACATTGTTTGTAGTGCGCTGTGGATCGTCGGGGTGTGCATGTGGCCTGGAGCCGCCCTGCCCGGGGGGTGTAGAGTCAGGGGGTAGGTGGAGTAGTGCGAAGGGTCTGTGGCTAATGCCTTGCTCTGCCTAGACTGTTGAGGCAAAGGCGGTTCAGTCGGGTTGGACGGAGTAGCTGAGGGGTTAGAGGGAAGATGTGACTGGTGGTTCTTTGACTACTTTATGGTGTTTCTGACTTTTTTTTTAATGTGAAGGTTCCAAGCGAGGAGCCATGTGGGGTATGGGCCCTGGAGCTGACTCGGGGACGGGTGGGCTGAAGGAGGGGTTATTTTTCAGGTGCTGCGTGTGGCTGGTGCGGTTCTAAGCCACCCCCGTTGTTTGCATCTTAGAGGTGGTGCGTCAGCCTCCAAGCGGGAACCCAAAGTGACGGAGGCGGGGGAGGCAAGCTGTTGAAGGTAAAGGAGGGGGAGAAGGGGATAGGTGTGGGCAGGCTGTGGTTTTGGGCAGTGTTTCAGGAAGTGCCTTTTGGCTTTGGTTTTTGTAGGTGCCGTTTGGAGGGGCAATGCCGCCCGCTGAGGAGCGTTCCTGGAAGGTGAGGTGGTTGTGGTTTGGGTTGGTGTCTCATAGCCAAGTTTTGTATGGCCATGGAGTTGCAGCGTTTCTCTTTGGTTTTGCAGGCTCTGTGCGGGTCGCATTTGGAAGCGGAGGAGCGTTTGAGGTGAGGTGGGGAGTAGGGAGCGTGGGGCTGGTGTGTTTTTGGCAAGCGCATAGGTCATTTTGTGTCTCTTTGTATCCTAGGTGCTGGAAGCGACCAGAGCCACGGCATCGGACTCTGGCGTAGGTACGGAGCGGTTCAGCGGCATGCCTTGGCACGTCTGAGGCGGCGGATGTTGTGCGATAGCTCCGTGATGACTGCTGCGATGCTGACTGACGGCGTTGTTCTTGTTTTGCAGACGGTGGAGCGGAACCTGGTGACGGCAGGCTGAATGCAGCGGGCCGAGTGTGGTTTTCCTTGTGCAGGATGGATTTGGACTCGTGGCTGTCTGCAAGCTAAGTTGCGGCTCCGGTGCCGGAGAGGGGTCGGGGGAGGGAGGGTGCGAGGTTGGCCGTTGCGGGGTGGGGTTTCTAAGTGTAGCGCAGCGGAGAGGGCTGCCTGGGAACAGTGCCCTCTGGTCGGGGAAAGGGAGCGGGTTAGTCTTCAGCAGGATGGCAGCGTGTGCCGGGCAGGGCGGTGCCAGGCTGTGTCTGTTGTTGTGCAGTTTGCGTGGTGTGTCTTGTGTGTCTTAGGACTTTGTTGGGTCTCGATGTTGCCTTTGTGCCCAAGGAGGGGGCCGTGCGCCTCGGGTGTTGTGAGTTGGGCATCATCCCTAGCATCTCGAACGCGTGTATCCGTCGACTCAGTGCCGATCGGGCACTTCTTTTCTGGCGTTCCAAGCGTGCGGCGTGGATCGGTCTGGCATCTGGGAGGTTTCCAGGCGGTCCTTTTTTGCGGCGTCGTTCTCGGCTGCGTCAGCAGCTCTGCTCTCTTGCGGTCCGTGTTTGTGGACTGGGCTTTCTTGCCTGCGTCCTTACGTTTTTAGGTCTTGAAGCCGGGATTGTTGCGCCTGCGTCCTCTCGGTTTTCAGAATAACCCCTTGTCGGGGGCCGTGACGTTCCTCTCTTTTTCTGGGGCTGCCGTAGAACCTCATCACATGGCCGTCACGGTCCCGCAGGTCTTCTCGCCGGACGGCGTCTTCCGTCCGGGTGTCGTTCTTCTTACCGAGAGTTCTCTCTCACTCATCTTTTAAGGCATTTTGTAGTGCGCTGTGGATCGTCGGGGTGTGCGTGTGGCCTGGAGCCGCCCTGCCCGGGGGGTGTAGAGTCAGGGGGTAGGTGGAGTAGTGCGAAGGGTCTGTGGCTAATGCCTTGCTCTGCCTAGACTGTTGAGGCAAAGGCGGTTCAGTCGGGTTGGACGGAGTAGCTGAGGGGTTAGAGGGAAGGTGTGACTGGTGGTTCTTTGACTACTTTATGGTGTTTCTGACTTTTTTTTTTTTTTTTTTTTTAATAACGTGAAGGTTCCAAGCGAGGAGCCATGTGGGGTATGGGCCCTGGAGCTGACTCGGGGATGGGTGGGCTGAAGGAGGGGTTATTTTTCAGGTGCTGCGTGTGGCTGGTGCGGTTCTAAGCCACCCCCGTTGTTTGCATGTTAGAGGTGGTGCGTCAGCCTCCAAGCGGGAACCCAAAGTGACGGAGGCGGGGGAGGCAAGCTGTTGAAGGTAAAGGAGGGGGAGAAGGGGATAGGTGTGGGCAGGCTGTGGTTTTGGGCAGTGTTTCAGGAAGTGCCTTTTGGCTTTGGTTTTTGTCGGTGCCGTTTGGAGGGGCAATGCTGCCCGCTGAGGAGCGTTCCTGGAAGGTGAGGTGGTTGTGGTTTGGGTTGGTGTCTCATAGCCAAGTCTTGTATGGCCATGGAGTTGCAGCGTTTCTCTTTGGTTTTGCAGGCTCTGTGCGGGTCGCCTTTGGAAGCGGAGGAGCGTTTGAGGTGAGGTGGGGAGTAGGGAGCGTGGGGCTGGTGTGTTTTTGGCAAGCGCATAGGTCATTTTGTGTCTCTTTGTATCCTAGGTGGTGGAAGCGACCAGAGCCGCGGCGTCGGACTCTGGCGTAGGTACGGAGCGGTTCAGCGGCACGCCTTGGCACGTCTGAGGCGGCGGATGTTGTGCGATAGCTCTGTGATGACTGCTGCGATGCTGACTGACGGCGTTGTTCTTGTTTTGCAGACGGTGGAGCGGAACCTGGTGACGGCAGGCTGAATGCAGCGGGCCGAGTGTGGTTTTCCTTGTCCAGGATGGATTTGGACTCGTGGCTGTCTGCAAGCTAAGTTGCGGCTCCGGTGCCGGAGAGGGGTCGGGGGAGGGAGGGTGCGAGGTTGGCCGTTGCGGGGTGGGGTTTCTAAGTGTAGCGCAGCGGAGAGGGCTGCCTGGGAACAGTGCCCTCTGGTCGGGGAAAGGGAGCGGGTTAGTCTTCAGCAGGATGGCAGCGTGTGCCGGGCAGGGCGGTTCCAGGCTGTGTCTGTTGTTGTGCAGTTTGCGTGGTGTATCTTGTGTGTCTTAGGACTTTGTTGGGTCTCGATGTTGCCTTTGTGCCCAAGGAGGGTGCCGTGCGCCTCAGGTGTTGTGAGTTGGGCATCATCCCTAGCATCTCGAACGCGTGTATCCGTCGACTCAGTGCCGATCGGGCACTTCTTTTCTGGCGTCACAAGCGTGCGGCGTGGATCGGTCTGGCATCTGGGAGGTTTCCAGGCGGTCCTTTTTTGCGGCGTCGTTCTCGGCTGCGTCAGCAGCTCTGCTCTCTTGCGGTCCGTGTTTGTGGACTGGGCTTTCTTGCCTGCGTCCTTACGTTCTTAGGTCTTGAAGCCGGGATTGTTGCGCCTGCGTCCTCTCGGTTTTCAGAATAACCCCTTGTCGGGGGCCGTGACGTTCCTCTCTTTTTCTGGGGCTGCCGTAGAACCTCATCACGTGGCCGTCACGGTCCCGCAGGTCTTCTCGCCGGACGGCGTCTTCCGTCCGGGTGTCGTTCTTCTTACCGAGAGTTCTCTCTCTCGTCTTTTAAGGCACGTTGTTTGTAGTGCGCTGTGGATCGTCGGGGTGTGCGTGTGGCCTGGAGCCGCCCTGCCCGGGGGGTGTAGAGTCAGGGGGTAGGTGGAGTAGTGCGAAGGGTCTGTGGCTAATGCATTGCTCTGCCTAGACTGTTGAGGCAAAGGCGGTTCAATCGGGTTGGACGGAGTAGCTGAGGGGTTAGAGGGAAGATGTGACTGGTGGTTCTTTGACTACTTTATGGTGTTTCTGACTTTTTTTTTAACGTGAAGGTTCCAAGCGAGGAGCCATGTGGGGTATGGGCCCTGGAGCTGACTCCGGGATGGGTGGGCTGAAGGAGGGGTTATTTTTCAGGTGCTGCGTGTGGCTGGTGCGGTTCTAAGCCACCCCCGTTGTTTGCATCTTAGAGGTGGTGCGTCAGCCTCCAAGCGGGAACCCAAAGTGACGGAGGCGGGGGAGGCAAGCTGTTGAAGGTAAAGGAGGGGGAGAAGGGGATAGGTGTGGGCAGGCTGTGGTTTTGGGCAGTGTTTCAGGAAGTGCCTTTTGGCTTTGGTTTTTGTAGGTGCTGTTTGGAGGGGCAATGCCGCCTGCTGAGGAGCGTTCCTGGAAGGTGAGGTGGTTGTGGTTTGGGTTGGTGTCTCATAGCCAAGTTTTGTATGGCCATGGAGTTGCAGTGTTTCTCTTTGGTTTTGCAGGCTCTGTGCGGGTCGCCTTTGGAAGCGGAGGAGCGTTTGAGGTGAGGTGGGGAGTAGGGAGCGTGGGGCTGGTGTGTTTTTGGCAAGCGCATAGGTCATTTTGTGTCTCTTTGTATTCTAGGTGCTGGAAGCGACCAGAGCCGCGGCGTCGGACTCTGGCGTAGGTACGGAGCGGTTCAGCGGCATGCCTTGGCACATCTGAGGCGGCGGATGTTGTGCGATAGCTCCGTGATGACTGCTGCGATGCCGACTGACGGCGTTGTTCTTGTTTTGCAGACGGTGGAGCGGAACCTGGTGACGGCAGGCTGAATGCAGCGGGCCGAGTGTGGTTTTCCTTGTCCAGGATGGATTTGGACTCGTGGCTGTCTGCAAGCTAAGTTGCGGCTCCGGTGCCGGAGAGGGGTCGGGGGAGGGAGGGTGCGAGGTTGGCCGTTGCGGGGTGGGGTTTCTAAGTGTAGCGCAGCGGAGAGGGCTGCCTGGGAACAGTGCCCTCTGGTCGGGGAAAGGGAGCGGGTTAGTCTTCAGCAGGATGGCAGCGTGTGCCGGGCAGGGCGGTGCCAGGCTGTGTCTGTTGTTGTGCAGTTTGCGTGGTGTGTCTTGTGTGCCTTAGGACTTTGTTGGGTCTCGATGTTGCCTTTGTGCCCAAGGAGGGGGCCGTGCGCCTCAGGTGGTGTGAGTTGGGCATCATCCCTAGCATCTCGAACGCGTGCATCCGTCGACTCAGTGCCGATCGGGCACTTCTTTTCTGGCGTTACAAGCGTGCGGCGTGGATCGGTCTGGCATCTGGGAGGTTTCCAGGTGCTCCTTTTTTGCGGCGTCGTTCTCGGCTGCGTCAGCAGCTCCGCTCTCTTGCGGTCCGTGTTTGTGGACTGGGCTTTCTTGCCTGCGTCCTTACGTTCTTAGGTCTTGAAGCCGGGATTGTTGCGCCTGCGTCCCCTCGGTTTTCAGAATAACCCCTTGTCGGGGGCCGTGACGTTCCTCTCTTTTTCTGGGGCTGCCGTAGAACCTCATCACGTGGCCGTCACGGTCCCGCAGGTCTTCTCGCCGGACGGCGTCTTCCGTCCGGGTGTCGTTCTTCTTACCGAGAGTTCTCTCTCTCGTCTTTTAAGGCATGTTGTTTGTAGTGCGCTGTGGATCGTCGGGGTGTGCGTGTGGCCTGGAGCCGCCCTGCCCGGGGGGTGTAGAGTCAGGGGGTAGGTGGAGTAGTGCGAAGGGTCTGTGGCTAATGCCTTGCTCTGCCTAGACTGTTGAGGCAAAGGTGGTTCAGTCGGGTTGGACGGAGTAGCTGAGGGGTTAGAGGGAAGGTGTGACTGGTGGTTCTTTGACTACTTTATGGTGTTTCTGACTTTTTTTTTTTTTTTTTTTAACGAGAAGGTTCCAAGCGAGGAGCCATGTGGGGTATGGGCCCTGGAGCTGACTCGGGGACGGTTGGGCTGAAGGAGGGGTTATTTTTCAGGTGCTGCGTGTGGCTGGTGCGGTTCTAAGCCACCCCCGTTGTTTGCATGTTAGAGGTGGTGCGTCAGCCTCCAAGCGGGAACCCAAAGTGACGGAGGCGGGGGAGGCAAGCTGTTGAAGGTAAAGGAGGGGGAGAAGGGGATAGGTGTGGGCAGGCTGTGGTTTTGGGCAGTGTTTCAGGAAGTGCCTTTTGGCTTTGGTTTTTGTAGGTGCCGTTTGGAGGGGCAATGCTGCCTGCTGAGGAGCGTTCCTGGAAGGTGAGGTGGTTGTGGTTTGGGTTGGTGTCTCATAGCCAAGTCTTGTATGGCCATGGAGTTGCAGTGTTTCTCTTTGGTTTTGCAGGCTCTGTGCGGGTCGCCTTTGGAAGCGGAGGGGCGTTTGAGGTGAGCTGGGGAGTAGGGAGCGGGGGTTGGTGTGTTTTTGGCAAGCGCATAGGTCATTTTGTGTCTCTCTGTATCCTAGGTGCTGGAAGCGACCAGAGCCGCGGCGTCGGACTCTGGCGTAGGTACGGAGCGGTTCAGCGGCACGCCTTGGCACGTCTGAGGCGGCGGATGTTGTGCGATAGCTCCGTGATGACTGCTGCGATGCCGACTGACGGCGTTGTTCTTGTTGTGCAGACGGTGGAGCGGAACCTGGTGACGGCAGGCTGAATGCAGCGGGCCGAGTGTGGTTTTCCTTGTCCAGGATGGATTTGGACTCGTGGCTGTCTGCAAGCTAAGTTGCGGCTCCGGTGCCGGAGAGGGGTCGGGGGAGGGAGGGTGCGAGGTTGGCCGTTGCGGGGTGGGGTTTCTAAGTGTAGCGCAGCGGAGAGGGCTGCCTGGGAACGGTGCCCTCTGGTCGGGTAAAGGGAGCGGGTTAGTCTTCAGCAGGATGGCAGCGTGTGCCGGGCAGGGCGGTGCCAGGCTGTGTCTGTTGTTGTGCAGTTTGCGTGGTGCGTCTTGTGTGTCTTAGGACTTTGTTGGGTCTCGATGTTGCCTTTGTGCCCAAGGAGGGCGCCGTGCGCCTCGGGTGTTGTGAGTTGGGCATCATCCCTAGCATCTCGAACGCGTGTATCCGTCCACTCAGTGCCGATCGGGCACTTCTTTTCTGGCGTTCCAAGCGTGCGGCGTGGATCGGTCTGGCATCTGGGAGGTTTCCAGGCGGTCCTTTTTTGCGGCGTCGTTCTCGGCTGCGTCAGCAGCTCTGCTCTCTTGCGGTCCGTGTTTGTGGACTGGGCTTTCTTGCCTGCGTCCTTACGTTTTTAGGTCTTGAAGCCGGGATTGTTGCGCCTGCGTCCTCTCGGTTTTCAGAATAACCCCTTGTCGGGGGCCGTGACGTTCCTCTCTTTTTCTGGGGCTGCCGTAGAACCTCATCACGTGGCCGTCACGGTCCCGCAGGTCTTCTCGCCGGACGGCGTCTTCCGTCCGGGTGTCGTTCTTCTTACCGAGAGTTCTCTCTCACTCATCTTTTAAGGCATTTTGTAGTGCGCTGTGGATCGTCGGGGTGTGCGTGTGGCCTGGAGCCGCCCTGCCCGGGGGGTGTAGAGTCAGGGGGTAGGTGGAGTAGTGCGAAGGGTCTGTGGCTAATGCCTTGCTCTGCCTAGACTGTTGAGGCAAAGGCGGTTCAGTCGGGTTGGACGGAGTAGCTGAGGGGTTAGAGGGAAGATGTGACTGGTGGTTCTTTGACTACTTTATGGTGTTTCTGACTTTTTTTTTTTTTTTTTTTTTTTTTAACGAGAAGGTTCCAAGCGAGGAGCAATGTGGGGTATGGGCCCTGGAGCTGACTCGGGGATGGGTGGGCTGAAGGAGGGGTTATTTTTCAGGTGCTGCGTGTGGCTGGTGCGGTTCTAAGCCACCCCTGTTGTTTGCATCTTAGAGGTGGTGCGTCAGCCTCCAAGCGGGAACCCAAAGTGACGGAGGCGGGGGAGGCAAGCTGTTGAAGGTAAAGGAGGGGGAGAAGGGGATAGGTGTGGGCAGGCTGTGGTTTTGGGCAGTGTTTCAGGAAGTGCCTTTTGGCTTTGGTTTTTGTAGGTGCCGTTTGGAGGGGCAATGCCGCCCGCTGAGGAGCGTTCCTGGAAGGTGAGGTGGTTGTGGTTTGGGTTGGTGTCTCATAGCCAAGTTTTGTATGGCCATGGAGTTGCAGCGTTTCTCTTTGGTTTTGCAGGCTCTGTGCGGGTCGCATTTGGAAGCGGAGGAGCGTTTGAGGTGAGGTGGGGAGTAGGGAGCGTGGGGCTGGTGTGTTTTTGGCAAGCGCATAGGTCATTTTGTGTCTCTTTGTATCCTAGGTGCTGGAAGCGACCAGAGCCACGGCATCGGACTCTGGCGTAGGTACGGAGCGGTTCAGCGGCATGCCTTGGCACGTCTGAGGCGGCGGATGTTGTGCGATAGCTCCGTGATGACTGCTGCGATGCTGACTGACGGCGTTGTTCTTGTTTTGCAGACGGTGGAGCGGAACCTGGTGACGGCAGGCTGAATGCAGCGGGCCGAGTGTGGTTTTCCTTGTGCAGGATGGATTTGGACTCGTGGCTGTCTGCAAGCTAAGTTGCGGCTCCGGTGCCGGAGAGGGGTCGGGGGAGGGAGGGTGCGAGGTTGGCCGTTGCGGGGTGGGGTTTCTAAGTGTAGCGCAGCGGAGAGGGCTGCCTGGGAACAGTGCCCTCTGGTCGGGGAAAGGGAGCGGGTTAGTCTTCAGCAGGATGGCAGCGTGTGCCGGGCAGGGCGGTTCCAGGCTGTGTCTGTTGTTGTGCAGTTTGTGTGGTGTGTCTTGTGTGTCTTAGGACTTTGTTGGGTCTCGATGTTGCCTTTGTGCCCAAGGAGGGTGCCGTGCGCCTCAGGTGTTGTGAGTTGGGCATCATCCCTAGCATCTCGAACGCGTGTATCCGTCGACTCAGTGCCGATCGGGCACTTCTTTTCTGGCGTTACAAGCGTGCGGCGTGGATCGGTCTGGCATCTGGGAGGTTTCCAGGCGGTCCTTTTTTGCGGCGTCGTTCTCGGCTGCGTCAGCAGCTCTGCTCTCTTACGGTCCGTTTTTGTGGACTGGGCTTTCTTGCCTGCGTCCTTACGTTCTTAGGTCTTGAAGCCGGGATTGTTGCGCCTGCGTCCTCTCGGTTTTCAGAATAACCCCTTGTCGGGGGCCGTGACGTTCCTCTCTTTTTCTGGGGCTGCCGTAGAACCTCATCACGTGGCCGTCACGGTCCCGCAGGTCTTCTCGCCGGACGGCGTCTTCCGTCCGGGTGTCGTTCTTCTTACCGAGAGTTCTCTCTCACTCATCTTTTAAGGCACGTTGTTTGTAGTGCGCTGTGGATCGTCGGGGTGTGCGTGTGGCCTGGAGCCGCCCTGCCCGGGGGGTGTAGAGTCAGGGGGTAGGTGGAGTAGTGCGAAGGGTCTGTGGCTAATGCCTTGCTCTGCCTAGACTGTTGAGGCAAAGGTGGTTCAGTCGGGTTGGACGGAGTAGCTGAGGGGTTAGAGGGAAGGTGTGACTGGTGGTTCTTTGACTACTTTATGGTGTTTCTGACTTTTTTTTTTTTTTTTTTTTTAACGAGAAGGTTCCAAGCGAGGAGCCATGTGGGGTATGGGCCCTGGAGCTGACTCGGGGATGGGTGAGCTGAAGGAGGGGTTATTTTTCAGGTGCTGCGTGTGGCTGGTGCGGTTCTAAGCCACCCCCGTTGTTTGCATCTTAGAGGTGGTGCGTCAGCCTCCAAGCGGGAACCCAAAGTGACGGAGGCGGGGGAGGCAAGCTGTTGAAGGTAAAGGAGGGGGAGAAGGGGATAGGTGTGGGCAGGCTGTGGTTTTGGGCAGTGTTTCAGGAAGTGCCTTTTGGCTTTGGTTTTTGTCGGTGCCATTTGGAGGGGCAATGCCGCCCGCTGAGGAGCGTTCCTGGAAGGCGAGGCGGTTGTGGTTTGGGTTGGTGTCTCATAGCCAAGTCTTGCATGGCCATGGAGTTGCAGTGTTTCTCTTTGGTTTTGCAGGCTCTGTGCGGGTCGCCTTTGGAAGCGGAGGAGCGTTTGAGGTGAGGTGGGGAGTAGGGAGCGTGGGGCTGGTGTGTTTTTGGCAAGCGCATAGGTCATTTTGTGTCTCTCTGTATCCTAGGTGCTGGAAGCGACCAGAGCCGCGGCGTCGGACTCTGGCGTAGGTACGGAGCGGTTCAGCGGCACGCCTTGGCACGTCTGAGGCGGCGGATGTTGTGCGATAGCTCCGTGATGACTGCTGCGATGCTGACTGACGGCGTTGTTCTTGTTTTGCAGACGGTGGAGCGGAACCTGGTAACGGCAGGCTGAATGCAGCGGGCCGAGTGTGGTTTTCCTTGTCCAGGATGGATTTGGACTCGTGGCTGTCTGCAAGCTAAGTTGCGGCTCCGGTGCCGGAGAGGGGTCGGGGGAGGGAGGGTGCGAGGTTGGCCGTTGCGGGGTGGGGTTTCTAAGTGTAGCGCAGCGGAGAGGGCTGTCTGGGAACGGTGCCCTCTGGTCGGGGAAAGGGAGCGGGTTAGTCTTCAGCAGGATGGCAGCGTGTGCCGGGCAGGGCGGTTCCAGGCTGTGTCTGTTGTTGTGCAGTTTGCGTGGTGTGTCTTGTGTGTCTTAGGACTTTGTTGGGTCTCGATGTTGCCTTTGTGCCCAAGGAGGGGGCTGTGCGCCTCAGGTGTTGTGAGTTGGGCATCATCCCTAGCATCTCGAACGCGTGTATCCGTCGACTCAGTGCCGATCGGGCACTTCTTTTCTGGCGTTACAAGCGTGCGGCGTGGATCGGTCTGGCATCTGGGAGGTTTCCAGGCGGTCCTTTTTTGCGGCGTCGTTCTCGGCTGCGTCAGCAGCTCTGCTCTCTTGCGGTCCGTTTTTGTGGACTGGGCTTTCTTGCCTGCGTCCTTACGTTTTTAGGTCTTGAAGCTGGGATTGTTGCGCCTGCGTCCCCTCGGTTTTCAGAATAACCCCTTGTCGGGGGCCGTGACGTTCCTCTCTTTTTCTGGGGCTGCCGTAGAACCTCATCACGTGGCCGTCACGGTCCCGCAGGTCTTCTCGCCGGACGGCGTCTTCCGTCCGGGTGTCGTTCCTATTACCGAGAGTTCTCTCTCACTCATCTTTTAAGGCACGTTGTTTGTAGTGCGCTGTGGATCGTCGGGGTGTGCGTGTGGCCTGGAGCCGCCCTGCCCGGGGGGTGTAGAGTCAGGGGGTAGGTGGAGTAGCGCGAAGGGTCTGTGGCTAATGCCTTGCTCTGCCTAGACTGTTGAGGCAAAGGTGGTTCAGTCGGGTTGGACGGAGTAGCTGAGGGGTTAGAGGGAAGGTGTGACTGGTGGTTCTTTGACTACTTTATGGTGTTTCTGACTTTTTTTTTTTTTTTTTTTTAACGAGAAGGTTCCAAGCAAGGAGCCATGTGGTGTATGGGCCCTGGAGCTGACTCGGGGATGGGTGGGCTGAAGGAGGGGTTATTTTTCAGGTGCTGCGTGTGGCTGGTGCGGTTCTAAGCCACCCCCGTTGTTTGCATGTTAGAGGTGGTGCGTCAGCCTCCAAGCGGGAACCCAAAGTGACGGAGGCGGGGGAGGCAAGCTGTTGAAGGTAAAGGAGGGGGAGAAGGGGATAGGTGTGGGCAGGCTGTGGTTTTGGGCAGTGTT
This sequence comes from Platalea leucorodia, assembly GCF_965183815.1. Lineage (NCBI taxonomy): Eukaryota > Metazoa > Chordata > Aves > Pelecaniformes > Threskiornithidae > Platalea > Platalea leucorodia. The sequence continues at coordinate 519,830 of NC_138855.1, forward strand.
TCAGGAAGTGCCTTTTGGCTTTGGTTTTTGTCGGTGCCGTTTGGAGGGGCAATGCCGCCCGCTGAGGAGCGTTCCTGGAAGGCGAGGCGGTTGTGGTTTGGGTTGGTGTCTCATAGCCAAGTCTTGTATGGCCATGGAGTTGCAGTGTTTCTCTTTGGTTTTGCAGGCTCTGTGCGGGTCGCCTTTGGAAGCGGAGGAGCGTTTGAGGTGAGGTGGGGAGTAGGGAGCGTGGGGCTGGTGTGTTTTTGGCAAGCGCATAGGTCATTTTGTGTCTCTCTGTATCCTAGGTGCTGGAAGCGACCAGAGCCGCGGCGTCGGACTCTGGCGTAGGTACGGAGCGGTTCAGCGGCACGCCTTGGCACGTCTGAGGCGGCGGATGTTGTGCGATAGCTCCGTGATGACTGCTGCGATGCCGACTGACGGCGTTGTTCTTGTTTTGCAGACGGTGGAGCGGAACCTGGTGACGGCAGGCTGAATGCAGCGGGCCGAGTGTGGTTTTCCTTGTCCAGGATGGATTTGGACTCGTGGCTGTCCGCAAGCTAAGTTGCGGCTCCGGTGCCGGAGAGGGGTCGGGGGAGGGAGGGTGCGAGGTTGGCCGTTGCGGGGTGGGGTTTCTAAGTGTAGCGCAGCGGAGAGGGCTGCCTGGGGACGGTGCCCTCTGGTCGGGGAAAGGGAGCGGGTTAGTCTTCAGCAGGATGGCAGCGTGTGCCGGGCAGGGCGGTTCCAGGCTGTGTCTGTTGTTGTGCAGTTTGCGTGGTGTGTCTTGTGTGTCTTAGGACTTTGTTGGGTCTCGATGTTGCCTTTGTGCCCAAGGAGGGTGCCGTGCGCCTCAGGTGTTGTGAGTTGGGCATCATCCCTAGCATCTCGAACGCGTGTATCCGTCGACTCAGTGCCGATCGGGCACTTCTTTTCTGGCGTTACAAGCGTGCGGCGTGGATCGGTCTGGCATCTGGGAGGTTTCCAGGCGGTCCTTTTTTGCGGCGTCGTTCTCGGCTGCGTCAGCAGCTCTGCTCTCTTGCGGTCCGTGTTTGTGGACTGGGCTTTCTTGCCTGCGTCCTTACGTTCTTAGGTCTTGAAGCCGGGATTGTTGCGCCTGCGTCCTCTCGGTTTTCAGAATAACCCCTTGTCAGGGGCCGTGACGTTCCTCTCTTTTTCTGGGGCTGCCGTAGAACCTCATCACGTGGCCGTCACGGTCCCGCAGGTCTTCTCGCCGGACGGCGTCTTCCGTCCGGGTGTCGTTGTTCTTACCGAGAGTTCTCTCTCACTCATCTTTTAAGGCATTTTGTAGTGCGCTGTGGATCGTCGGGGTGTGCGTGTGGCCTGGAGCCACCCTGCCCGGGGGGTGTAGAGTCAGGGGGTAGGTGGAGTAGCGCGAAGGGTCTGTGGCTAATGCCTTGCTCTGCCTAGACTGTTGAGGCAAAGGTGGTTCAGTCGGGTTGGACGGAGTAGCTGAGGGGTTAGAGGGAAGGTGTGACTGGTGGTTCTTTGACTACTTTATGGTGTTTCTGACTTTTTTTTTTTTTTTTTTAAACGAGAAGGTTCCAAGCGAGGAGCCATGTGGGGTATGGGCCCTGGAGCTGACTCGGGGATGGGTGGGCTGAAGGAGGGGTTATTTTTCAGGTGCTGCGTGTGGCTGGTGCGGTTCTAAGCCACCCCCGTTGTTTGCATCTTAGAGGTGGTGCGTCAGCCTCCAAGCGGGAACCCAAAGTGACGGAGGCGGGGGAGGCAAGCTGTTGAAGGTAAAGGAGGGGGAGAAGGGGATAGGTGTGGGCAGGCTGTGGTTTTGGGCAGCGTTTCAGGAAGTGCCTTTTGGCTTTGGTTTCTGTAGGTGCCGTTTGGAGGGGCAATGCCGCCCGCTGAGGAGCGTTCCTGGAAGGTGAGGTGGTTGTGGTTTGGGTTGGTGTCTCATAGCCAAGTCTTGTATGGCCATGGAGTTGCAGTGTTTCTCTTTGGTTTTGCAGGCTCTGTGCGGGTCGCCTTTGGAAGCGGAGGAGCGTTTGAGGTGAGGTGGGGAGTAGGGAGCGTGGGGCTGGTGTGTTTTTGGCAAGCGCATAGGTCATTTTGTGTCTCTCTGTATCCTAGGTGCTGGAAGCGACCAGAGCCGCGGCGTCGGGCTCTGGCGTAGGTACGGAGCGGTTCAGCGGCACGCCTTGGCACGTCTGAGGCGGCGGATGTTGTGCGATAGCTCCGTGATGACTGCTGCGATGCCGACTGACGGCGTTGTTCTTGTTTTGCAGACGGTGGAGCGGAACCTGGTGACGGCAGGCTGAATGCAGCGGGCCGAGTGTGGTTTTCCTTGTCCAGGATGGATTTGGACTCGTGGCTGTCTGCAAGCTAAGTTGCGGCTCCGGTGCCGGAGAGGGGTCGGGGGAGGGAGGGTGCGAGGTTGGCCGTTGCGGGGTGGGGTTTCTAAGTGTAGCGCAGCGGAGAGGGCTGCCTGGGGACGGTGCCCTCTGGTCGGGGAAAGGGAGCGGGTTAGTCTTCAGCAGGATGGCAGCGTGTGCCGGGCAGGGCGGTTCCAGGCTGTGTCTGTTGTTGTGCAGTTTGCGTGGTGTGTCTTGTGTGTCTTAGGACTTTGTTGGGTCTCGATGTTGCCTTTGTGCCCAAGGAGGGTGCCGTGCGCCTCAGGTGTTGTGAGTTGGGCATCATCCCTAGCATCTCGAACGCGTGTATCCGTCGACTCAGTGCCGATCGGGCACTTCTTTTCTGGCGTTACAAGCGTGCGGCGTGGATCGGTCTGGCATCTGGGAGGTTTCCAGGCGGTCCTTTTTTGCGGCGTCGTTCTCGGCTGCGTCAGCAGCTCCGCTCTCTTGCGGTCCGTTTTTGTGGACTGGGCTTTCTTGCCTGCGTCCTTACGTTCTTAGGTCTTGAAGCCGGGATTGTTGCGCCTGCGTCCCCTCGGTTTTCAGAATAACCCCTTGTCGGGGGCCGTGACGTTCCTCTCTTTTTCTGGGGCTGCCGTAGAACCTCATCACGTGGCCGTCACGGTCCCGCAGGTCTTCTCGCCGGACGGCGTCTTCCGTCCGGGTGTCGCTCTTCTTACCGAGAGTTCTCTCTCTCGTCTTTTAAGGCACGTTGTTTGTAGTGCGCTGTGGATCGTCGGGGTGTGCGTGTGGCCTGGAGCCGCCCTGCCCGGGGGGTGTAGAGTCAGGGGGTAGGTGGAGTAGTGCGAAGGGTCTGTGGCTAATGCCTTGCTCTGCCTAGACTGTTGAGGCAAAGGTGGTTCAGTCGGGTTGGACGGAGTAGCTGAGGGGTTAGAGGGAAGGTGTGACTGGTGGTTCTTTGACTACTTTATGGTGTTTCTGACTTTTTTTTTTTTTTTTTTTTTAACGAGAAGGTTCCAAGCGAGGAGCCATGTGGGGTATGGGCCCTGGAGCTGACTCGGGGACGGGTGGGCTGAAGGAGGGGTTATTTTTCAGGTGCTGCGTGTGGCTGGTGCGGTTCTAAGCCACCCCCGTTGTTTGCATGTTAGAGGTGGTGCGTCAGCCTCCAAGCGGGAACCCAAAGTGACGGAGGCGGGGGAGGCAAGCTGTTGAAGGTAAAGGAGGGGGAGAAGGGGATAGGTGTGGGCAGGCTGTGGTTTTGGGCAGTGTTTCAGGAAGTGCCTTTTGGCTTTGGTTTTTGTAGGTGCCGTTTGGAGGGGCAATGCTGCCTGCTGAAGAGCGTTCCTGGAAGGTGAGGTGGTTGTGGTTTGGGTTGGTGTCTCATAGCCAAGTCTTGTATGGCCATGGAGTTGCAGTGTTTCTCTTTGGTTTTGCAGGCTCTGTGCGGGTCGCCTTTGGAAGCGGAGGGGCGTTTGAGGTGAGCTGGGGAGTAGGGAGCGTGGGGCTGGTGTGTTTTTGGCAAGCGCATAGGTCATTTTGTGTCTCTCTGTATCCTAGGTGCTGGAAGCGACCAGAGCCGCGGCGTCGGACTCTGGCGTAGGTACGGAGCGGTTCAGCGGCACGCCTTGGCACGTCTGAGGTGGCGGATGTTGTGCGATAGCTCCGTGATGACTGCTGCGATGCCGACTGACGGCGTTGTTCTTGTTGTGCAGACGGTGGAGCGGAACCTGGTGACGGCAGGCTGAATGCAGCGGGCCGAGTGTGGTTTTCCTTGTGCAGGATGGATTTGGACTCGTGGCTGTCTGCAAGCTAAGTTGCGGCTCCGGTGCCGGAGAGGGGTCGGGGGAGGGAGGGTGCGAGGTTGGCCGTTGCGGGGTGGGGTTTCTAAGTGTAGCGCAGCGGAGAGGGCTGCCTGGGAACGGTGCCCTCTGGTCGGGTAAAGGGAGCGGGTTAGTCTTCAGCAGGATGGCAGCGTGTGCCGGGCAGGGCGGTGCCAGGCTGTGTCTGTTGTTGTGCAGTTTGCGTGGTGCGTCTTGTGTGTCTTAGGACTTTGTTGGGTCTCGATGTTGCCTTTGTGCCCAAGGAGGGCGCCGTGCGCCTCGGGTGTTGTGAGTTGGGCATCATCCCTAGCATCTCGAACGCGTGTATCCGTCCACTCAGTGCCGATCGGGCACTTCTTTTCTGGCGTTCCAAGCGTGCGGCGTGGATCGGTCTGGCATCTGGGAGGTTTCCAGGCGGTCCTTTTTTGCGGCGTCGTTCTCGGCTGCGTCAGCAGCTCTGCTCTCTTGCGGTCCGTGTTTGTGGACTGGGCTTTCTTGCCTGCGTCCTTACGTTTTTAGGTCTTGAAGCCGGGATTGTTGCGCCTGCGTCCTCTCGGTTTTCAGAATAACCCCTTGTCGGGGGCCGTGACGTTCCTCTCTTTTTCTGGGGCTGCCGTAGAACCTCATCACATGGCCGTCACGGTCCCGCAGGTCTTCTCGCCGGACGGCGTCTTCCGTCCGGGTGTCGTTCTTCTTACCGAGAGTTCTCTCTCACTCATCTTTTAAGGCATTTTGTAGTGCGCTGTGGATCGTCGGGGTGTGCGTGTGGCCTGGAGCCGCCCTGCCCGGGGGGTGTAGAGTCAGGGGGTAGGTGGAGTAGTGCGAAGGGTCTGTGGCTAATGCCTTGCTCTGCCTAGACTGTTGAGGCAAAGGCGGTTCAGTCGGGTTGGACGGAGTAGCTGAGGGGTTAGAGGGAAGGTGTGACTGGTGGTTCTTTGACTACTTTATGGTGTTTCTGACTTTTTTTTTTTTTTTTTTAACGAGAAGGTTCCAAGCGAGGAGCAATGTGGGGTATGGGCCCTGGAGCTGACTCGGGGATGGGTGGGCTGAAGGAGGGGTTATTTTTCAGGTGCTGCGTGTGGCTGGTGCGGTTCTAAGCCACCCCTGTTGTTTGCATCTTAGAGGTGGTGCGTCAGCCTCCAAGCGGGAACCCAAAGTGACAGAGGCGGGGGAGGCAAGCTGTTGAAGGTAAAGGAGGGGGAGAAGGGGATAGGTGTGGGCAGGCTGTGGTTTTGGGCAGTGTTTCAGGAAGTGCCTTTTGGCTTTGGTTTTTGTAGGTGCCGCTTGGAGGGGCAATGCCGCCCGCTGAGGAGCGTTCCTGGAAGGTGAGGTGGTTGTGGTTTGGGTTGGTGTCTCATAGCCAAGTCTTGTATGGCCATGGAGTTGCGGTGTTTCTCTTTGGTTTTGCAGGCTCTGTGCGGGTCGCCTTTGGAAGCGGAGGAGCGTTTGAGGTGAGCTGGGGAGTAGGGAGCGTGGGGCTGGTGTGGTTTTGGCAAGCGCATAGGTCATTTTGTGTCTCTCTGTATCCTAGGTGGTGGAAGCGACCAGAGCCACGGCGTCGGACTCTGGCGTAGGTACGGAGCGGTTCAGCGGCACGCCTTGGCACGTCTGAGGCGGCGGATGTTGTGCGATAGCTCCGTGATGACTGCTGCGATGCCGACTGACGGCGTTGTTCTTGTTCTGCAGACGGTGGAGCGGACCCGGTGACGGAAGGCCGAATGCAGCGGGCCGAGTGTGGTTTTCCTTGTCCAGGATGGATTTGGACTCGTGGCTGTCTGCAAGCTAAGTTGAGGCTCCGGTGCCGGAGAGGGGTCGGGGGAGGGAGGGTGCGAGGTTGGCCGTTGCGGGGTGGGGTTTCTAAGTGTAGCGCAGCGGAGAGGGCTGCCTGGGAACAGTGCCCTCTGGTCGGGGAAAGGGAGCAGGTTAGTCTTCAGCAGGATGGCAGCGTGTGCCGGGCAGGGCGGTTCCAGGCTGTGTCTGTTGTTGTGCAGTTTGCGTGGTGCGTCTTGTGTGTCTTAGGACTTTGTTGGGTCTCGATGTTGCCTTTGTGCCCACGGAGGGTGCCGTGCGCCTCAGGTGTTGTGAGTTGGGCATCATGCCTAGCATCTCGAACGCGTGTATCCGTCGACTCAGTGCCGATCGGGCACTTCTTTTCTGGCGTTACAAGCGTGCGGCGTGGATCGGTCTGGCACCTGGGAGGTTTCCAGGCGGTCCTTTTTTGCGGCGTCGTTCTCGGCTGCGTCAGCAGCTCTGCTCTCTTGCGGTCCGTTTTTGTGGACTGGGCTTTCTTGCCTGCGTCCTTATGTTCTTAGGTCTTGAAGCCGGGATTGTTGCGCCTGCGTCCTCTCGGTTTTCAGAATAACCCCTTGTCGGGGGCCGTGACGTTCCTCTCTTTTTCTGGGGCTGCCGTAGAACCTCATCACGTGGCCGTCACGGTCCCGCAGGTCTTCTCGCCGGACGGCGTCTTCCGTCCGGGTGTCGTTCTTCTTACCGAGAGTTCTCTCTCTCGTCTTTTAAGGCACGTTGTTTGTAGTGCGCTGTGGATCGTCGGGGTGTGCGAGTGTGCGTGTGGCCTGGAGCCGCCCTGCCCGGGGGGTGTAGAGTCAGGGGGTAGGTGGAGTAGTGCGAAGGGTCTGTGGCTAATGCATTGCTCTGCCTAGACTGTTGAGGCAAAGGCGGTTCGGTCGGGTTGGACGGAGTAGCTGAGGGGTTAGAGGGAAGGTGTGACTGGTGGTTCTTTGACTACTTTATGGTGTTTCTGACTTTTTTTTTTTTTTTTTTAACGAGAAGGTTCCAAGCGAGGAGCAATGTGGGGTATGGGCCCTGGAGCTGACTCGGGGATGGGTGGGCTGAAGGAGGGGTTATTTTTCAGGTGCTGCGTGTGGCTGGTGCGGTTCTAAGCCACCCCCGTTGTTTGCATCTTAGAGGTGGTGCGTCAGCCTCCAAGCGGGAACCCAAAGTGACGGAGGCGGGGGAGGCAAGCTGTTGAAGGTAAAGGAGGGGGAGAAGGGGATAGGTGTGGGCAGGCTGTGGTTTTGGGCAGTGTTTCAGGAAGTGCCTTTTGGCTTTGGTTTCTGTAGGTGCCGTTTGGAGGGGCAATGCCGCCCGCTGAGGAGCGTTCCTGGAAGGTGAGGCGGTTGTGGTTTGGGTTGGTGTCTCATAGCCAAGTCTTGTATGGCCATGGAGTTGCAGTGTTTCTCTTTGGTTTTGCAGGCTCTGTGCGGGTCGCCTTTGGAAGCGGAGGAGCGTTTGAGGTGAGGTGGGGAGTAGGGAGCGTGGGGCTGGTGTGTTTTTGGCAAGCGCATAGGTCATTTTGTGTCTCTTTGTATCCTAGGTGCTGGAAGCGACCAGAGCCGCGGCGTCGGGCTCTGGCGTAGGTACGGAGCGGTTCAGCGGCACGCCTTGGCACGTCTGAGGCGGCGGATGTTGTGCGATAGCTCTGTGATGACTGCTGCGATGCCGACTGACGGCGTTGTTCTTGTTGTGCAGACGGTGGAGCGGAACCTGGTGACGGCAGGCTGAATGCAGCGGGCCGAGTGTGGTTTTCCTTGTGCAGGATGGATTTGGACTCGTGGCTGTCTGCAAGCTAAGTTGCGGCTCCGGTGCCGGAGAGGGGTCGGGAGAGGGAGGGTGCGAGGTTGGCCGTTGCGGGGTGGGGTTTCTAAGTGTAGCGCAGCGGAGAGGGCTGCCTGGGAACAGTGCCCTCTGGTCGGGGAAAGGGAGCGGGTTAGTCTTCAGCAGGATGGCAGCGTGTGCCGGGCAGGGCGGTTCCAGGCTGTGTCTGTTGTTGTGCAGTTTGCGTGGTGTGTCTTGTGTGTCTTAGGACTTTGTTGGGTCTCGATGTTGCCTTTGTGCCCAAGGAGGGGGCCGTGCGCCTCGGGTGTTGTGAGTTGGGCATCATCCCTAGCATCTCGAACGCGTGTATCCGTCGATTCAGTGCCGATCGGGCACTTCTTTTCTGGCGTCACAAGCGTGCGGCGTGGATCGGTCTGGCATCTGGGAGGTTTCCAGGCGGTCCTTTTTTGCGGCGTCGTTCTCGGCTGCGTCAGCAGCTCTGCTCTCTTGCGGTCCGTTTTTGTGGACTGGGCTTTCTTGCCTGCGTCCTTACGTTCTTAGGTCTTGAAGCTGGGATTGTTGCGCCTGCGTCCCCTCGGTTTTCAGAATAACCCCTTGTCGGGGGCCGTGACGTTCCTCTCTTTTTCTGGGGCTGCCGTAGAACCTCATCACGTGGCCGTCACGGTCCCGCAGGTCTTCTCGCCGGACGGCGTCTTCCGTCCGGGTGTCGTTCTTCTTACCGAGAGTTCTCTCTCTCGTCTTTTAAGGCACGTTGTTTGTAGTGCGCTGTGGATCGTCGGGGTGTGCGTGTGTGCGTGTGGCCTGGAGCCGCCCTGCCCGGGGGGTGTAGAGTCAGGGGGTAGGTGGAGTAGTGCGAAGGGTCTGTGGCTAATGCATTGCTCTGCCTAGGCTGTTGAGGCAAAGGTGGTTCAGTCGGGTTGGACGGAGTAGCTGAGGGGTTAGAGGGAAGATGTGACTGGTGGTTCTTTGACTACTTTATAGTGTTTCTGACTTTTTTTTTAATGTGAAGGTTCCAAGCGAGGAGCCATGTGGGGTATGGGCCCTGGAGCTGACTCGGGGATGGGTGGGCTGAAGGAGGGGTTATTTTTCAGGTGCTGCGTGTGGCTGGTGCGGTTCTAAGCCACCCCCGTTGTTTGCATCTTAGAGGTGGTGCGTCAGCCTCCAAGCGGGAACCCAAAGTGACGGAGGTGGGGGAGGCAAGCTGTTGAAGGTAAAGGAGGGGGAGAAGGGGATAGGTGTGGGCAGGCTGTGGTTTTGGGCAGTGTTTCAGGAAGTGCCTTTTGGCTTTGGTTTTTGTAGGTGCCGTTTGGAGGGGCAATGCCGCCCGCTGAGGAGCGTTCCTGGAAGGCGAGGCGGTTGTGGTTTGGGTTGGTGTCTCATAGCCAAGTCTTGCATGGCCATGGAGTTGCAGTGTTTCTCTTTGGTTTTGCAGGCTCTGTGCGGGTCGCCTTTGGAAGCGGAGGAGCGTTTGAGGTGAGGTGGGGAGTAGGGAGCGTGGGGCTGGTGTGTTTTTGGCAAGCGCATAGGTCATTTTGTGTCTCTCTGTATCCTAGGTGCTGGAAGCGACCAGAGCCGCAGCGTCGGACTCTGGCGTAGGTACGGAGCGGTTCAGCGGCACGCCTTGGCACGTCTGAGGCGGCGGATGTTGTGCGATAGCTCCGTGATGACTGCTGCGATGCCGACTGACGGCGTTGTTCTTGTTTTGCAGACGGTGGAGCGGAACCTGGTGACGGCAGGCTGAATGCAGCGGGCCGAGTGTGGTTTTCCTTGTGCAGGATGGATTTGGACTCGTGGCTGTCTGCAAGCTAAGTTGCGGCTCCGGTGCCGGAGAGGGGTCGGGGGAGGGAGGGTGCGAGGTTGGCCGTTGCGGGGTGGGGTTTCTAAGTGTAGCGCAGCGGAGAGGGCTGCCTGGGAACAGTGCCCTCTGGTCGGGGAAAGGGAGCGGGTTAGTGTTCAGCAGGATGGCAGCGTGTGCCGGGCAGGGCGGTTCCAGGCTGCGTCTGTTGTTGTGCAGTTTGCGTGGTGTGTCTTGTGTGTCTTAGGACTTTGTTGGGTCTCGATGTTGCCTTTGTGCCCAAGGAGGGGGCCGTGCGCCTCGGGTGTTGTGAGTTGGGCATCATCCCTAGCATCTCGAACGCGTGTATCCGTCGACTCAGTGCCTATCGGGCACTTCTTTTCTGGCGTCACAAGCGTGCGGCGTGGATCGGTCTGGCATCTGGGAGGTTTCCAGGCGGTCCTTTTTTGCGGCGTCGTTCTCGGCTGCGTCAGCAGCTCCGCTCACTTGCGGTCCGTTTTTGTGGACTGGGCTTTCTTGCCTGCGTCCTACGTTTTTAGGTCTTGAAGCTGGGATTGTTGCGCCTGCGTCCCCTCGGTTTTCAGAATAACCCCTTGTCGGGGGCCGTGACGTTCCTCTCTTTTTCTGGGGCTGCCGTAGAACCTCATCACGTGGCCGTCACGGTCCCGCAGGTCTTCTCGCCGGACGGCGTCTTCCGTCCGGGTGTCGTTCCTATTACCGAGAGTTCTCTCTCTCGTCTTTTAAGGCATGTTGTTTGTAGTGCGCTGTGGATCGTCGGGGTGTGCGTGTGGCCTGGAGCCGCCCTGCCCGGGGGGTGTAGAGTCAGGGGGTAGGTGGAGTAGCGCGAAGGGTCTGTGGCTAATGCATTGCTCTGCCTAGACTGTTGAGGCAAAGGCGGTTCAGTCGGGTTGGACGGAGTAGCTGAGGGGTTAGAGGGAAGATGTGACTGGTGGTTCTTTGACTACTTTATGGTGTTTCTGACTTTCTTTTTTTTTTTTTTTTTTTTTAACGAGAAGGTTCCAAGCAAGGAGCCATGTGGGGTATGGGCCCTGGAGCTGACTCGGGGATGGGTGGGCTGAAGGAGGGGTTATTTTTCAGGTGCTGCGTGTGGCTGGTGCGGTTCTAAGCCACCCCCGTTGTTTGCATCTTAGAGGTGGTGCGTCAGCCTCCAAGCGGGAACCCAAAGTGACGGAGGCGGGGGAGGCAAGCTGTTGAAGGTAAAGGAGGGGGAGAAGGGGATAGGTGTGGGCAGGCTGTGGTTTTGGGCAGTGTTTCAGGAAGTGCCTTTTGGCTTTGGTTTTTGTCGGTGCCGTTTGGAGGGGCAATGCCGCCCGCTGAGGAGCGTTCCTGGAAGGTGAGGCGGTTGTGGTTTGGGTTGGTGTCTCATAGCCAAGTCTTGTATGGCCATGGAGTTGCAGTGTTTCTCTTTGGTTTTGCAGGCTCTGTGCGGGTCGCCTTTGGAAGCGGAGGAGCGTTTGAGGTGAGGTGGGGAGTAGGGAGCGTGGGGCTGGTGTGTTTTTGGCAAGCGCATAGGTCATTTTGTGTCTCTCTGTATCCTAGGTGCTGGAAGCGACCAGAGCCGCGGCGTCGGGCTCTGGCGTAGGTACGGAGCGGTTCAGCGGCACGCCTTGGCACGTCTGAGGCGGCGGATGTTGTGCGATAGCTCCGTGATGACTGCTGCGATGCCGACTGACGGCGTTGTTCTTGTTTTGCAGACAGTGGAGCGGAACCTGGTGACGGCAGGCTGAATGCAGCGGGCCGAGTGTGGTTTTCCTTGTGCAGGATGGATTTGGACTCGTGGCTGTCTGCAAGCTAAGTTGCGGCTCCGGTGCCGGAGAGGGGTCGGGGGAGGGAGGGTGCGAGGTTGGCCGTTGCGGGGTGGGGTTTCTAAGTGTAGCGCAGCGGAGAGGGCTGTCTGGGAACAGTGCCCTCTGGTCGGGGAAAGGGAGCGGGTTAGTCTTCAGCAGGATGGCAGCGTGTGCCGGGCAGGGCGGTGCCAGGCTGTGTCTGTTGTTGTGCAGTTTGCGTGGTGCGTCTTGTGTGTCTTAGGACTTTGTTGGGTCTGGATGTTGCCTTTGTGCCCAAGGAGGGTGCCGTGCGCCTCGGGTGTTGTGAGTTGGGCATCATCCCTAGCATCTCGAACGCGTGTATCCGTCGACTCGGTGCCGATCGGGCACTTCTTTTCTGGCGTTCCAAGCGTGCGGCGTGGATCGGTCTGGCATCTGGGAGGTTTCCAGGCGGTCCTTTTTTGCGGCGTCGTTCTCGGCTGCGTCAGCAGCTCCGCTCTCTTGCGGTCCGTTTTTGTGGACTGGGCTTTCTTGCCTGCGTCCTTACGTTCTTAGGTCTTGAAGCCGGGATTGTTGCGCCTGCGTCCTCTCGGTTTTCAGAATAACCCCTTGTCGGGGGCCGTGACGTTCCTCTCTTTTTCTGGGGCTGCCGTAGAACCTCATCACGTGGCCGTCACGGTCCCGCAGGTCTTCTCGCCGGACGGCGTCTTCCGTCCGGGTGTCGTTCTTATTACCGAGAGTTCCCTCTCTCGTCTTTTAGGGCACATTGTTTGTAGTGCGCTGTGGATCGTCGGGGTGTGCGTGTGGCCTGGAGCCGCCCTGCCCGGGGGGTGTAGAGTCAGGGGGTAGGTGGAGTAGTGCGAAGGGTCTGTGGCTAATGCCTTGCTCTGCCTAGACTGTTGAGGCAAAGGTGGTTCAGTCGGGTTGGATGGAGTAGCTGAGGGGTTAGAGGGAAGATGTGACTGGTGGTTCTTTGACTACTTTATGGTGTTTCTGACTTTTTTTTTAATGTGAAGGTTCCAAGCGAGGAGCCATGTGGGGTATGGGCCCTGGAGCTGACTCGGGGATGGGTGGGCTGAAGGAGGGGTTATTTTTCAGGTGCTGCGTGTGGCTGGTGCGGTTCTAAGCCACCCCCGTTGTTTGCATCTTAGAGGTGGTGCGTCAGCCTCCAAGCGGGAACCCAAAGTGACGGAGGTGGGGGAGGCAAGCTGTTGAAGGTAAAGGAGGGGGAGAAGGGGATAGGTGTGGGCAGGCTGTGGTTTTGGGCAGTGTTTCAGGAAGTGCCTTTTGGCTTTGGTTTTTGTCGGTGCCGTTTGGAGGGGCAATGCCGCCCGCTGAGGAGTGTTCCTGGAAGGTGAGGTGGTTGTGGTTTGGGTTGGTGTCTCATAGCCAAGTCTTGTATGGCCATGGAGTTGCAGTGTTTCTCTTTGGTTTTGCAGGCTCTGTGCGGGTCGCCTTTGGAAGCGGAGGAGCGTTTGAGGTGAGGTGGGGAGTAGGGAGCGTGGGGCTGGTGTGTTTTTGGCAAGCGCATAGGTCATTTTGTGTCTCTTTGTATCCTAGGTGCTGGAAGCGACCAGAGCCGCGGCGTCGGACTCTGGCGTAGGTACGGAGCGGTTCAGCGGCACGCCTTGGCACGTCTGAGGCGGCGGATGTTGTGCGATAGCTCCGTGATGACTGCTGCGATGCCGACTGACGGCGTTGTTCTTGTTGTGCAGACGGTGGAGCGGAACCTGGTGACGGCAGGCTGAATGCAGCGGGCCGAGTGTGGTTTTCCTTGCGCAGGATGGATTTGGACTCGTGGCTGTCTGCAAGCTAAGTTGCGGCTCCGGTGCCGGAGAGGGGTCGGGGGAGGGAGGGTGCGAGGTTGGCCGTTGCGGGGTGGGGTTTCTAAGTGTAGCGCAGCGGAGAGGGCTGCCTGGGGACGGTGCCCTCTGGTCGGGGAAAGGGAGCGGGTTAGTCTTCAGCAGGATGGCAGCGTGTGCCGGGCAGGGCGGTGCCAGGCTGTGTCTGTTGTTGTGCAGTTTGCGTGGTGTGTCTTGTGTGTCTTAGGACTTTGTTGGGTCTCGATGTTGCCTTTGTGCCCAAGGAGGGGGCCGTGCGCCTCGGGTGTTGTGAGTTGGGCATCATCCCTAGCATCTCGAACGCGTGTATCCGTCGACTCAGTGCCGATCGGGCACTTCTTTTCTGGCGTCACAAGCGTGCGGCGTGGATCGGTCTGGCATCTGGGAGGTTTCCAGGCGGTCTTTTTTGCGGCGTCGTTCTCTGCTGCGTCAGCAGCTCTGCTCTCTTGCGGTCCGTTTTTGTGGACTGGGCTTTCTTGCCTGCGTCCTTACGTTCTTAGGTCTTGAAGCCGGGATTGTTGCGCCTGCGTCCCCTCGGTTTTCAGAATAACCCCTTGTCGGGGGCCGTGACGTTCCTCTCTTTTTCTGGGGCTGCCGTAGAACCTCATCACGTGGCCGTCACGGTCCCGCAGGTCTTCTCGCCGGACGGTGTCTTCCGTCCGGGTGTCGTTCTTCTTACCGAGAGTTCTCTCTCTCGTCTTTTAAGGCACGTTGTTTGTAGTGCGCTGTGGATCGTCGGGGTGTGCGTGTGTGCGTGTGGCCTGGAGCCGCCCTGCCCGGGGGGTGTAGAGTCAGGGGGTAGGTGGAGTAGTGCGAAGGGTCTGTGGCTAATGCCTTGCTCTGCCTAGACTGTTGAGGCAAAGGCGGTTCAGTCGGGTTGGACGGAGTAGCTGAGGGGTTAGAGGGAAGGTGTGACTGGTGGTTCTTTGACTACTTTATGGTGTTTCTGACTTTCTTTTTTTTTTTTTTTTTTTAACGAGAAGGTTCCAAGCGAGGAGCCATGTGGGGTATGGGCCCTGGAGCTGACTCGGGGATGGGTGGGCTGAAGGAGGGGTTATTTTTCAGGTGCTGCGTGTGGCTGGTGCGGTTCTAAGCCACCCCCGTTGTTTGCATGTTAGAGGTGGTGCGTCAGCCTCCAAGCGGGAACCCAAAGTGACGGAGGCGGGGGAGGCAAGCTGTTGAAGGTAAAGGAGGGGGAGAAGGGGATAGGTGTGGGCAGGCTGTGGTTTTGGGCAGTGTTTCAGGAAGTGCCTTTTGGCTTTGGTTTTTGTAGGTGCCGTTTGGAGGGGCAATGCTGCCCGCTGAGGAGCGTTCCTGGAAGGTGAGGTGGTTGTGGTTTGGGTTGGTGTCTCATAGCCAAGTCTTGCATGGCCATGGAGTTGCAGTGTTTCTCTTCGGTTTTGCAGGCTCTGTGCGGGTCGCCTTTGGAAGCGGAGGAGCGTTTGAGGTGAGGTGGGGAGTAGGGAGCGTGGGGCTGGTGTGTTTTTGGCAAGCGCATAGGTCATTTTGTGTCTCTTTGTATCCTAGGTGCTGGAAGCGACCAGAGCCGCGGCGTCGGACTCTGGCGTAGGTACGGAGCGGTTCAGCGGCATGCCTTGGCACATCTGAGGCGGCGGATGTTGTGCGATAGCTCCGTGATGACTGCTGCGATGCCGACTGACGGCGTTGTTCTTGTTTTGCAGACGGTGGAGCGGAACCTGGTGACGGCAGGCTGAATGCAGCGGGCCGAGTGTGGTTTTCCTTGCGCAGGATGGATTTGGACTCGTGGCTGTCTGCAAGCTAAGTTGAGGCTCCGGTGCCGGAGAGGGGTCGGGGGAGGGAGGGTGCGAGGTTGGCCGTTGCGGGGTGGGGTTTCTAAGTGTAGCGCAGCGGAGAGGGCTGTCTGGGAACAGTGCCCTCTGGTCGGGGAAAGGGAGCAGGTTAGTCTTCAGCAGGATGGCAGCGTGTGCCGGGCAGGGCGGTTCCAGGCTGCGTCTGTTGTTGTGCAGTTTGCGTGGTGCGTCTTGTGTGTCTTAGGACTTTGTTGGGACTCGATGACAACTTGAAGAGCAGCAAGAGCTTTTGGTCCTGGCCCCTTTGGTGTGGGAGGAATCCCTGGACTTTCGCAATTGCTGAGCCGGGCTCCGGCCGTACCGAGGGGTGCAGGCAGGTAGTATTGGACTTTGGGAGGCTGTCGCAAGAGAGAGCGCCATCGTTTGTGGGGCTGTGAATGGGGTTGCGTGGCTCCTTGAAGAGCAGCAAGAGCTTTTGGTCCTGGCCCCTTTGGTGTGGGAGGAATCCCTGGACGTTCGCAATTGCTGAGCCGGGCTCCGGCCGTACCGAGGGGTGCAGGCAGCTAGTATTGGAGTTTGGGAGGCTGTCGCAAGAGAGAGCGCCAGCGTTTGTGGGGCTGTGAATGGGGTTGCCTGGCTCCTTGAAGAGCAGCAAGAGCTTTTGGTCCTGGCCCCTTTGGTGTGGCAGGAATCCCTGGATGTTCGCAATTGCTGAGCCGGGCTCCGGCCGTACCGAGGGGTGCAGGCAGCTAGTGTTGGACTTTGGGAGGCTGTCGCAAGAGAGAGCGCCAGCGTTTGTGGGTCTGTGAATGGGGTTGCCTGGCTCCTTGAAGAGCAGCAAGAGCTTTTGGTCCTGGCACCTTTGGTGTGGGAGGAATCCCTGGACGTTCGCAATTGCTGAGCCGGACTGCGTCTGTACGAGGGCTGCACAGGCAGGTAGTATTGGACTTTGGGAGGCTGTTGCAAGAGAGAGCGCCATCGTTTGTGGGGCTGTGAATGGGGTTGCCTGGCTCCTTGAAGAGCAGCTAGAGCTTTTGGTCCTGGCCCCTTTGGCGTGGGAGGAATCCCTGGACGTTCACAATTGCTGAGCCGGGCTCTGGCTGTACTCAGCGGCACAGGCAGGTAGTATTGGACTTTGGGAGGCTGTCGCAAGAGAGAGCGCCAGCGTTTGTGGGGCTGTGAATGGGGTTGCCTGGCTCCTTGAAGAGCAGCAAGAGCTTTTGGTCCTGGCCCCTTTGGTGTGGGAGGAATCCCTGGACGTTCGCAATTGCTGAGCCGGGCTCCGGCTGTACTCGGTGGTGCAGGCAGCTAGTATTGGACTTTGGGAGGCTGTCGCAAGAGAGAGCGCCAGCGTTTGTGGGGCTGTGAATGGGGTTGCCTGGCTCCTTGAAGAGCAGCAAGAGCTTTTGGTGCTGGCCCCTTTGGTGTGGGAGGAATCCCTGGACGTTCGCAATTGCTGAGCCGGGCTCCGGCCGTACCAAGGGGTGCAGGCAGGTAGTATTGGACTTTGGGAGGCTATCGCAAGAGAGAGCGCCAGCGTTTGTGGGGCTGTGAATGGGGTTGCGTGGCTCCTTGAAGAGCAGCAAGAGCTTTTGGTCCTGGCCCCTTTGGTGTGGGAGGAATCCCCGGACGTTTGCAGTTGCTGAGACGGGGTCCGGCCGTACCGAGGGGTGCAGGCAGGTAGTATTGGACTTTGGGAGGCTGTCGCAAGAGAGAGCGCCATCGTTTGTGGGGCTGTGAATGGGGTTGCCTGGCTCCTTGAAGAGCAGCAAGAGCTTTTGGTCGTGGCCCCTTTGGTGTGGGAGGAATCCCTGGACGTTCGCAATTGCTGAGCCGGACTGCGGCTGTACTCGGTGGTGCAGGCAGGTAGTATTGGACTTTGGGAGGCTGTTCCAAGAGAGAGCGCCAGCGTTTGTGGGGCTGTGAATGGGGTTGCCTGGCTCCTTGAAGAGCAGCAAGAGCTTTTGGTCCTGGCCCCTTTGGTGTGGGAGGAATCCCCGGACGTTCGCAATTGCTGAGCCGGGCTCCGGCTGTACCGAGGGGTGCAGGCAGCTAGTATTGGACTTTGGGAGGCTGTCGCAAGAGAGAGCGCCATTGTTTGTGGGGCTGTGAATGGGGTTGCCTGGCTCCTTGAAGAGCAGCAAGAGCTTTTGGTCCTGGCCCCTTTGGTGTGGGAGGAATCCCTGGACGTTCGCAATTGCTGAGCCGGACTGCGGCTGTACCGAGGGCTGCAGGCAGGTAGTATTGGACTTTGGGAGGCTGTCGCAAGAGAGAGCGCCAGCGTTTGTGGGGCTGTGAATGGGGTTGCCTGGCTCCTTGAAGAACAGCAAGAGCTTTTGGTCCTGGCACGTTTGGTGTGGGAGGAATCCCTGGACGTTTGCAATTGGTGAGCCGGGCTCTGGCTGTACTCAGCGGCGCAGGCAGGTAGTATTGGACTTTGGGAGGCTGTCGCAAGAGAGAGCGCCAGCGTTTGTGGGGCTGTGAATGGGGTTGCCTGGCTCCTTGAAGAGCAGCAAGAGCTTTTGGTCCTGGCCCCTTTGGTGTGGGAGGAATCCCTGGACGTTTGCAATTGCTGAGCCGGGCTCCGGCTGTACCGAGGGGTGCAGGCAGGTAGTATTGGACTTTGGGAGGCTGTCGCAAGAGAGAGCGCCAGCGTTTGTGGGGCTGTGAATGGGGTTGCCTGGCTCCTTGAAGAGCAGCAAGAGCTTTTGGTCCTGGCCCCTTTGGTGTGGGAGGAATCCCCGGACGTTCGCAGTTCCTGAGCCGGGCTCCGGCTGTACTCGGTGGTGCAGGCAGGTAGTATTGGACTTTGGGAGGCTGTCGCAAGAGAGAGCGCCAGCGTTTGTGGGGCTGTGAATGGGGTTGCCTGGCTCCTTGAAGAGCAGCAAGAGCTTTTGGTCCTGGCCCCTTTGGTGTGGCAGGAATCCCCGGATGTTCGCAGTTCCTGAGCCGGGGTCCGGCCGTACCGAGGGGTGCAGGCAGGTAGTATTGGACTTTGGGAGGCTGTCGCAAGAGAGAGCGCCATCGTTTGTGGGGCTGTGAATGGGGTTGCCTGGCTCCTTGAAGAGCAGCAAGAGCTTTTGGTCCTGGCACCTTTGGTGTGGGAGGAATCCCTGGACGTTCGCAATTGCTGAGCCGGACTGCGTCTGTACGAGGGCTGCAGGCAGGTAGTATTGGACTTTGGGAGGCTGTCGCAAGAGAGAGCGCCAGCGTTTGTGGGGCTGTGAATGGGGTTGCGTGGCTCCTTGAAGAGCAGCAAGAGCTTTTGGTCCTGGCCCCTTTGGTGTGGGAGGAATCCCCGGACGTTTGCAGTTGCTGAGACGGGGTCCGGCCGTACCGAGGGGTGCAGGCAGGTAGTATTGGACTTTGGGAGGCTGTCGCAAGAGAGAGCGCCAGCGTTTGTGTGGCTGTGAATGGGGTTGCCTGGCTCCTTGAAGAGCAGCAAGAGCTTTTGGTCCTGGCCCCTTTGGTGTGGGAGGAATCCCTGGACGTTCGCAATTGCTGAGCCGGGCTCCGGCTGTACTCGGTGGTGCAGGCAGCTAGTATTGGACTTTGGGAGGCTGTCGCAAGAGAGAGCGCCATCGTTTGTGGGGCTGTGAATGGGGTTGCCTGGCTCCTTGAAGAGCAGCAAGAGCTTTTGGTCGTGGCCCCTTTGGTGTGGGAGGAATCCCTGGATGTTCGCAATTGCTGAGCCGGGCTCCGGCCGTACCGAGGGGTGCAGGCAGGTAGCATTGGACTTTGGGAGGCTGTCGCAAGAGAGAGCGCCATCGTTTGTGGGGCTGTGAATGGGGTTGCCTGGCTCCTTGAAGAGCAGCAAGAGCTTTTGGTCCTGGCCCCTTTGGTGTGGGAGGAATCCCTGGATGTTCGCAATTGCTGAGCCGGGCTCCGGCCGTACCGAGGGGTGCAGGCAGGTAGTATTGGACTTTGGGAGGCTGTCGCAAGAGAGAGCGCCAGCGTTTGTGGGGCTGTGAATGGGGTTGCGTGGCTCCTTGAAGAGCAGCAAGAGCTTTTGGTCCTGGCACCTTTGGTGTGGGAGGAATCCCTGGACGTTTGCAATTGCTGAGCCGGGCTCCGGCCGTACCGAGGGGTGCAGGCAGCTAGTATTGGACTTTGGGAGGCTGTCGCAAGAGAGAGCGCCATCGTTTGTGGGGCTGTGAATGGGGTTGCCTGGCTCCTTGAAGAGCAGCAAGAGCTTTTGGTCCTGGCCCCTTTGGTGTGGGAGGAATCCCTGGACGTTCGCAATTGCTGAGCCGGGCTCCGGCTGTACTCGGTGGTGCAGGCAGGTAGTATTGGACTTTGGGAGGCTGTCGCAAGAGAGAGCGCCAGTGTTTGTGGGGCTGTGAATGGGGTTGCCTGGCTCTTTGAAGAGCAGCAAGAGCTTTTGGTCTTGGCACCTTTGGTGTGGCAGGAATCCCTGGATGTTCGCAATTGCTGAGCCGGACTGCGGCTGTACTCGGTGGTGCAGGCAGGTAGTATTGGACTTTGGGAGGCTGTTCCAAGAGAGAGCGCCAGCGTTTGTGGGGCTGTGAATGGGGTTGCCTGGCTCCTTGAAGAGCAGCAAGAGCTTTTGGTCCTGGCCCCTTTGGTGTGGGAGGAATCCCCGGACGTTCGCAATTGCTGAGCCGGGCTCCGGCTGTACCGAGGGGTGCAGGCAGGTAGTATTGGACTTTGGGAGGCTGTCGCAAGAGAGAGCGCCAGCGTTTGTGGGGCTGTGAATGGGGTTGCCTGGCTCCTTGAAGAGCAGCAAGAGCTTTTGGTCCTGGCCCCTTTGGTGTGGGAGGAATCCCTGGACGTTTGCAATTGCTGAGCCGGGCTCCGGCTGTAGTCGGTGGTGCAGGCAGCTAGTATTGGAGTTTGGGAGGCTGTCGCAAGAGAGAGCGCCAGCGTTTGTGGGGCTGTGAATGGGGTTGCCTGGCTCCTTGAAGAGCAGCAAGAGATTTTGGTCCTGGCCCCTTTGGTGTGGGAGGAATCCCTGGACGTTTGCAATTGCTGAGCCGGGCTCCGGCCGTACCGAGGGGTGCAGGCAGCTAGTGTTGGACTTTGGGAGGCTGTCGCAAGAGAGAGCGCCAGCGTTTGTGGGGCTGTGAATGGGGTTGCCTGGCTCCTTGAAGAGCAGCAAGAGCTTTTGGTCCTGGCCCCTTTGGTGTGGGAGGAATCCCTGGACGTTCGCCATTGCAGAGCCGGACTGCGGCTGTACCGAGGGCTGCAGGCAGGTAGTATTGGACTTTGGGAGGCTGTCGCAAGAGAGAGCGCCAGCGTTTGTGGGGCTGTGAATGGGGTTGCCTGGCTCCTTGAAGAGCAGCAAGAGCTTTTGGTCCTGGCCCCTTTGGTGTGGGAGGAATCCCTGGACGTTCGCAATTGCTGAGCCGGACTGCGTCTGTACGAGGGCTGCAGGCAGGTAGTATTGGACTTTGGGAGGCTGTCGCAAGAGAGAGCGCCATCGTTTGTGGGGCTGTGAATGGGGTTGCCTGGCTCCTTGAAGAGCAGCAAGAGCTTTTGGTGCTGGCCCCTTTGGTGTGGGAGGAATCCCTGGACGTTTGCAATTGGTGAGCCGGGCTCCGGCCGTACCGAGGGGTGCAGGCAGCTAGTATTGGACTTTGGGAGGCTGTCGCAAGAGAGAGCGCCAGCGTTTGTGGGTCTGTGAATGGGCTTGCCTGGCTCCTTGAAGAGCAGCAAGAGCTTTTGGTCCTGGCCCCTTTGGTGTGGCAGGAATCCCCGGACGTTCGCAGTTCCTGAGCCGGGCTCCGGCTCTACTCGGTAGTGCAGGCAGGTAGTATTGGACTTTGGGAGGCTGTCGCAAGAGAGAGCGCCATCGTTTGTGGGGCTGTGAATGGGGTTGCGTGGCTCCTTGAAGAGCAGCAAGAGCTTTTGGTCCTGGCCCCTTTGGTGTGGGAGGAATCCCTGGACGTTCGCAATTGCTGAGCCGGGCTCCGGCTGTACCGAGGGGTGCAGGCAGGTAGTATTGGACTTTGGGAGGCTGTCGCAAGAGAGAGCGCCAGCGTTTGTGGGGCTGTGAATGGGGTTGCCTGGCTCCTTGAAGAGCAGCAAGAGCTTTTGGTGCTGGCCCCTTTGGTGTGGCAGGAATCCCTGGACGTTTGCAATTGCTGAGCTGGGCTCTGGCTGTACTCAGCGGCACAGGCAGGTAGTATTGGACTTTGGGAGGCTGTCGCAAGAGAGAGCGCCAGCGTTTGTGGGGCTGTGAATGGGGTTGCCTGGCTCCTTGAAGAGCAGCAAGAGCTTTTGGTGCTGGCCCCTTTGGTGTGGGAGGAATCCCTGGACGTTCGCAATTGCTGAGCCGGACTGCGTCTGTACGAGGGCTGCAGGCAGGTAGTATTGGACTTTGGGAGGCTGTCGCAAGAGAGAGCGCCAGCGTTTGTGGGGCTGTGAATGGGGTTGCCTGGCTCCTTGAAGAGCAGCTAGAGCTTTTGGTCCTGGCCCCTTTGGTGTGGGAGGAATCCCTAGACGTTCGCAATTGCTGAGCCGGACTGCGTCTGTACGAGGGCTGCAGGCAGGTAGTATTGGACTTTGGGAGGCTGTCGCAAGAGAGAGCGCCAGCGTTTGTGGGGCTGTGAATGGGGTTGCCTGGCTCCTTGAAGAGCAGCAAGAGCTTTTGGTCCTGGCACCTTTGGTGTGGGAGGAATCCCTGGACGTTCGCAATTGCTGAGCCGGGCTCCGGCTGTACCGAGGGGTGCAGGCAGGTAGTATTGGACTTTGGGAGGCTGTCGCAAGAGAGAGCGCCATCGTTTGTGGGGCTGTGAATGGGGTTGCCTGGCTCCTTGAAGAGCAGCAAGAGCTTTTGGTCCTGGCCCCTTTGGTGTGGCAGGAATCCCTGGACATTTGCAATTGGTGAGCCGGGCTCCGGCCGTACCGAGGGCTGCAGGCAGGTAGTATTGGACTTTGGGAGGCTGTCGCAAGAGAGAGCGCCAGTGTTTGTGGGGCTGTGAATGGGGTTGCCTGGCTCCTTGAAGAGCAGCAAGAGCTTTTGGTCCTGGCCCCTTTGGTGTGGGAGGAATCCCTGGACGTTCGCAATTGCTGAGCCGGACTGCGTCTGTACGAGGGCTGCAGGCAGGTAGTATTGGACTTTGGGAGGCTGTCGCAAGAGAGAGCGCCTTCGTTTGTGGGGCTGTGAATGGGGTTGCCTGGCTCCTTGAAGAGCAGCAAGAGCTTTTGGTCCTGGCCCCTTTGGTGTGGCAGGAATCCCTGGACGTTCGCAATTGCTGAGCCGGGCTCCGGCCGTACCGAGGGGTGCAGGCAGCTAGTATTGGACTTTGGGAGGCTGTCGCAAGAGAGAGCGCCAGCGTTTGTGGGGCTGTGAATGGGGTTGCCTGGCTCCTTGAAGAGCAGCAAGAGCTTTTGGTGCTGGCCCCTTTGGTGTGGCAGGAATCCCTGGACGTTTGCAATTGCTGAGCTGGGCTCTGGCTGTACTCAGCGGCACAGGCAGGTAGTATTGGACTTTGGGAGGCTGTCGCAAGAGAGAGCGCCATCGTTTGTGGGGCTGTGAATGGGGTTGCCTGGCTCCTTGAAGAGCAGCAAGAGCTTTTGGTCCTGGCCCCTTTGGTGTGGGAGGAATCCCTGGACGTTTGCAATTGCTGAGCCGGGCTCTGGCTGTACTCAGCGGCACAGGCAGGTAGTATTGGACTTTGGGAGGCTGTCGCAAGAGAGAGCGCCAGCGTTTGTGGGGCTGTGAATGGGGTTGCCTGGCTCCTTGAAGAGCAGCAAGAGCTTTTGGTCCTGGCCCCTTTGGTGTGGGAGGAATCCCTGGACGTTCGCAATTGCTGAGCCGGACTGCGTCTGTACGAGGGCTGCAGGCAGGTAGTATTGGACTTTGGGAGGCTGTCGCAAGAGAGAGCGCCTTCGTTTGTGGGGCTGTGAATGGGGTTGCCTGGCTCCTTGAAGAGCAGCAAGAGCTTTTGGTCCTGGCCCCTTTGGTGTGGCAGGAATCCCTGGACGTTCGCAATTGCTGAGCCGGGCTCCGGCCGTACCGAGGGGTGCAGGCAGCTAGTATTGGACTTTGGGAGGCTGTCGCAAGAGAGAGCGCCAGCGTTTGTGGGGCTGTGAATGGGGTTGCCTGGCTCCTTGAAGAGCAGCTAGAGCTTTTGGTGCTGGCCCCTTTGGTGTGGCAGGAATCCCTGGACGTTTGCAATTGCTGAGTCGGGCTCTGGCTGTACTCAGCGGCGCAGGCAGGTAGTATTGGACTTTGGGAGGCTGTCGCAAGAGAGAGCGCCAGCGTTTGTGGGGCTGTGAATGGGGTTGCGTGGCTCCTTGAAGAGCAGCAAGAGCTTTTGGTCCTGGCCCCTTTGGTGTGGGAGGAATCCCTGGACGTTCGCAATTGCTGAGCCGGGCTCCGGCCGTACCGAGGGGTGCAGGCAGGTAGTATTGGACTTTGGGAGGCTGTCGCAAGAGAGAGCGCCATCGTTTGTGGGGCTGTGAATGGGGTTGCCTGGCTCCTTGAAGAGCAGCAAGAGCTTTTGGTCCTGGCCCCTTTGGTGTGGGAGGAATCCCTGGACGTTCACAATTGCTGAGCCGGGCTCTGGCTGTACTCAGCGGCACAGGCAGGTAGTATTGGACTTTGGGAGGCTGTCGCAAGAGAGAGCGCCAGCGTTTGTGGGGCTGTGAATGGGGTTGCCTGGCTCCTTGAAGAGCAGCAAGAGCTTTTGGTGCTGGCCCCTTTGGTGTGGGAGGAATCCCTGGACGTTCGCAATTGCTGAGCCGGACTGCGTCTGTACGAGGGCTGCAGGCAGGTAGTATTGGACTTTGGGAGGCTGTTGCAAGAGAGAGCGCCAGCGTTTGTGGGGCTGTCAATGGGGTTGCCTGGCTCCTTGAAGAGCAGCAAGAGCTTTTGGTCCTGGCCCCTTTGGTGTGGCAGGAATCCCTGGACATTTGCAATTGGTGAGCCGGGCTCCGGCCGTACCGAGGGCTGCAGGCAGGTAGTATTGGACTTTGGGAGGCTGTCGCAAGAGAGAGCGCCAGTGTTTGTGGGGCTGTGAATGGGGTTGCCTGGCTCCTTGAAGAGCAGCAAGAGCTTTTGGTCCTGGCCCCTTTGGTGTGGGAGGAATCCCTGGACGTTCGCAATTGCTGAGCCGGACTGCGTCTGTACGAGGGCTGCAGGCAGGTAGTATTGGACTTTGGGAGGCTGTCGCAAGAGAGAGCGCCTTCGTTTGTGGGGCTGTGAATGGGGTTGCCTGGCTCCTTGAAGAGCAGCAAGAGCTTTTGGTCCTGGCCCCTTTGGTGTGGCAGGAATCCCTGGACGTTCGCAATTGCTGAGCCGGGCTCCGGCCGTACCGAGGGGTGCAGGCAGCTAGTATTGGACTTTGGGAGGCTGTCGCAAGAGAGAGCGCCAGCGTTTGTGGGGCTGTGAATGGGGTTGCCTGGCTCCTTGAAGAGCAGCTAGAGCTTTTGGTGCTGGCCCCTTTGGTGTGGCAGGAATCCCTGGACGTTTGCAATTGCTGAGTCGGGCTCTGGCTGTACTCAGCGGCGCAGGCAGGTAGTATTGGACTTTGGGAGGCTGTCGCAAGAGAGAGCGCCAGCGTTTGTGGGGCTGTGAATGGGGTTGCGTGGCTCCTTGAAGAGCAGCAAGAGCTTTTGGTCCTGGCCCCTTTGGTGTGGGAGGAATCCCTGGACGTTCGCAATTGCTGAGCCGGGCTCCGGCTGTACCGAGGGGTGCAGGCAGGTAGTATTGGACTTTGGGAGGCTGTCGCAAGAGAGAGCGCCATCGTTTGTGGGGCTGTGAATGGGGTTGCGTGGCTCCTTGAAGAGCAGCAAGAGCTTTTGGTCCTGGCCCCTTTGGTGTGGGAGGAATCCCTGGACGTTCGCAATTGCTGAGCCGGGCTCCGGCTGTACCGAGGGGTGCAGGCAGCTAGTATTGGACTTTGGGAGGCTGTCGCAAGAGAGAGCGCCAGCGTTTGTGGGGCTGTGAATGGGGTTGCCTGGCTCCTTGAAGAGCAGCAAGAGCTTTTGGTGCTGGCCCCTTTGGTGTGGCAGGAATCCCTGGACGTTTGCAATTGCTGAGCTGGGCTCTGGCTGTACTCAGCGGCACAGGCAGGTAGTATTGGACTTTGGGAGGCTGTCGCAAGAGAGAGCGCCATCGTTTGTGGGGCTGTGAATGGGGTTGCCTGGCTCCTTGAAGAGCAGCAAGAGCTTTTGGTCCTGGCCCCTTTGGTGTGGGAGGAATCCCTGGACGTTCACAATTGCTGAGCCGGGCTCTGGCTGTACTCAGCGGCACAGGCAGGTAGTATTGGACTTTGGGAGGCTGTCGCAAGAGAGAGCGCCAGCGTTTGTGGGGCTGTGAATGGGGTTGCCTGGCTCCTTGAAGAGCAGCAAGAGCTTTTGGTGCTGGCCCCTTTGGTGTGGGAGGAATCCCTGGACGTTCGCAATTGCTGAGCCGGACTGCGTCTGTACGAGGGCTGCAGGCAGGTAGTATTGGACTTTGGGAGGCTGTTGCAAGAGAGAGCGCCAGCGTTTGTGGGGCTGTGAATGGGGTTGCCTGGCTCCTTGAAGAGCAGCTAGAGCTTTTGGTCCTGGCCCCTTTGGTGTGGGAGGAATCCCTAGACGTTCGCAATTGCTGAGCCGGACTGCGTCTGTACGAGTGCTGCAGGCAGGTAGTATTGGACTTTGGGAGGCTGTCGCAAGAGAGAGCGCCAGCGTTTGTGGGGCTGTGAATGGGGTTGCCTGGCTCCTTGAAGAGCAGCAAGAGCTTTTGGTCCTGGCCCCTTTGGTGTGGCAGGAATCCCTGGACATTTGCAATTGGTGAGCCGGGCTCCGTCCGTACCGAGGGGTGCAGGCAGCTAGTATTGGACTTTGGGAGGCTGTCGCAAGAGAGAGTGCCATCGTTTGTGGGGCTGTGAATGGGGTTGCGTGGCTCCTTGAAGAGCAGCAAGAGCTTTTGGTCCTGGCCCCTTTGGTGTGGGAGGAATCCCTGGACGTTCGCAATTGCTGAGCCGGGCTCCGGCTGTACTCAGCAGCGCAGGCAGCTAGTGTTGGACTTTGGGAGGCTGTCGCAAGAGAGAGCGCCAGCGTTTGTGGGGCTGTGAATGGGGTTGCCTGGCTCCTTGAAGAGCAGCAAGAGCTTTTGGTCCTGGCCCCTTTGGTGTGGGAGGAATCCCCGGACGTTTGCAATTGCTGAGCCGGGCTCCGGCTGTACTCAGCGGCGCAGGCAGGTAGTATTGGACTTTGGGAGGCTGTCGCAAGAGAGAGCGCCATCGTTTGTGGGGCTGTGAATGGGGTTGCCTGGCTCCTTGAAGAGCAGCAAGAGCTTTTGGTCCTGGCCCCTTTGGTGTGGGAGGAATCCCTGGACGTTTGCAATTGCTGAGCCGGGCTCCGGCCGTACCGAGGGGTGCAGGCAGGTAGTATTGGACTTTGGGAGGCTGTCACAAGAGAGAGCGCCATCGTTTGTGGGGCTGTGAATGGGGTTGCCTGGCTCCTTGAAGAGCAGCAAGAGCTTTTGGTCCTGGCCCCTTTGGTGTGGCAGGAATCCCTGGACGTTCGCAATTGCTGAGCCGGACTGCGTCTGTACGAGGGCTGCAGGCAGGTAGTATTGGACTTTGGGAGGCTGTCGCAAGAGAGAGCGCCAGCGTTTGTGGGGCTGTGAATGGGGTTGCCTGGCTCCTTGAAGAGCAGCAAGAGCTTTTGGTGCTGGCCCCTTTGGTGTGGGAGGAATCCCTGGACGTTTGCAATTGGTGAGCCGGGCTCCGGCCGTACCGAGTGGTGCAGGCAGCTAGTATTGGACTTTGGGAGGCTGTCGCAAGAGAGAGCGCCAGCGTTTGTGGGTCTGTGAATGGGGTTGCCTGGCTCCTTGAAGAGCAGGAAGAGCTTTTGGTCCTGGCCCCTTTGGCGTGGGAGGAATCCCTGGACGTTCACAATTGCTGAGCCGGGCTCTGGCTGTACTCAGCGGCACAGGCAGGTAGTATTGGACTTTGGGAGGCTGTCGCAAGAGAGAGCGCCAGCGTTTGTGGGGCTGTGAATGGGGTTGCCTGGCTCCTTGAAGAGCAGCAAGAGCTTTTGGTCCTGGCCCCTTTGGTGTGGGAGGAATCCCTGGACGTTCGCAATTGCTGAGCCGGGCTCCGGCTGTACCGAGGGGTGCAGGCAGGTAGTATTGGACTTTGGGAGGCTGTCGCAAGAGAGAGCGCCAGCGTTTGTGGGGCTGTGAATGGGGTTGCCTGGCTCCTTGAAGAGCAGCAAGAGCTTTTGGTCCTGGCCCCTTTGGTGTGGGAGGAATCCCTGGACGTTCGCAGTTGCTGAGCCGGGCTCCGGCCGTACCGAGGGGTGCAGGCAGGTAGTATTGGACTTTGGGAGGCTGTCGCAAGAGAGAGCGCCAGTGTTTGTGGGTCTGTGAATGGGGTTGCCTGGCTCCTTGAAGAGCAGCAAGAGCTTTTGGTCCTGGCCCCTTTGGTGTGGGAGGAATCCCTGGACGTTCGCAATTGCTGAGCCGGGCTCCGGCCGTACCGAGGGGTGCAGGCAGGTAGTATTGGACTTTGGGAGGCTGTCGCAAGAGAGAGCGCCATCGTTTGTGGGGCTGTGAATGGGGTTGCCTGGCTCCTTGAAGAGCAGCAAGAGCTTTTGGTCCTGGCCCCTTTGGTGTGGGAGGAATCCCTGGACGTTCGCAATTGCTGAGCCGGGCTCCGGCCGTACCGAGGGGTGCAGGCAGCTAGTATTGGACTTTGGGAGGCTGTCGCAAGAGAGAGCGCCAGCGTTTGTGGGGCTGTGAATGGGGTTGCGTGGCTCCTTGAAGAGCAGCAAGAGCTTTTGGTCCTGGCCCCTTTGGTGTGGCAGGAATCCCTGGACATTTGCAATTGGTGAGCCGGGCTCCGGCCGTACCGAGGGGTGCAGGCAGGTAGTATTGGACTTTGGGAGGCTGTCGCAAGAGAGAGCGCCATCGTTTGTGGGGCTGTGAATGGGGTTGCCTGGCTCCTTGAAGAGCAGCAAGAGCTTTTGGTCCTGGCCCCTTTGGTGTGGGAGGAATCCCTGGACGTTTGCAATTGGTGAGCCGGGCTCCGGCCGTACCGAGGGGTGCAGGCAGGTAGTATTGGACTTTGGGAGGCTGTCGCAAGAGAGAGCGCCAGTGTTTGTGGGGCTGTGAATGGGGTCGCCTGGCTCCTTGAAGAGCAGCAAGAGCTTTTGGTCCTGGCACCTTTGGTGTGGCAGGAATCCCTGGACGTTCGCAATTGCTGAGCCGGACTGCGTCTGTACGAGGGCTGCAGGCAGGTAGTATTGGACTTTGGGAGGCTGTCGCAAGAGAGAGCGCCAGCGTTTGTGGGGCTGTGAATGGGGTTGCCTGGCTCCTTGAAGAGCAGCAAGAGCTTTTGGTCCTGGCCCCTTTGGTGTGGCAGGAATCCCCGGACGTTCGCAGTTCCTGAGCCGGGCTCCGGCTGTACTCGGTAGTGCAGGCAGGTAGTATTGGACTTTGGGAGGCTGTCGCAAGAGAGAGCGCCAGCGTTTGTGGGGCTGTGAATGGGGTTGCCTGGCTCCTTGAAGAGCAGCAAGAGCTTTTGGTCCTGGCCCCTTTGGTGTGGGAGGAATCCCTGGACGTTTGCAATTGGTGAGCCGGGCTCCGGCCGTACCGAGGGGTGCAGGCAGGTAGTATTGGACTTTGGGAGGCTGTCGCAAGAGAGAGCGCCATCGTTTGTGGGGCTGTGAATGGGGTTGCGTGGCTCCTTGAAGAGCAGCAAGAGCTTTTGGTCCTGGCCCCTTTGGTGTGGCAGGAATCCCTGGACGTTTGCAATTGCTGAGCCGGGCTCCGGCCGTACCGAGGGGTGCAGGCAGCTAGTATTGGACTTTGGGAGGCTGTTGCAAGAGAGAGCGCCAGCGTTTGTGGGGCTGTGAATGGGGTTGCCTGGCTCCTTGAAGAGCAGCAAGAGCTTTTGGTCCTGGCCCCTTTGGCGTGGGAGGAATCCCTGGACGTTCACAATTGCTGAGCCGGGCTCTGGCTGTACTCAGCGGCACAGGCAGGTAGTATTGGACTTTGGGAGGCTGTCGCAAGAGAGAGCGCCAGCGTTTGTGGGGCTGTGAATGGGGTTGCCTGGCTCTTTGAAGAGCAGCAAGAGCTTTTGGTCCTGGCCCCTTTGGTGTGGGAGGAATCCCTGGACGTTCGCAATTGCTGAGCCGGGCTCCGGCCGTACCGAGAGGTGCAGGCAGGTAGTATTGGACTTTGGGAGGCTGTCGCAAGAGAGAGCGCCAGTGTTTGTGGGGCTGTGAATGGGGTTGCCTGGCTCCTTGAAGAGCAGCAAGAGCTTTTGGTCCTGGCCCCTTTGGTGTGGGAGGAATCCCTGGACGTTCGCAATTGCTGAGCCGGACTGCGTCTGTACGAGGGCTGCAGGCAGGTAGTATTGGACTTTGGGAGGCTGTCGCAAGAGAGAGCGCCATCGTTTGTGGGGCTGTGAATGGGCTTGCCTGGCTCCTTGAAGAGCAGCAAGAGCTTTTGGTCCTGGCCCCTTTGGTGTGGCAGGAATCCCCGGACGTTCGCAGTTCCTGAGCCGGGCTCCGGCTGTACTCGGTAGTGCAGGCAGGTAGTATTGGACTTTGGGAGGCTGTCGCAAGAGAGAGCGCCATTGTTTGTGGGGCTGTGAATGGGGTTGCCTGGCTCCTTGAAGAGCAGCAAGAGCTTTTGGTCCTGGCCCCTTTGGTGTGGGAGGAATCCCTGGACGTTCACAATTGCTGAGCCGGGCTCTGGCTGTACTCAGCGGCACAGGCAGGTAGTATTGGACTTTGGGAGGCTGTCGCAAGAGAGAGCGCCAGCGTTTGTGGGGCTGTGAATGGGGTTGCCTGGCTCCTTGAAGAGCAGCAAGAGCTTTTGGTGCTGGCCCCTTTGGTGTGGGAGGAATCCCTGGACGTTCGCAGTTGCTGAGCCGGGCTCCGGCCGTACCGAGGGGTGCAGGCAGGTAGTATTGGACTTTGGGAGGCTGTCGCAAGAGAGAGCGCCAGTGTTTGTGGGGCTGTGAATGGGGTTGCCTGGCTCCTTGAAGAGCAGCAAGAGCTTTTGGTCCTGGCCCCTTTGGTGTGGGAGGAATCCCTGGACGTTCGCAATTGCTGAGCCGGGCTCCGGCTGTACCGAGGGGTGCAGGCAGGTAGTATTGGACTTTGGGAGGCTGTCGCAAGAGAGAGCGCCATCGTTTGTGGGGCTGTGAATGGGGTTGCCTGGCTCCTTGAAGAGCAGCAAGAGCTTTTGGTCCTGGCCCCTTTGGTGTGGCAGGAATCCCTGGACATTTGCAATTGGTGAGCCGGGCTCCGGCCGTACCGAGGGGTGCAGGCAGGTAGTATTGGACTTTGGGAGGCTGTCGCAAGAGAGAGCGCCATCGTTTGTGGGGCTGTGAATGGGGTTGCGTGGCTCCTTGAAGAGCAGCAAGAGCTTTTGGTCCTGGCCCCTTTGGTGTGGGAGGAATCCCCGGACGTTTGCAATTGCTGAGCCGGGCTCCGGCCGTACCGAGGGGTGCAGGCAGCTAGTATTGGACTTTGGGAGGCTGTCGCAAGAGAGAGCGCCATCGTTTGTGGGGCTGTGAATGGGGTTGCCTGGCTCCTTGAAGAGCAGCAAGAGCTTTTGGTCCTGGCACCTTTGGTGTGGGAGGAATCCCTGGACGTTTGCAATTGGTGAGCCGGGCTCCGTCCGTACCGAGGGGTGCAGGCAGGTAGTATTGGACTTTGGGAGGCTGTCGCAAGAGAGAGCGCCATCGTTTGTGGGGCTGTGAATGGGGTTGCCTGGCTCCTTGAAGAGCAGCAAGAGCTTTTGGTCCTGGCCCCTTTGGTGTGGCAGGAATCCCCGGACGTTCGCAGTTCCTGAGCCGGGCTCCGGCTGTACTCGGTAGTGCAGGCAGGTAGTATTGGACTTTGGGAGGCTGTCGCAAGAGAGAGCGCCATTGTTTGTGGGGCTGTGAATGGGGTTGCCTGGCTCCTTGAAGAGCAGCAAGAGCTTTTGGTCCTGGCCCCTTTGGTGTGGGAGGAATCCCTGGACGTTCACAATTGCTGAGCCGGGCTCTGGCTGTACTCAGCGGCACAGGCAGGTAGTATTGGACTTTGGGAGGCTGTCGCAAGAGAGAGCGCCAGCGTTTGTGGGGCTGTGAATGGGGTTGCCTGGCTCCTTGAAGAGCAGCAAGAGCTTTTGGTGCTGGCCCCTTAGATGTGGGAGGAATCCCTGGACGTTCGCAGTTGCTGAGCCGGGCTCCGGCCGTACCGAGGGGTGCAGGCAGGTAGTATTGGACTTTGGGAGGCTGTCGCAAGAGAGAGCGCCAGTGTTTGTGGGGCTGTGAATGGGGTTGCCTGGCTCCTTGAAGAGCAGCAAGAGCTTTTGGTCCTGGCCCCTTTGGTGTGGGAGGAATCCCTGGACGTTCGCAATTGCTGAGCCGGGCTCCGGCCGTACCGAGGGGTGCAGGCAGGTAGTATTGGACTTTGGGAGGCTGTCGCAAGAGAGAGCGCCAGCGTTTGTGGGGCTGTGAATGGGGTTGCCTGGCTCCTTGAAGAGCAGCAAGAGCTTTTGGTCCTGGCACCTTTGGTGTGGGAGGAATCCCTGGACGTTCGCAATTGCTGAGCCGGGCTCCGGCTGTACCGAGGGGTGCAGGCAGGTAGTATTGGACTTTGGGAGGCTGTCGCAAGAGAGAGCGCCATCGTTTGTGGGGCTGTGAATGGGGTTGCCTGGCTCCTTGAAGAGCAGCAAGAGCTTTTGGTCCTGGCCCCTTTGGTGTGGGAGGAATCCCTGGACGTTCGCGATTGCTGAGCCGGGCTCCGGCTGTACCGAGGGGTGCAGGCAGCTAGTATTGGACTTTGGGAGGCTGTCGCAAGAGAGAGCGCCATCGTTTGTGGGGCTGTGAATGGGGTTGCCTGGCTCCTTGAAGAGCAGCAAGAGCTTTTGGTGCTGGCCCCTTTGGTGTGGGAGGAATCCCTGGACGTTCGCAATTGCTGAGCCGGACTGCGTCTGTACGAGTGCTGCAGGCAGGTAGTATTGGACTTTGGGAGGCTGTCGCAAGAGAGAGCGCCAGCGTTTGTGGGGCTGTGAATGGGGTTGCCTGGCTCCTTGAAGAGCAGCAAGAGCTTTTGGTCCTGGCCCCTTTGGTGTGGCAGGAATCCCTGGACATTTGCAATTGGTGAGCCGGGCTCCGTCCGTACCGAGGGGTGCAGGCAGGTAGTATTGGACTTTGGGAGGCTGTCGCAAGAGAGAGTGCCATCGTTTGTGGGGCTGTGAATGGGGTTGCGTGGCTCCTTGAAGAGCAGCAAGAGCTTTTGGTCCTGGCCCCTTTGGTGTGGGAGGAATCCCTGGACGTTCGCAATTGCTGAGCCGGGCTCCGGCTGTACTCAGCAGCGCAGGCAGCTAGTGTTGGACTTTGGGAGGCTGTCGCAAGAGAGAGCGCCAGCGTTTGTGGGGCTGTGAATGGGGTTGCCTGGCTCCTTGAAGAGCAGCAAGAGCTTTTGGTCCTGGCCCCTTTGGTGTGGGAGGAATCCCCGGACGTTTGCAATTGCTGAGCCGGGCTCCGGCTGTACTCAGCGGCGAAGGCAGGTAGTATTGGACTTTGGGAGGCTGTCGCAAGAGAGAGCGCCATCGTTTGTGGGGCTGTGAATGGGGTTGCCTGGCTCCTTGAAGAGCAGCAAGAGCTTTTGGTCCTGGCCCCTTTGGTGTGGGAGGAATCCCTGGACGTTTGCAATTGCTGAGCCGGGCTCCGGCCGTACCGAGGGGTGCAGGCAGGTAGTATTGGACTTTGGGAGGCTGTCGCAAGAGAGAGCGCCATCGTTTGTGGGGCTGTGAATGGGGTTGCCTGGCTCCTTGAAGAGCAGCAAGAGCTTTTGGTCCTGGCCCCTTTGGTGTGGCAGGAATCCCTGGACGTTCGCAATTGCTGAGCCGGACTGCGTCTGTACGAGGGCTGCAGGCAGGTAGTATTGGACTTTGGGAGGCTGTCGCAAGAGAGAGCGCCAGCGTTTGTGGGGCTGTGAATGGGGTTGCCTGGCTCCTTGAAGAGCAGCAAGAGCTTTTGGTGCTGGCCCCTTTGGTGTGGGAGGAATCCCTGGACGTTTGCAATTGGTGAGCCGGGCTCCGGCCGTACCGAGTGGTGCAGGCAGCTAGTATTGGACTTTGGGAGGCTGTCGCAAGAGAGAGCGCCAGCGTTTGTGGGTCTGTGAATGGGGTTGCCTGGCTCCTTGAAGAGCAGGAAGAGCTTTTGGTCCTGGCCCCTTTGGTGTGGCAGGAATCCCCGGACGTTCGCAGTTCCTGAGCCGGGCTCCGGCTGTACTCGGTAGTGCAGGCAGGTAGTATTGGACTTTGGGAGGCTGTCGCAAGAGAGAGCGCCATTGTTTGTGGGGCTGTGAATGGGGTTGCCTGGCTCCTTGAAGAGCAGCAAGAGCTTTTGGTCCTGGCCCCTTTGGTGTGGGAGGAATCCCTGGACGTTCACAATTGCTGAGCCGGGCTCTGGCTGTACTCAGCGGCACAGGCAGGTAGTATTGGACTTTGGGAGGCTGTCGCAAGAGAGAGCGCCAGCGTTTGTGGGGCTGTGAATGGGGTTGCCTGGCTCCTTGAAGAGCAGCAAGAGCTTTTGGTGCTGGCCCCTTTGGTGTGGGAGGAATCCCTGGACGTTCGCAGTTGCTGAGCCGGGCTCCGGCCGTACCGAGGGGTGCAGGCAGGTAGTATTGGACTTTGGGAGGCTGTCGCAAGAGAGAGCGCCAGTGTTTGTGGGGCTGTGAATGGGGTTGCCTGGCTCCTTGAAGAGCAGCAAGAGCTTTTGGTCCTGGCCCCTTTGGTGTGGGAGGAATCCCTGGACGTTCGCAATTGCTGAGCCGGGCTCCGGCCGTACCGAGGGGTGCAGGCAGGTAGTATTGGACTTTGGGAGGCTGTCGCAAGAGAGAGCGCCAGCGTTTGTGGGGCTGTGAATGGGGTTGCCTGGCTCCTTGAAGAGCAGCAAGAGCTTTTGGTCCTGGCACCTTTGGTGTGGGAGGAATCCCTGGACGTTCGCAATTGCTGAGCCGGGCTCCGGCTGTACCGAGGGGTGCAGGCAGGTAGTATTGGACTTTGGGAGGCTGTCGCAAGAGAGAGCGCCATCGTTTGTGGGGCTGTGAATGGGGTTGCCTGGCTCCTTGAAGAGCAGCAAGAGCTTTTGGTCCTGGCCCCTTTGGTGTGGCAGGAATCCCTGGACATTTGCAATTGGTGAGCCGGGCTCCGGCCGTACCGAGGGGTGCAGGCAGGTAGTATTGGACTTTGGGAGGCTGTCGCAAGAGAGAGCGCCATCGTTTGTGGGGCTGTGAATGGGGTTGCGTGGCTCCTTGAAGAGCAGCAAGAGCTTTTGGTCCTGGCCCCTTTGGTGTGGGAGGAATCCCCGGACGTTTGCAATTGCTGAGCCGGGCTCCGGCCGTACCGAGGGGTGCAGGCAGCTAGTATTGGACTTTGGGAGGCTGTCGCAAGAGAGAGCGCCATCGTTTGTGGGGCTGTGAATGGGGTTGCCTGGCTCCTTGAAGAGCAGCAAGAGCTTTTGGTCCTGGCACCTTTGGTGTGGGAGGAATCCCTGGACGTTTGCAATTGGTGAGCCGGGCTCCGGCTGTACTCGGTAGTGCAGGCAGGTAGTATTGGACTTTGGGAGGCTGTCGCAAGAGAGAGCGCCATCGTTTGTGGGACTGTGAATGGGGTTGCGTGGCTCCTTGAAGAGCAGCAAGAGCTTTTGGTCCTGGCCCCTTTGGTGTGGGAGGAATCCCTGGACGTTTGCAATTGCTGAGCCGGGCTCTGGCTGTACTCAGCGGCGCAGGCAGGTAGTATTGGACTTTGGGAGGCTGTCGCAAGAGAGAGCGCCAGCGTTTGTGGGGCTGTGAATGGGGTTGCCTGGCTCCTTGAAGAGCAGCAAGAGCTTTTGGTCCTGGCCCCTTTGGTGTGGGAGAAATCCCTGGACGTTTGCAATTGGTGAGCCGGGCTCTGGCTGTACTCAGCGGCGCAGGCAGGTAGTATTGGACTTTGGGAGGCTGTCGCAAGAGAGAGCGCCAGCGTTTGTGGGGCTGTGAATGGGGTTGCGTGGCTCCTTGAAGAGCAGCAAGAGCTTTTGGTCCTGACCCCTTTGGTGTGGGAGGAATCCCTGGACGTTTGCAATTGCTGAGCCGGGCTCCGTCCGTACCGAGGGGTGCAGGCAGGTAGTATTGGACTTTGGGAGGCTGTTGCAAGAGAGAGCGCCAGCGTTTGTGGGGCTGTGAATGGGGTTGCCTGGCTCCTTGAAGAGCAGCTAGAGCTTTTGGTCCTGGCCCCTTTGGTGTGGGAGGAATCCCTGGACGTTTGCAATTGCTGAGCCGGGCTCTGGCTGTACTCAGCGGCGCAGGCAGGTAGTATTGGACTTTGGGAGGCTGTCGCAAGAGAGAGCGCCAGCGTTTGTGGGGCTGTGAATGGGGTTGCGTGGCTCCTTGAAGAGCAGCAAGAGCTTTTGGTCCTGACCCCTTTGGTGTGGGAGGAATCCCTGGACGTTTGCAATTGCTGAGCCGGGCTCCGGCCGTACCGAGGGGTGCAGGCAGGTAGTATTGGACTTTGGGAGGCTGTCGCAAGAGAGAGCGCCAGCGTTTGTGGGGCTGTGAATGGGGTTGCCTGGCTCCTTGAAGAGCAGCAAGAGCTTTTGGTCCTGGCCCCTTTGGTGTGGGAGGAATCCCTGGACGTTTGCAATTGGTGAGCCGGGCTCCGTCCGTACCGAGGGGTGCAGGCAGGTAGTATTGGACTTTGGGAGGCTGTCGCAAGAGAGAGCGCCATCGTTTGTGGGGCTGTGAATGGGGTTGCCTGGCTCCTTGAAGAGCAGCAAGAGCTTTTGGTCCTGGCCCCTTTGGTGTGGGAGGAATCCCTGGACGTTTGCAATTGCTGAGCCGGGCTCTGGCTGTACTCAGCGGCGCAGGCAGGTAGTATTGGACTTTGGGAGGCTGTCGCAAGAGAGAGCGCCATCGTTTGTGGGGCTGTGAATGGGGTTGCCTGGCTCCTTGAAGAGCAGCAAGAGCTTTTGGTGCTGGCCCCTTTGGTGTGGGAGGAATCCCTGGACGTTTGCAATTGGTGAGCCGGGCTCCGGCCGTACCGAGTGGTGCAGGCAGCTAGTATTGGACTTTGGGAGGCTGTCGCAAGAGAGAGCGCCAGCGTTTGTGGGGCTGTGAATGGGGTTGCCTGGCTCCTTGAAGAGCAGCTAGAGCTTTTGGTCCTGGCCCCTTTGGTGTGGGAGGAATCCCTGGACGTTTGCAATTGCTGAGCCGGGCTCCGGCCGTACCGAGGGGTGCAGGCAGCTAGTATTGGACTTTGGGAGGCTGTCGCAAGAGAGAGCGCCATCGTTTGTGGGGCTGTGAATGGGGTTGCCTGGCTCCTTGAAGAGCAGCAAGAGCTTTTGGTCCTGGCACCTTTGGTGTGGGAGGAATCCCCGGACGTTCACAATTGGTGAGCCGGGCTCCGTCCGTACCGAGGGGTGCAGGCAGGTAGTATTGGACTTTGGGAGGCTGTCGCAAGAGAGAGCGCCATCGTTTGTGGGGCTGTGAATGGGGTTGCCTGGCTCCTTGAAGAGCAGCAAGAGCTTTTGGTCCTGGCCCCTTTGGTGTGGGAGGAATCCCTGGACGTTCGCAATTGCTGAGCCGGACTGCGTCTGTACGAGGGCTGCAGGCAGGTAGTATTGGACTTTGGGAGGCTGTCGCAAGAGAGAGCGCCATCGTTTGTGGGGCTGTGAATGGGGTTGCCTGGCTCCTTGAAGAGCAGCAAGAGCTTTTGGTGCTGGTCCCTTTGGTGTGGCAGGAATCCCCGGACGTTCGCAGTTCCTGAGCCGGGCTCCGGCTGTACTCGGTAGTGCAGGCAGGTAGTATTGGACTTTGGGAGGCTGTCGCAAGAGAGAGCACCATCGTTTGTGGGGCTGTGAATGGGGTTGCCTCGCTCCTTGAAGAGCAGCAAGAGCTTTTGGTCCTGGCCCCTTTGGTGTGGGAGGAATCCCTGGACGTTCGCAGTTCCTGAGCTGGGCTCCGGCTGTACCGAGGGGTGCAGGCAGGTAGTGTTGGACTTTGGGAGGCTGTCGCAAGAGAGAGCGCCATCGTTTGTGGGGCTGTGAATGGGGTTGCGTGGCTCCTTGAAGAGCAGCAAGAGCTTTTGGTCCTGGCCCCTTTGGTGTGGGAGGAATCCCTGGACGTTCGCAATTGCTGAGCCGGGCTCCGGCCGTACCGAGGGGTGCAGGCAGGTAGTATTGGACTTTGGGAGGCTGTCGCAAGAGAGAGCGCCAGCGTTTGTGGGGCTGTGAATGGGGTTGCCTGGCTCCTTGAAGAGCAGCAAGAGCTTTTGGTCCTGGCCCCTTTGGCGTGGGAGGAATCCCTGGACGTTCACAATTGCTGAGCCGGGCTCTGGCTGTACTCAGCGGCACAGGCAGGTAGTATTGGACTTTGGGAGGCTGTCGCAAGAGAGAGCGCCAGCGTTTGTGGGGCTGTGAATGGGGTTGCCTGGCTCCTTGAAGAGCAGCAAGAGCTTTTGGTCCTGGCCCCTTTGGTGTGGGAGGAATCCCTGGACGTTCGCAATTGCTGAGCCGGGCTCCGGCCGTACCGAGGGGTGCAGGCAGCTAGTATTGGACTTTGGGAGGCTGTCGCAAGAGAGAGCGCCAGCGTTTGTGGGTCTGTGAATGGGCTTGCCTGGCTCCTTGAAGAGCAGCAAGAGCTTTTGGTCCTGGCCCCTTTGGTGTGGCAGGAATCCCCGGACGTTCGCAGTTCCTGAGCCGGGCTCCGGCTGTACCGAGAGGTGCAGGCAGGTAGTATTGGACTTTGGGAGGCTGTTGCAAGAGAGAGCGCCAGCGTTTGTGGGGCTGTGAATGGGGTTGCGTGGCTCCTTGAAGAGCAGCAAGAGCTTTTGGTCCTGGTCCCTCTGGTGTGGGAGGAATCCCTGGACGTTCGCAATTGCTGAGCCGGACTGCGTCTGTACGAGGGCTGCAGGCAGGTAGTATTGGACTTTGGGAGGCTGTCGCAAGAGAGAGCGCCAGCGTTTGTGGGGCTGTGAATGGGGTTGCC
Organism: Platalea leucorodia; assembly: GCF_965183815.1. NCBI lineage: Eukaryota > Metazoa > Chordata > Aves > Pelecaniformes > Threskiornithidae > Platalea > Platalea leucorodia. Next base: position 557,683 of record NC_138855.1, read on the forward strand.
TGGCTCCTTGAAGAGCAGCAAGAGCTTTTGGTCCTGGCCCCTTTGGTGTGGGAGGAATCCCTGGATGTTCGCAATTGCTGAGCCGGACTGCGTCTGTACGAGGGCTGCAGGCAGGTAGTATTGGACTTTGGGAGGCTGTCGCAAGAGAGAGCGGCCATCGTTTGTGGGGCTGTGAATGGGGTTGCCTGGCTCCTTGAAGAGCAGCAAGAGCTTTTGGTCCTGGCCCCTTTGGTGTGGGAGGAATCCCTGGACGTTCGCAGTTGCTGAGCCGGGCTCCGGCTGTACCGAGGGGTGCAGGCAGCTAGTATTGGACTTTGGGAGTCTCTCGAAAGAGAGAGCACCATCGTTTGTGGGGCTGTGAATGGGGTTGCCTGGCACCTTGAAGAGCAGCAAGAGCTTTTGGTCCTGGCCCCTTTGGTGTGGGAGGAATCCCTGGACGTTCGCAATTGCTGAGCCGGACTGCGTCTGTACGAGGGCTGCAGGCAGGTAGTATTGGACTTTGGGAGGCTGTCGCAAGAGAGAGCGCCATCGTTTGTGGGGCTGTGAATGGGGTTGCCTGGCTCCTTGAAGAGCAGCAAGAGCTTTTGGTCCTGGCCCCTTTGGTGTGGGAGGAATCCCTGGATGTTCGCAATTGCTGAGCCGGGCTCCGGCCGTACCGAGGGGTGCAGGCAGCTAGTATTGGACTTTGGGAGGCTGTCGCAAGAGAGAGCGCCAGCGTTTGTGGGGCTGTGAATGGGGTTGCCTGGCTCCTTGAAGAGCAGCAAGAGCTTTTGGTCCTGGCCCCTTTGCTGTGGGAGGAATCCCTGGACGTTTGCAATTGGTGAGCCGGGCTCCGTCCGTACCGAGGGGTGCAGGCAGGTAGTATTGGACTTTGGGAGGCTGTCGCAAGAGAGAGCGCCATCGTTTGTGGGGCTGTGAATGGGGTTGCCTGGCTCCTTGAAGAGCAGCAAGAGCTTTTGGTCCTGGCCCCTTTGGTGTGGGAGGAATCCCTGGACGTTCGCAATTGCTGAGCCGGACTGCGTCTGTACGAGGGCTGCAGGCAGGTAGTATTGGACTTTGGGAGGCTGTCGCAAGAGAGAGCGCCATCGTTTGTGGGGCTGTGAATGGGGTTGCCTGGCTCCTTGAAGAGCAGCAAGAGCTTTTGGTCCTGGCCCCTTTGGTGTGGCAGGAATCCCCGGACGTTCGCAGTTCCTGAGCCGGGCTCCGGCTGTACTCGGTAGTGCAGGCAGGTAGTATTGGACTTTGGGAGGCTGTCGCAAGAGAGAGTGCCAGCGTTTGTGGGGCTGTGAATGGGGTTGCCTGGCTCCTTGAAGAGCAGCTAGAGCTTTTGGTCCTGGCCCCTTTGGTGTGGGAGGAATCCCTGGACGTTTGCAATTGCTGAGCCGGGCTCCGGCCGTACCGAGGGGTGCAGGCAGCTAGTATTGGACTTTGGGAGGCTGTCGCAAGAGAGAGCGCCATCGTTTGTGGGGCTGTGAATGGGGTTGCGTGGCTCCTTGAAGAGCAGCAAGAGCTTTTGGTCCTGGCCCCTTTGGTGTGGGAGGAATCCCTGGACGTTCGCAATTGCTGAGCCGGGCTCCGGCCGTACCGAGGGGTGCAGGCAGGTAGTATTGGACTTTGGGAGGCTGTCGCAAGAGAGAGCGCCAGCGTTTGTGGGGCTGTGAATGGGGTTGCCTGGCTCCTTGAAGAGCAGCAAGAGCTTTTGGTCCTGGCCCCTTTGGCGTGGGAGGAATCCCTGGACGTTCACAATTGCTGAGCCGGGCTCCGGCTGTACCGAGGGGTGCAGGCAGCTAGTATTGGACTTTGGGAGGCTGTCGCAAGAGAGAGCACCAGCGTTTGTGGGGCTGTGAATGGGGTTGCCTGGCTCCTTGAAGAGCAGCAAGAGCTTTTGGTCCTGGCCCCTTTGGTGTGGGGGGAATCCCCGGACGTTCGCGGTTCCTGAGCCGGGCTCCGGCTGTACCGAGAGGTGCAGGCAGGTAGTATTGGACTTTGGGAGGCTGTTGCAAGAGAGAGCGCCAGCGTTTGTGGGGCTGTGAATGGGGTTGCGTGGCTCCTTGAAGAGCAGCAAGAGCTTTTGGTCCTGGCCCCTCTGGTGTGGGAGGAATCCCTGGACGTTCGCAATTGCTGAGCCGGACTGCGTCTGTACGAGGGCTGCAGGCAGGTAGTATTGGACTTTGGGAGGCTGTCGCAAGAGAGAGCGCCAGCGTTTGTGGGGCTGTGAATGGGGTTGCCTGGCTCCTTGAAGAGCAGCAAGAGCTTTTGGTCCTGGCCCCTTTGGTGTGGCAGGAATCCCCGGACGTTCGCAGTTCCTGAGCCGGGCTCCGGCTGTACTCGGTAGTGCAGGCAGGTAGTATTGGACTTTGGGAGGCTGTCGCAAGAGAGAGCGCCAGCGTTTGTGGGGCTGTGAATGGGGTTGCCTGGCTCCTTGAAGAGCAGCAAGAGCTTTTGGTCCTGGCCCCTTTGGCGTGGGAGGAATCCCTGGACGTTCACAATTGCTGAGCCGGGCTCCGGCTGTACCGAGGGGTGCAGGCAGCTAGTATTGGACTTTGGGAGGCTGTTGCAAGAGAGAGCGCCAGCGTTTGTGGGGCTGTGAATGGGGTTGCGTGGCTCCTTGAAGAGCAGCAAGAGCTTTTGGTCCTGGCCCCTCTGGTGTGGGAGGAATCCCTGGACGTTCGCAATTGCTGAGCCGGACTGCGTCTGTACGAGGGCTGCAGGCAGGTAGTATTGGACTTTGGGAGGCTGTCGCAAGAGAGAGCGCCAGCGTTTGTGGGGCTGTGAATGGGGTTGCCTGGCTCCTTGAAGAGCAGCAAGAGCTTTTGGTCCTGGCCCCTTTGGTGTGGGAGGAATCCCTGGATGTTCGCAATTGCTGAGCCGGACTGCGTCTGTACGAGGGCTGCAGGCAGCTAGTATTGGACTTTGGGAGGCTGTCGCAAGAGAGAGCGCCATCGTTTGTGGGGCTGTGAATGGGGTTGCCTGGCTCCTTGAAGAGCAGCAAGAGCTTTTGGTCCTGGCCCCTTTGGTGTGGGAGGAATCCCTGGACGTTTGCAATTGCTGAGCTGGGCTCTGGCTGTACTCAGCGGCACAGGCAGGTAGTATTGGACTTTGGGAGGCTGTCGCAAGAGAGAGCGCCAGCGTTTGTGGGGCTGTGAATGGGGTTGCCTGGCTCTTTGAAGAGCAGCAAGAGCTTTTGGTCCTGGCCCCTTTGGTGTGGGAGGAATCCCTGCACGTTCGCAATTGCTGAGCCGGGCTCCGGCCGTACCGAGGGGTGCAGGCAGGTAGTATTGGACTTTGGGAGGCTGTCGCAAGAGAGAGCGCCAGTGTTTGTGGGGCTGTGAATGGGGTTGCCTGGCTCCTTGAAGAGCAGCAAGAGCTTTTGGTCCTGGCCCCTTTGGTGTGGGAGGAATCCCTGGACGTTCGCAATTGCTGAGCCGGGCTCCGGCCGTACCGAGGGGTGCAGGCAGCTAGTATTGGACTTTGGGAGGCTGTCGCAAGAGAGAGCGCCAGCGTTTGTGGGACTGTGAATGGGGTTGCCTGGCTCCTTGAAGAGCAGCTAGAGCTTTTGGTCCTGGCCCCTTTGGCGTGGGAGGAATCCCTGGACGTTTGCAATTGGTGAGCCGGGCTCCGGCTGTACTCGGTGGGGTGCAGGCAGCTAGTATTGGACTTTGGGAGGCTGTCGCAAGAGAGAGCGCCAGCGTTTGTGGGGCTGTGAATGGGGTTGCGTGGCTCCTTGAAGAGCAGCAAGAGCTTTTGGTCCTGGCCCCTTTGGTGTGGGAGGAATCCCTGGACGTTCGCAATTGCTGAGCCGGGGTTCGGCCGTACCGAGGGGTGCAGGCAGCTAGTATTGGACTTTGGGAGGCTGTCACAAGAGAGAGCGCCAGCGTTTGTGGGGCTGTGAATGGGGTTGCCTGGCTCCTTGAAGAGCAGCAAGAGCTTTTGGTCCTGGCCCCTTTGGCGTGGGAGGAATCCCTGGACGTTTGCAATTGCTGAGCTGGGCTCTGGCTGTACTCAGCGGCACAGGCAGGTAGTATTGGACTTTGGGAGGCTGTCGCAAGAGAGAGCGCCATCGTTTGTGGGGCTGTGAATGGGGTTGCCTGGCTCTTTGAAGAGCAGCAAGAGCTTTTGGTCCTGGCCCCTTTGGTGTGGCAGGAATCCCCGGACGTTCGCAGTTCCTGAGCCGGGCTCCGGCTGTACTCGGTAGTGCAGGCAGGTAGTATTGGACTTTGGGAGGCTGTCGCAAGAGAGAGCGCCAGCGTTTGTGGGGCTGTGAATGGGGTTGCCTGGCTCCTTGAAGAGCAGCTAGAGCTTTTGGTCCTGGCCCCTTTGGTGTGGGAGGAATCCCTGGACGTTTGCAATTGCTGAGCCGGGCTCCGGCCGTACCGAGGGGTGCAGGCAGCTAGTATTGGACTTTGGGAGGCTGTCGCAAGAGAGAGCGCCATCGTTTGTGGGGCTGTGAATGGGGTTGCCTGGCTCCTTGAAGAGCAGCAAGAGCTTTTGGTCCTGGCCCCTTTGGCGTGGGAGGAATCCCTGGACGTTCACAATTGCTGAGCCGGGCTCTGGCTGTACTCAGCGGCACAGGCAGGTAGTATTGGACTTTGGGAGGCTGTCGCAAGAGAGAGCGCCATCGTTTGTGGGGCTGTGAATGGGGTTGCCTGGCTCTTTGAAGAGCAGCAAGAGCTTTTGGTCCTGGCCCCTTTGGTGTGGGAGGAATCCCTGGACGTTCGCAATTGCTGAGCCGGGCTCCGGCCGTACCGAGGGGTGCAGGCAGGTAGTATTGGACTTTGGGAGGCTGTCGCAAGAGAGAGCGCCAGCGTTTGTGGGGCTGTGAATGGGGTTGCCTGGCTCCTTGAAGAGCAGCAAGAGCTTTTGGTCCTGGCCCCTTTGGTGTGGGAGGAATCCCTGGACGTTTGCAATTGGTGAGCCGGGCTCCGGCTGTACTCAGTAGTGCAGGCAGGTAGTATTGGACTTTGGGAGGCTGTCGCAAGAGAGAGCGCCAGCGTTTGTGGGGCTGTGAATGGGGTTGCCTGGCTCCTTGAAGAGCAGCTAGAGCTTTTGGTCCTGGCCCCTTTGGTGTGGGAGGAATCCCTGGACGTTTGCAATTGCTGAGCCGGGCTCTGGCTGTACTCAGCGGCGCAGGCAGGTAGTATTGGACTTTGGGAGGCTGTCGCAAGAGAGAGCGCCAGCGTTTGTGGGGCTGTGAATGGGGTTGCGTGGCTCCTTGAAGAGCAGCTAGAGCTTTTGGTCCTGACCCCTTTGGTGTGGGAGGAATCCCTGGACGTTTGCAATTGGTGAGCCGGGCTCCGTCCGTACCGAGGGGTGCAGGCAGGTAGTATTGGACTTTGGGAGGCTGTCGCAAGAGAGAGCGCCATCGTTTGTGGGGCTGTGAATGGGGTTGCCTGGCTCCTTGAAGAGCAGCAAGAGCTTTTGGTCCTGGCCCCTTTGGTGTGGGAGGAATCCCTGGACGTTTGCAATTGCTGAGCCGGGGTTCGGCTGTACCGAGGGGTGCAGGCAGCTAGTATTGGACTTTGGGAGGCTGTCGCAAGAGAGAGCGCCATCGTTTGTGGGGCTGTGAATGGGGTTGCGTGGCTCCTTGAAGAGCAGCAAGAGCTTTTGGTCCTGGCCCCTTTGGTGTGGGAGGAATCCCTGGACGTTCGCAATTGCTGAGCCGGGCTCCGGCTGTACCGAGGGGTGCAGGCAGGTAGTATTGGACTTTGGGAGGCTGTCGCAAGAGAGAGCGCCATCGTTTGTGGGGCTGTGAATGGGGTTGCCTGGCTCCTTGAAGAGCAGCAAGAGCTTTTGGTCCTGGCCCCTTTGGTGTGGGAGGAATCCCTGGACGTTCGCAATTGCTGAGCCGGGCTCCGGCCGTACCGAGGGGTGCAGGCAGGTAGTATTGGATTTTGGGAGGCTGTCGCAAGAGAGAGCGCCAGTGTTTGTGGGGCTGTGAATGGGGTTGCCTGGCTCCTTGAAGAGCAGCAAGAGCTTTTGGTCCTGGCCCCTTTGGTGTGGGAGGAATCCCTGGACGTTTGCAATTGCTGAGCCGGACTGCGTCTGTACGAGGGCTGCAGGCAGGTAGTATTGGACTTTGGGAGGCTGTCGCAAGAGAGAGCGCCAGCGTTTGTGGGGCTGTGAATGGGGTTGCCTGGCTCCTTGAAGAGCAGCTAGAGCTTTTGGTCCTGGCCCCTTTGGTGTGGGAGGAATCCCTGGACGTTTGCAATTGCTGAGCCGGGCTCCGGCCGTACCGAGAGGTGCAGGCAGGTAGTATTGGACTTTGGGAGGCTGTCGCAAGAGAGAGCGCCAGTGTTTGTGGGGCTGTGAATGGGGTTGCCTGGCTCCTTGAAGAGCAGCAAGAGCTTTTGGTCCTGACCCCTTTGGTGTGGGAGGAATCCCTGGACGTTCGCAATTGCTGAGCCGGACTGCGTCTGTACGAGGGCTGCAGGCAGGTAGTATTGGACTTTGGGAGGCTGTCGCAAGAGAGAGCGCCAGCGTTTGTGGGGCTGTGAATGGGCTTGCCTGGCTCCTTGAAGAGCAGCAAGAGCTTTTGGTCCTGGCCCCTTTGGTGTGGCAGGAATCCCCGGACGTTCGCAGTTCCTGAGCCGGGCTCCGGCTGTACTCGGTAGTGCAGGCAGGTAGTATTGGACTTTGGGAGGCTGTCGCAAGAGAGAGCGCCATTGTTTGTGGGGCTGTGAATGGGGTTGCCTGGCTCCTTGAAGAGCAGCAAGAGCTTTTGGTCCTGGCCCCTTTGGTGTGGGAGGAATCCCTGGACGTTCACAATTGCTGAGCCGGGCTCTGGCTGTACTCAGCGGCACAGGCAGGTAGTATTGGACTTTGGGAGGCTGTCGCAAGAGAGAGCGCCAGCGTTTGTGGGGCTGTGAATGGGGTTGCCTGGCTCCTTGAAGAGCAGCAAGAGCTTTTGGTCCTGGCCCCTTTGGTGTGGGAGGAATCCCTGGACGTTCGCAGTTGCTGAGCCGGGCTCCGGCCGTACCGAGGGGTGCAGGCAGGTAGTATTGGACTTTGGGAGGCTGTCGCAAGAGAGAGCGCCAGTGTTTGTGGGGCTGTGAATGGGGTTGCCTGGCTCCTTGAAGAGCAGCAAGAGCTTTTGGTCCTGGCCCCTTTGGTGTGGGAGGAATCCCTGGACGTTCGCAATTGCTGAGCCGGGCTCCGGCCGTACCGAGGGGTGCAGGCAGGTAGTATTGGACTTTGGGAGGCTGTCGCAAGAGAGAGCGCCATCGTTTGTGGGGCTGTGAATGGGGTTGCCTGGCTCCTTGAAGAGCAGCAAGAGCTTTTGGTCCTGGCACCTTTGGTGTGGGAGGAATCCCTGGACGTTCGCAATTGCTGAGCCGGGCTCCGGCTGTACTCGGTGGTGCAGGCAGGTAGTATTGGACTTTGGGAGGCTGTCGCAAGAGAGAGCGCCATCGTTTGTGGGGCTGTGAATGGGGTTGCCTGGCTCCTTGAAGAGCAGCAAGAGCTTTTGGTCCTGGCCCCTTTGGTGTGGGAGGAATCCCCGGACGTTTGCAATTGCTGAGCCGGGCTCCGGCCGTACCGAGGGGTGCAGGCAGCTAGTATTGGACTTTGGGAGGCTGTCGCAAGAGAGAGCGCCATCGTTTGTGGGGCTGTGAATGGGGTTGCCTGGCTCCTTGAAGAGCAGCAAGAGCTTTTGGTGCTGGCCCCTTTGGTGTGGGAGGAATCCCTGGACGTTCGCAATTGCTGAGCCGGACTGCGTCTGTACGAGGGCTGCAGGCAGGTAGTATTGGACTTTGGGAGGCTGTCGCAAGAGAGAGCGCCATCGTTTGTGGGGCTGTGAATGGGGTTGCCTGGCTCCTTGAAGAGCAGCAAGAGCTTTTGGTGCTGGCCCCTTTGGTGTGGGAGGAATCCCTGGACGTTTGCAATTGGTGAGCCGGGCTCCGGCCGTACCGAGTGGTGCAGGCAGCTAGTATTGGACTTTGGGAGGCTGTCGCAAGAGAGAGCGCCAGCGTTTGTGGGTCTGTGAATGGGGTTGCCTGGCTCCTTGAAGAGCAGCAAGAGCTTTTGGTCCTGGCCCCTTTGGTGTGGCAGGAATCCCCGGACGTTCGCAGTTCCTGAGCCGGGCTCCGGCTGTACTCGGTGGTGCAGGCAGGTAGTATTGGACTTTGGGAGGCTGTCGCAAGAGAGAGCGCCAGCGTTTGTGGGGCTGTGAATGGGGTTGCCTGGCTCCTTGAAGAGCAGCTAGAGCTTTTGGTCCTGGCCCCTTTGGTGTGGGAGGAATCCCTGGACGTTTGCAATTGCTGAGCCGGGCTCCGGCCGTACCGAGGGGTGCAGGCAGGTAGTATTGGACTTTGGGAGGCTGTCGCAAGAGAGAGCGCCATCGTTTGTGGGGCTGTGAATGGGGTTGCGTGGCTCCTTGAAGAGCAGCAAGAGCTTTTGGTCCTGGCCCCTTTGGTGTGGGAGGAATCCCTGGACGTTTGCAATTGCTGAGCCGGGCTCCGGCCGTACCGAGGGGTGCAGGCAGGTAGTATTGGACTTTGGGAGGCTGTCGCAAGAGAGAGCGCCATCGTTTGTGGGGCTGTGAATGGGGTTGCCTGGCTCCTTGAAGAGCAGCAAGAGCTTTTGGTCCTGGCCCCTTTGGTGTGGCAGGAATCCCTGGACATTTGCAATTGGTGAGCCGGGCTCCGGCCGTACCGAGGGGTGCAGGCAGGTAGTATTGGACTTTGGGAGGCTGTCGCAAGAGAGAGCGCCATCGTTTGTGGGGCTGTGAATGGGGTTGCGTGGCTCCTTGAAGAGCAGCAAGAGCTTTTGGTCCTGGCCCCTTTGGTGTGGGAGGAATCCCCGGACGTTTGCAATTGCTGAGCCGGGCTCTGGCTGTACTCAGCGGCGCAGGCAGGTAGTATTGGACTTTGGGAGGCTGTCGCAAGAGAGAGGGCCAGCGTTTGTGGGGCTGTGAATGGGGTTGCGTGGCTCCTTGAAGAGCAGCAAGAGCTTTTGGTCCTGACCCCTTTGGTGTGGGAGGAATCCCTGGACGTTTGCAATTGCTGAGCCGGGCTCCGGCCGTACCGAGGGGTGCAGGCAGCTAGTATTGGACTTTGGGAGGCTGTCGCAAGAGAGAGCGCCAGCGTTTGTGGGGCTGTGAATGGGGTTGCCTGGCTCCTTGAAGAGCAGCAAGAGCTTTTGGTCCTGGCCCCTTTGGTGTGGGAGAAATCCCTGGACGTTTGCAATTGGTGAGCCGGGCTCCGTCCGTACCGAGGGGTGCAGGCAGGTAGTATTGGACTTTGGGAGGCTGTCGCAAGAGAGAGCGCCATCGTTTGTGGGGCTGTGAATGGGGTTGCCTGGCTCCTTGAAGAGCAGCAAGAGCTTTTGGTCCTGGCCCCTTTGGTGTGGGAGGAATCCCTGGACGTTTGCAATTGCTGAGCCGGGCTCTGGCTGTACTCAGCGGCGCAGGCAGGTAGTATTGGACTTTGGGAGGCTGTCGCAAGAGAGAGCGCCATCGTTTGTGGGGCTGTGAATGGGGTTGCCTGGCTCCTTGAAGAGCAGCAAGAGCTTTTGGTCGTGGCCCCTTTGGTGTGGGAGGAATCCCTGGACGTTCGCAATTGCTGAGCCGGGCTCCGGCTGTACTCGGTGGTGCAGGCAGCTAGTATTGGACTTTGGGAGGCTGTCGCAAGAGAGAGCGCCAGCGTTTGTGGGGCTGTGAATGGGCTTGCCTGGCTCCTTGAAGAGCAGCAAGAGCTTTTGGTCCTGGCCCCTTTGGTGTGGGAGGAATCCCTGGACGTTTGCAATTGGTGAGCCGGGCTCCGTCCGTACCGAGGGGTGCAGGCAGGTAGTATTGGACTTTGGGAGGCTGTCGCAAGAGAGAGCGCCATCGTTTGTGGGGCTGTGAATGGGGTTGCCTGGCTCCTTGAAGAGCAGCAAGAGCTTTTGGTCCTGGCCCCTTTGGTGTGGGAGGAATCCCTGGACGTTCGCAATTGCTGAGCCGGACTGCGTCTGTACGAGGGTTGCAGGCAGGTAGTATTGGACTTTGGGAGGCTGTCGCAAGAGAGAGCGCCAGCGTTTGTGGGGCTGTGAATGGGGTTGCCTGGCTCCTTGAAGAGCAGCTAGAGCTTTTGGTCCTGGCCCCTTTGGTGTGGGAGGAATCCCTGGACGTTTGCAATTGCTGAGCCGGGCTCCGGCCGTACCGAGGGGTGCAGGCAGGTAGTATTGGACTTTGGGAGGCTGTCGCAAGAGAGAGCGCCATCGTTTGTGGGGCTGTGAATGGGGTTGCCTGGCTCCTTGAAGAGCAGCAAGAGCTTTTGGTCCTGGCCCCTTTGGTGTGGGAGGAATCCCTGGACGTTCGCAATTGCTGAGCCGGACTGCGTCTGTACGAGGGCTGCAGGCAGGTAGTATTGGACTTTGGGAGGCTGTCGCAAGAGAGAGCGCCATCGTTTGTGGGGCTGTGAATGGGGTTGCCTGGCTCCTTGAAGAGCAGCAAGAGCTTTTGGTCCTGGCCCCTTTGGTGTGGGAGGAATCCCTGGATGTTCGCAATTGCTGAGCCGGACTACGTCTGTACGAGGGCTGCAGGCAGGTAGTATTGGACTTTGGGAGGCTGTCGCAAGAGAGAGCGCCAGCGTTTGTGGGTCTGTGAATGGGCTTGCCTGGCTCCTTGAAGAGCAGCAAGAGCTTTTGGTGCTGGCCCCTTTGGTGTGGGAGGAATCCCCGGACGTTCGCAGTTCCTGAGCCGGGCTCCGGCTGTACTCGGTAGTGCAGGCAGGTAGTATTGGACTTTGGGAGGCTGTCGCAAGAGAGAGCGCCAGCGTTTGTGGGGCTGTGAATGGGGTTGCCTGGCTCCTTGAAGAGCAGCTAGAGCTTTTGGTCCTGGCCCCTTTGGCGTGGGAGGAATCCCTGGACGTTCACAATTGCTGAGCCGGGCTCTGGCTGGACTCAGCGGCACAGGCAGGTAGTATTGGACTTTGGGAGGCTGTCGCAAGAGAGAGCGCCATCGTTTGTGGGGCTGTGAATGGGGTTGCCTGGCTCCTTGAAGAGCAGCAAGAGCTTTTGGTCCTGGCCCCTTTGGTGTGGGAGGAATCCCTGGACGTTTGCAATTGGTGAGCCGGGGTCCGGCCGTACCGAGGGGTGCAGGCAGGTAGTATTGGACTTTGGGAGGCTGTCGCAAGAGAGAGCGCCAGCGTTTGTGGGGCTGTGAATGGGGTTGCCTGGCTCCTTGAAGAGCAGCAAGAGCTTTTGGTCCTGGCCCCTTTGGTGTGGCAGGAATCCCTGGACGTTCGCAATTGCTGAGCCGGACTGCGTCTGTACGAGGGTTGCAGGCAGGTAGTATTGGACTTTGGGAGGCTGTCGCAAGAGAGAGCGCCATCGTTTGTGGGGCTGTGAATGGGGTTGCCTGGCTCCTTGAAGAGCAGCAAGAGCTTTTGGTCCTGGCCCCTTTGGTGTGGCAGGAATCCCCGGACGTTCGCAGTTCCTGAGCCGGGCTCCGGCTGTACTCGGTAGTGCAGGCAGCTAGTATTGGACTTTGGGAGGCTGTCGCAAGAGAGAGTGCCAGCGTTTGTGGGGCTGTGAATGGGGTTGCCTGGCTCCTTGAAGAGCAGCTAGAGCTTTTGGTCCTGGCCCCTTTGGTGTGGGAGGAATCCCTGGACGTTTGCAATTGCTGAGCCGGGCTCCGGCCGTACCGAGGGGTGCAGGCAGGTAGTATTGGACTTTGGGAGGCTGTCGCAAGAGAGAGCGCCATCGTTTGTGGGGCTGTGAATGGGGTTGCGTGGCTCCTTGAAGAGCAGCAAGAGCTTTTGGTCCTGGCCCCTTTGGTGTGGGAGGAATCCCTGGACGTTCGCAATTGCTGAGCCGGGCTCCGGCCGTACCGAGGGGTGCAGGCAGGTAGTATTGGACTTTGGGAGGCTGTCGCAAGAGAGAGCGCCATCGTTTGTGGGGCTGTGAATGGGGTTGCGTGGCTCCTTGAAGAGCAGCAAGAGCTTTTGGTCCTGGCCCCTTTGGCGTGGGAGGAATCCCTGGACGTTCACAATTGCTGAGCCGGGCTCTGGCTGTACTCAGCGGCACAGGCAGGTAGTATTGGACTTTGGGAGGCTGTCGCAAGAGAGAGCGCCATCGTTTGTGGGGCTGTGAATGGGGTTGCCTGGCTCTTTGAAGAGCAGCAAGAGCTTTTGGTCCTGGCCCCTTTGGTGTGGGAGGAATCCCTGGACGTTCGCAATTGCTGAGCCGGGCTCCGGCCGTACCGAGGGGTGCAGGCAGGTAGTATTGGACTTTGGGAGGCTGTCGCAAGAGAGAGCGCCATCGTTTGTGGGGCTGTGAATGGGGTTGCCTGGCTCCTTGAAGAGCAGCAAGAGCTTTTGGTCCTGGCCCCTTTGGTGTGGGAGGAATCCCTGGACGTTCGCAATTGCTGAGCCGGACTGCGTCTGTACGAGGGCTGCAGGCAGGTAGTATTGGACTTTGGGAGGCTGTCGCAAGAGAGAGTGCCAGCGTTTGTGGGGCTGTGAATGGGGTTGCCTGGCTCCTTGAAGAGCAGCAAGAGCTTTTGGTCCTGGCCCCTTTGGTGTGGGAGGAATCCCCGGACGTTCGCAGTTCCTGAGCCGGGCTCCGGCTGTACTCGGTAGTGCAGGCAGGTAGTATTGGACTTTGGGAGGCTGTCGCAAGAGAGAGCGCCAGCGTTTGTGGGGCTGTGAATGGGGTTGCCTGGCTCCTTGAAGAGCAGCAAGAGCTTTTGGTGCTGGCCCCTTTGGTGTGGGAGGAATCCCTGGACGTTCGCAATTGCTGAGCCGGGCTCCGGCCGTACCGAGGGGTGCAGGCAGGTAGTATTGGACTTTGGGAGGCTGTCGCAAGAGAGAGCGCCAGCGTTTGTGGGTCTGTGAATGGGGTTGCCTGGCTCCTTGAAGAGCAGCAAGAGCTTTTGGTCCTGGCCCCTTTGGTGTGGGAGGAATCCCCGGACGTTCGCAATTGCTGAGCCGGACTGCGTCTGTACGAGGGCTGCAGGCAGGTAGTATTGGACTTTGGGAGGCTGTCGCAAGAGAGAGCGCCAGCGTTTGTGGGGCTGTGAATGGGGTTGCCTGGCTCCTTGAAGAGCAGCAAGAGCTTTTGGTGCTGGCCCCTTTGGTGTGGGAGGAATCCCTGGACGTTTGCAATTGCTGAGCCGGGCTCCGGCCGTACCGAGTGGTGCAGGCAGCTAGTATTGGACTTTGGGAGGCTGTCGCAAGAGAGAGCGCCAGCGTTTGTGGGTCTGTGAATGGGCTTGCCTGGCTCCTTGAAGAGCAGCAAGAGCTTTTGGTGCTGGCCCCTTTGGTGTGGCAGGAATCCCCGGACGTTCGCAGTTCCTGAGCCGGGCTCCGGCTGTACTCGGTAGTGCAGGCAGGTAGTATTGGACTTTGGGAGGCTGTCGCAAGAGAGAGCGCCATCGTTTGTGGGGCTGTGAATGGGGTTGCGTGGCTCCTTGAAGAGCAGCAAGAGCTTTTGGTCCTGGCCCCTTTGGCGTGGGAGGAATCCCTGGACGTTTGCAATTGCTGAGCCGGGCTCCGGCTGTACCGAGGGGTGCAGGCAGCTAGTATTGGACTTTGGGAGGCTGTTGCAAGAGAGAGCACCAGCGTTTGTGGGGCTGTGAATGGGGTTGCCTGGCTCCTTGAAGAGCAGCAAGAGCTTTTGGTCCTGGCCCCTTTGGTGTGGGGGGAATCCCCGGACGTTCGCGGTTCCTGAGCCGGGCTCCGGCTGTACCGAGAGGTGCAGGCAGGTAGTATTGGACTTTGGGAGGCTGTCGCAAGAGAGAGCGCCAGCGTTTGTGGGGCTGTGAATGGGGTTGCGTGGCTCCTTGAAGAGCAGCAAGAGCTTTTGGTCCTGGCCCCTCTGGTGTGGGAGGAATCCCTGGACGTTTGCAATTGCTGAGCCGGGCTCCGGCTGTACTCGGTGGGGTGCAGGCAGCTAGTATTGGACTTTGGGAGGCTGTCGCAAGAGAGAGCGCCATCGTTTGTGGGGCTGTGAATGGGGTTGCGTGGCTCCTTGAAGAGCAGCAAGAGCTTTTGGTCCTGGCCCCTTTGGTGTGGGAGGAATCCCTGGATGTTCGCAATTGCTGAGCCGGGGTTCGGCCGTACCGAGGGCTGCAGGCAGCTAGTATTGGACTTTGGGAGGCTGTCGCAAGAGAGAGCGCCAGCGTTTGTGGGGCTGTGAATGGGGTTGCCTGGCTCCTTGAAGAGCAGCAAGAGCTTTTGGTCCTGGCCCCTTTGGCGTGGGAGGAATCCCTGGACGTTTGCAATTGCTGAGCTGGGCTCTGGCTATACTCAGCGGCACAGGCAGGTAGTATTGGACTTTGGGAGGCTGTCGCAAGAGAGAGTGCCATCGTTTGTGGGGCTGTGAATGGGGTTGCCTGGCTCTTTGAAGAGCAGCAAGAGCTTTTGGTCCTGGCCCCTTTGGTGTGGGAGGAATCCCTGGACGTTCGCAATTGCTGAGCCGGGCTCCGGCTGTACCGAGGGGTGCAGGCAGCTAGTATTGGACTTTGGGAGGCTGTCGCAAGAGAGAGCGCCAGCGTTTGTGGGACTGTGAATGGGGTTGCCTGGCTCCTTGAAGAGCAGCAAGAGCTTTTGGTCCTGGCCCCTTTGGCGTGGGAGGAATCCCTGGACGTTCACAATTGCTGAGCCGGGCTCTGGCTGTACTCAGCGGCACAGGCAGGTAGTATTGGACTTTGGGAGGCTGTCGCAAGAGAGAGCGCCAGCGTTTGTGGGGCTGTGAATGGGGTTGCCTGGCTCTTTGAAGAGCAGCAAGAGCTTTTGGTCCTGGCCCCTTTGGTGTGGGAGGAATCCCTGGACGTTCGCAATTGCTGAGCCGGGCTCCGGCCGTACCGAGGGGTGCAGGCAGCTAGTATTGGACTTTGGGAGGCTGTCGCAAGAGAGAGCGCCAGTGTTTGTGGGGCTGTGAATGGGGTTGCCTGGCTCCTTGAAGAGCAGCAAGAGCTTTTGGTCCTGGCCCCTTTGGTGTGGGAGGAATCCCTGGACGTTCGCAATTGCTGAGCCGGACTGCGTCTGTACGAGGGCTGCAGGCAGGTAGTATTGGACTTTGGGAGGCTGTCGCAAGAGAGAGCGCCAGCGTTTGTGGGTCTGTGAATGGGCTTGCCTGGCTCCTTGAAGAGCAGCAAGAGCTTTTGGTCCTGGCCCCTTTGGTGTGGCAGGAATCCCCGGACGTTCGCAGTTCCTGAGCCGGGCTCCGGCTGTACTCGGTAGTGCAGGCAGGTAGTATTGGACTTTGGGAGGCTGTCGCAAGAGAGAGCGCCAGCGTTTGTGGGGCTGTGAATGGGGTTGCCTGGCTCCTTGAAGAGCAGCAAGAGCTTTTGGTCCTGGCCCCTTTGGTGTGGGAGGAATCCCTGGACGTTTGCAATTGCCGAGCCGGGCTCCGGCTGTACCGAGGGGTGCAGGCAGGTAGTATTGGACTTTGGGAGGCTGTCGCAAGAGAGAGCGCCAGCGTTTGTGGGGCTGTGAATGGGGTTGCGTGGCTCCTTGAAGAGCAGCAAGAGCTTTTGGTCCTGGCCCCTTTGGTGTGGGAGGAATCCCCGGACGTTTGCAATTGGTGAGCCGGGCTCCGGCTGTACTCGGTGGTGCAGGCAGGTAGTATTGGACTTTGGGAGGCTGTCGCAAGAGAGAGCGCCAGTGTTTGTGGGGCTGTGAATGGGGTTGCCTGGCTCCTTGAAGAGCAGCTAGAGCTTTTGGTCCTGGCCCCTTTGGTGTGGGAGGAATCCCTGGACATTCACAATTGCTGAGCCGGGCTCCGGCCGTACCGAGGGGTGCAGGCAGCTAGTATTGGACTTTGGGAGGCTGTCGCAAGAGAGAGCGCCAGCGTTTGTGGGGCTGTGAATGGGGTTGCCTGGCTCCTTGAAGAGCAGCAAGAGCTTTTGGTCCTGGCCCCTTTGGTGTGGCAGGAATCCCCGGACATTCGCGGTTCCTGAGCCGGGCTCCGGCTGTACTCGGTGGTGCAGGCAGGTAGTATTGGACTTTGGGAGGCTGTCGCAAGAGAGAGCACCAGCATTTGTGGGGCTGTGAATGGGGTTGCCTGGCTCCTTGAAGAGCAGCAAGAGCTTTTGGTCCTGGCCCCTTTGGTGTGGCAGGAATCCCTGGACGTTTGCAATTGCTGAGCCGGGCTCCGGCCGTACCGAGTGGTGCAGGCAGCTAGTATTGGACTTTGGGAGGCTGTCGCAAGAGAGAGCGCCAGTGTTTGTGGGGCTGTGAATGGGGTTGCCTGGCTCCTTGAAGAGCAGCAAGAGCTTTTGGTCCTGGCCCCTTTGGTGTGGGAGGAATCCCCGGACGTTTGCAATTGCTGAGCCGGGCTCCGGCTGTACTCAGCGGCGCAGGCAGGTAGTATTGGACTTTGGGAGGCTGTCGCAAGAGAGAGCGCCATCGTTTGTGGGGCTGTGAATGGGGTTGCCTGGCTCCTTGAAGAGCAGCAAGAGCTTTTGGTGCTGGCCCCTTTGGTGTGGGAGGAATCCCTGGACGTTTGCAATTGGTGAGCCGGGCTCCGGCCGTACCGAGGGGTGCAGGCAGGTAGTATTGGACTTTGGGAGGCTGTCGCAAGAGAGAGCGCCAGCGTTTGTGGGTCTGTGAATGGGGTTGCCTGGCTCCTTGAAGAGCAGCTAGAGCTTTTGGTCCTGGCCCCTTTGGTGTGGGAGGAATCCCTGGACGTTTGCAATTGCTGAGCCGGGCTCTGGCTGTACTCAGCGGCGCAGGCAGGTAGTATTGGACTTTGGGAGGCTGTCGCAAGAGAGAGCGCCAGCGTTTGTGGGGCTGTGAATGGGGTTGCCTGGCTCCTTGAAGAGCAGCAAGAGCTTTTGGTCCTGACCCCTTTGGTGTGGGAGGAATCCCTGGACGTTTGCAATTGCTGAGCCGGGCTCCGGCCGTACCGAGGGGTGCAGGCAGCTAGTATTGGACTTTGGGAGGCTGTCGCAAGAGAGAGCGCCATCGTTTGTGGGGCTGTGAATGGGGTTGCGTGGCTCCTTGAAGAGCAGCAAGAGCTTTTGGTCCTGGCCCCTTTGGCGTGGGAGGAATCCCTGGACGTTCACAATTGCTGAGCCGGGCTCTGGCTGTACTCAGCGGCACAGGCAGGTAGTATTGGACTTTGGGAGGCTGTCGCAAGAGAGAGCGCCAGCGTTTGTGGGGCTGTGAATGGGGTTGCCTGGCTCCTTGAAGAGCAGCAAGAGCTTTTGGTCCTGGCCCCTTTGGTGTGGGAGGAATCCCTGGACGTTCGCAATTGCTGAGCCGGGCTCCGGCCGTACCGAGGGGTGCGGGCAGGTAGTATTGGACTTTGGGAGGCTGTCGCAAGAGAGAGCGCCAGTGTTTGTGGGGCTGTGAATGGGGTTGCCTGGCTCCTTGAAGAGCAGCAAGAGCTTTTGGTCCTGGCCCCTTTGGTGTGGGAGGAATCCCTGGACATTTGGAATTGGTGAGCCGGGCTCCGTCCGTACCGAGGGGTGCAGGCAGCTAGTATTGGACTTTGGGAGGCTGTCGCAAGAGAGAGCGCCATCGTTTGTGGGGCTGTGAATGGGGTTGCGTGGCTCCTTGAAGAGCAGCAAGAGCTTTTGGTCCTGGCCCCTTTGGTGTGGGAGGAATCCCTGGACGTTCGCAATTGCTGAGCCGGGCTCCGGCTGTACTCAGCAGCGCAGGCAGCTAGTGTTGGACTTTGGGAGGCTGTCGCAAGAGAGAGCGCCAGTGTTTGTGGGGCTGTGAATGGGGTTGCCTGGCTCCTTGAAGAGCAGCAAGAGCTTTTGGTCCTGGCCCCTTTGGTGTGGGAGGAATCCCTGGACGTTTGCAATTGCTGAGCCGGGCTCCGGCCGTACCGAGGGGTGCAGGCAGCTAGTATTGGACTTTGGGAGGCTGTTGCAAGAGAGAGCGCCAGCGTTTGTGGGTCTGTGAATGGGCTTGCCTGGCTCCTTGAAGAGCAGCAAGAGCTTTTGGTCCTGGCCCCTTTGGTGTGGGAGGAATCCCCGGACGTTCGCAGTTCCTGAGCCGGGCTCCGGCTGTACTCGGTAGTGCAGGCAGGTAGTATTGGACTTTGGGAGGCTGTCGCAAGAGAGAGCGCCATCGTTTGTGGGGCTGTGAATGGGGTTGCCTGGCTCCTTGAAGAGCAGCAAGAGCTTTTGGTCCTGGCCCCTTTGGTGTGGGAGGAATCCCTGGACGTTTGCAATTGCTGAGCCGGGCTCTGGCTGTACTCAGCGGCACAGGCAGGTAGTATTGGACTTTGGGAGGCTGTCGCAAGAGAGAGCGCCATCGTTTGTGGGGCTGTGAATGGGGTTGCGTGGCTGTTTGAAGAGCAGCAAGAGCTTTTGGTCCTGGCCCCTTTGGTGTGGGAGGAATCCCTGGACGTTTGCAATTGCTGAGCCGGGCTCCGGCCGTACCGAGGGGTGCAGGCAGGTAGTATTGGACTTTGGGAGGCTGTCGCAAGAGAGAGCGCCATCATTTGTGGGGCTGTGAATGGGGTTGCGTGGCTCCTTGAAGAGCAGCAAGAGCTTTTGGTCCTGGCCCCTTTGGTGTGGGAGGAATCCCCGGACGTTCACAATTGCTGAGCCGGGCTCCGGCCGTACCGAGGGGTGCAGGCAGCTAGTATTGGACTTTGGGAGGCTGTCGCAAGAGAGAGCGCCAGCGTTTGTGGGGCTGTGAATGGGGTTGCCTGGCTCCTTGAAGAGCAGCAAGAGCTTTTGGTGCTGGCCCCTTTGGTGTGGGAGGAATCCCTGGACGTTCGCAGTTCCTGAGCCGGGCTCCGGCCGTACCGAGGGGTGCAGGCAGGTAGTATTGGACTTTGGGAGGCTGTCGCAAGAGAGAGCGCCAGCGTTTGTGGGGCTGTGAATGGGGTTGCCTGGCTCCTTGAAGAGCAGCAAGAGCTTTTGGTCCTGGCCCCTTTGGTGTGGGAGGAATCCCTGGACGTTCGCAATTGCTGAGCCGGGCTCCGGCTGTACTCGGTGGTGCAGGCAGGTAGTATTGGACTTTGGGAGGCTGTCGCAAGAGAGAGCGCCAGCGTTTGTGGGGCTGTGAATGGGGTTGCGTGGCTCCTTGAAGAGCAGCAAGAGCTTTTGGTCGTGGCACCTTTGGTGTGGCAGGAATCCCTGGACGTTTGCAATTGCTTAGCTGGGCTCCGGCTGTACTCAGCGGCGCAGGCAGCTAGTATTGGACTTTGGGAGGCTGTCGCAAGAGAGAGCGCCAGCGTTTGTGGGGCTGTGAATGGGGTTGCCTGGCTCCTTGAAGAGCAGCAAGAGCTTTTGGTCCTGGCCCCTTTGGTGTGGCAGGAATCCCCGGACGTTTGCAATTGCTGAGCCTGGCTCCGGCTGTACCGCGGGGCGCAGGCAGGTAGTATTGGACTTTGGGAGGCTGTCGCAAGAGAGAGCGCCATCGTTTGTGGGGCTGTGAATGGGGTTGCCTGGCTCCTTGAAGAGCAGCAAGAGCTTTTGGTCTTGGCACCTTTGGTGTGGGAGGAATCCCTGGACGTTCGCAGTTCCTGAGCCGGGCTCCGGCTGTACTCGGTGGTGCAGGCAGGTAGTATTGGACTTTGGGAGGCTGTCGCAAGAGAGAGCGCCATCGTTTGTGGGGCTGTGAATGGGGTTGCGTGGCTCCTTGAAGAGCAGCAAGAGCTTTTGGTCCTGGCCCCTTTGGTGTGGGAGGAATCCCCGGACGTTCGCAGTTCCTGAGCCAGGCTCCGGCTGTACTCGGTGGTGCAGGCAGGTAGTATTGGACTTTGGGAGGCTGTCGCAAGAGAGAGCGCCAGCGTTTG
Organism: Platalea leucorodia; assembly: GCF_965183815.1. Taxonomy (NCBI): domain Eukaryota; kingdom Metazoa; phylum Chordata; class Aves; order Pelecaniformes; family Threskiornithidae; genus Platalea; species Platalea leucorodia. The sequence continues at coordinate 577,366 of NC_138855.1, forward strand.
TGGGGCTGTGAATGGGGTTGCCTGGCTCCTTGAAGAGCAGCAAGAGCTTTTGGTCCTGGCCCCTTTGGTGTGGGAGGAATCCCTGGACGTTTGCAATTGCTGAGCCGGGCTCTGGCTGTACTCGGTTGTGCAGGCAGCTAGTATTGGACTTTGGGAGGCTGTCGCAAGAGAGAGCGCCATCGTTTGTGGGGCTGTGAATGGGGTTGCCTGGCTCCTTGAAGAGCAGCAAGAGCTTTTGGTCCTGGCCCCTTTGGTGTGGGAGGAATCCCTGGACGTTTGCAATTGCTGAGCCGGGCTCTGGCTGTACTCAGCGGCGCAGGCAGCTAGTATTGGACTTTGGGAGGCTGTCGCAAGAGAGAGCGCCAGCGTTTGTGGGGCTGTGAATGGGGTTGCCTGGCTCCTTGAAGAGCAGCAAGAGCTTTTGGTCCTGACCCCTTTGGTGTGGGAGGAATCCCCGGACGTTCGCAGTTCCTGAGCCAGGCTCCGGCTGTACTCGGTGGTGCAGGCAGCTAGTATTGGACTTTGGGAGGCTGTCGCAAGAGAGAGCGCCAGCGTTTGTGGGGCTGTGAATGGGGTTGCCTGGCTCCTTGAAGAGCAGCTAGAGCTTTTGGTCCTGGCCCCTTTGGTGTGGGAGGAATCCCTGGACATTTGCAATTGGTGAGCCGGGCTCCGTCCGTACCGAGGGGTGCAGGCAGCTAGTATTGGACTTTGGGAGGCTGTCGCAAGAGAGAGCGCCAGCGTTTGTGGGGCTGTGAATGGGGTTGCCTGGCTCCTTGAAGAGCAGCAAGAGCTTTTGGTCCTGGCCCCTTTGTTGTGGCAGGAATCCCTGGACGTTTGCAATTGCTGAGCCGGGGTCCGGCCGTACCGAGGGGTGCAGGCAGCTAGTATTGGACTTTGGGAGGCTGTCGCAAGAGAGAGCGCCAGAGTTTGTGGGGCTGTGAATGGGGTTGCCTGGCTCCTTGAAGAGCAGCAAGACCTTTTGGTCCTGGCACCTTTGGTGTGGCAGGAATCCCTGGACGTTTGCAATTGGTGAGCCGGGCTCCGGCCGCACCGAGGGGCGCAGGCAGGTAGTATTGGACTTTGGGAGGCTGTCGCAAGAGAGAGCGCCAGCGTTTGTGGGGCTGTGAATGGGGTTGCCTGGCTCCTTGAAGAGCAGCTAGAGCTTTTGGTCCTGGCCCCTTTGGTGTGGGAGGAATCCCTGGACGTTTGTAATTGCTGAGCCGGGCTCTGGCTGTACTCAGTGGCGCAGGCAGCTAGTATTGGACTTTGGGAGGCTGTCGCAAGAGAGAGCGCCATCGTTTGTGGGGCTGTGAATGGGGTTGCCTGGCTCCTTGAAGAGCAGCAAGAGCTTTTGGTCCTGGCCCCTTTGGTGTGGGAGGAATCCCCGGACGTTCGCAGTTCCTGAGCCGGGCTCTGGCTGTACTCGGTGGTGCAGGCAGCTAGTATTGGACTTTGGGAGGCTGTCGCAAGAGAGAGCGCCAGCATTTGTGGGGCTGTGAATGGGGTTGCGTGGCTCCTTGAAGAGCAGCAAGAGCTTTTGGTCCTGGCACCTTTGGTGTGGGAGGAATCCCTGGACGTTCGCAATTGCTGAGCCGGGCTCCGGCTGTACCGAGGGGTGCAGGCAGCTAGTATTGGACTTTGGGAGGCTGTCGCAAGAGAGAGCGCCATCGTTTGTGGGGCTGTGAATGGGGTTGCGTGGCTCCTTGAAGAGCAGCAAGAGCTTTTGGTCCTGGCCCCTTTGGTGTGGGAGGAATCCCTGGACGTTCGCAATTGCTGAGCCGGGCTCCGGCCGTACCGAGGGGTGCAGGCAGGTAGTATTGGACTTTGGGAGGCTGTCGCAAGAGAGAGCGCCATCGTTTGTGGGGCTGTGAATGGGGTTGCCTGGCTCCTTGAAGAGCAGCAAGAGCTTTTGGTCCTGGCCCCTTTGGTGTGGGAGGAATCCCTGGACGTTTGCAATTGCTGAGCCGGGCTCCGGCTGTACTCAGCAGCACAGGCAGCTAGTGTTGGACTTTGGGAAGCTGTCGCAAGAGAGAGCGCCCGCGTTTGTGGGGCTGTGAATGGGGTTGCCTGGCTCCTTGAAGAGCAGCAAGAGCTTTTGGTCCTGGCCCCTTTGGTGTGGCAGGAATCCCTGGACGTTCGCAATTGCTGAGCCGGGGTCCGGCCGTGCCGAGCAGCGCAGGCAGCTAGTATTGGACTTTGGGAGGCTGTCGCAAGAGAGAGCGCCATCGTTTGTGGGGCTGTGAATGGGGTTGCGTGGCTCCTTGAAGAGCAGCAAGAGCTTTTGGTCCTGGCCCCTTTGGTGTGGGAGGAATCCCTGGACGTTCGCAATTGCTGAGCCGGGCTCCGGCTGTACTCGGTAGTGCAGGCAGGTAGTATTGGACTTTGGGAGGCTGTTGCAAGAGAGAGCGCCATCGTTTGTGGGGCTGTGAATGGGGTTGCCTGGCTCCTTGAAGAGCAGCAAGAGCTTTTGGTCCTGGCCCCTTTGGTGTGGCAGGAATCCCTGGACGTTCACAATTGCTGAGCCGGGCTCCGGCCGTACCGAGGGGTGCAGGCAGCTAGTATTGGACTCTGGGAGGCTGTCGCAAGAGAGAGCGCCAGCGTTTGTGGGGCTGTGAATGGGGTTGCGTGGCTCCTTGAAGAGCAGCAAGAGGTTTTGGTCCTCGCCCCTTTGGTGTGGGAGGAATCCCTGGACGTTCGCAGTTCCTGAGCCGGGCTCCGGCTGTACTCGGTGGTGCAGGCAGCTAGTATTGGACTTTGGGAGGGTGTCGCAAGAGAGAGCGCCAGCGTTTGTGGGGCTGTGAATGGGGTTGCCTGGCTCCTTGAAGAGCAGCTAGAGCTTTTGGTCCTGGCCCCTTTGGTGTGGGAGGAATCCCTGGACGTTTGCAATTGCTGAGCCGGGCTCTGGCTGTACTCAGCGGCGCAGGCAGGTAATATTGGACTTTGGGAGGCTGTCGCAAGAGAGAGCGCCAGCGTTTGTGGGGCTGTGAATGGGGTTGCCTGGCTCCTTGAAGAGCAGCAAGAGCTTTTGGTCCTGGCCCCTTTGGTGTGGGAGGAATCCCTGGACGTTCGCAATTGCTGAGCCGGGCTCCGGCTGTACCGAGGGGTGCAGGCAGCTAGTATTGGACTTTGGGAGGCTGTCGCAAGAGAGAGCGCCATCGTTTGTGGGGCTGTGAATGGGTTTGCCTGGCTCCTTGAAGAGCAGCAAGAGCTTTTGGTCCTGGCCCCTTTGGTGTGGCAGGAATCCCTGGACGTTTGCAATTGCTGAGCCGGGCTCCGGCTGTACTCAGCGGCGCAGGCAGCTAGTATTGGACTCTGGGAGGCTGTCGCAAGAGAGAGCGCCCGCGTTTGTGGGGCTGTGAATGGGGTTGCCTGGCTCCTTGAAGAGCAGCAAGAGCTTTTTGTCCTGGCACCTTTGGTGTGGGAGGAATCCCTGGACGTTCGCAGTTCCTGAGCCGGGCTCCGGCTGTACTCGGTGGTGCAGGTAGCTAGTATTGGACTTTGGGAGGCTGTCGCAAGAGAGAGCGCCATCGTTTGTGGGGCTGTGAATGGGGTTGCCTGGCTCCTTGAAGAGCAGCAAGAGCTTTTGGTCCTGGCCCCTTTGGTGTGGCAGGAATCCCTGGACGTTTGCAATTGCTGAGCCGGGCTCCGGCCGTACCGAGGGGTGCAGGCAGGTAGTATTGGACTTTGGGAGGCTGTCGCAAGAGAGAGCGCCATCGTTTGTGGGGCTGTGAATGGGGTTGCGTGGCTCCTTGAAGAGCAGCAAGAGCTTTTGGTGCTGGCCCCTTTGGTGTGGGAGGAATCCCTGGACGTTCGCAATTGCTGAGCCGGGGTCCGGCCGTACCGAGGGGTGCAGGCAGGTAGTATTGGACTTTGGGAGGCTGTCGCAAGAGAGAGCGCCATCGTTTGTGGGGCTGTGAATGGGTTTGCCTGGCTCCTTGAAGAGCAGCAAGAGCTTTTGGTCCTGGCCCCTTTGGTGTGGCAGGAATCCCTGGACGTTTGCAATTGCAGAGCCGGGCTCCGGCTGTACCGAGCGGCGCAGGCAGCTAGTATTGGACTCTGGGAGGCTGTCGCAAGAGAGAGCGCCCGCGTTTGTGGGGCTGTGAATGGGGTTGCCTGGCTCCTTGAAGAGCAGCAAGAGCTTTTGGTCCTGGCACCTTTGGTGTGGGAGGAATCCCTGGACGTTCGCAGTTCCTGAGCCGGGCTCTGGCTGTACTCGGTGGTGCAGGTAGCTAGTATTGGACTTTGGGAGGCTGTCGCAAGAGAGAGCGCCATCGTTTGTGGGGCTGTGAATGGGGTTGCCTGGCTCCTTGAAGAGCAGCAAGAGCTTTTGGTCCTGGCACCTTTGGTGTGGCAGGAATCCCTGGACGTTCGCAGTTCTTGAGCCGGGCTCCGGCTGTACTCGGTGGTGCAGGCAGCTAGTATTGGACTTTGGGAGGCTGTCGCAAGAGAGAGCGCCATCGTTTGTGGGGCTGTGAATGGGGTTGCCTGGCTCCTTGAAGAGCAGCAAGAGCTTTTGGTGCTGGCCCCTTTGGTGTGGGAGGAATCCCTGGACGTTCGCAATTGCTGAGCCGGGGTCCGGCCGTACCGAGGGCTGCAGGCAGGTAGTATTGGACTTTGGGAGGCTGTCGCAAGAGAGAGCGCCATCGTTTGTGGGGCTGTGAATGGGGTTGCGTGGCTCCTTGAAGAGCAGCAAGAGCTTTTGGTCCTGGCCCCTTTGGTGTGGGAGGAATCCCCGGACGTTCACAATTGCTGAGCCGGGCTCCGCCTGTACCGAGCGGCGCAGGCAGCTAGTGTTGGACATTGGGAGGCTGTCGCAAGAGAGAGCGCCATCGTTTGTGGGGCTGTGAATGGGGTTGCCTGGCTCCTTGAAGAGCAGCAAGAGCTTTTGGTCCTGGCCCCTTTGGTGTGGGAGGAATCCCTGGACGTTCGCAGTTCCTGAGCCGGGCTCTGGCTGTACTCGGTGGTGCAGGTAGCTATTATTGGACTTTGGGAGGCTGTCGCAAGAGAGAGCGCCATCGTTTGTGGGGCTGTGAATGGGGTTGCCTGGCTCCTTGAAGAGCAGCAAGAGCTTTTGGTCCTGGCACCTTTGGTGTGGGAGGAATCCCTGGACGTTCGCAATTGCTGAGCCGGGCTCCGGCTGTACTCGGTGGTGCAGGCAGCTAGTATTGGACTTTGGGAGGCTGTCGCAAGAGAGAGCGCCATCGTTTGTGGGGCTGTGAATGGGGTTGCGTGGCTCCTTGAAGAGCAGCAAGAGCTTTTGGTGCTGGCCCCTTTGGTGTGGCAGGAATCCCTGGACGTTTGCAATTGCTGAGCCGGGCTCCGGCCGTACCGAGGGGTGCAGGCAGGTAGTATTGGACTTTGGGAGGCTGTCGCAAGAGAGAGCGCCCGCGTTTGTGGGGCTGTGAATGGGGTTGCGTGGCTCCTTGAAGAGCAGCAAGAGCTTTTGGTCCTGGCCCCTTTGGTGTGGGAGGAATCCCTGGACGTTCGCAGTTCCTGAGCCGGGCTCCAGCCGTACTGAGGGCTGCAGGCAGGTAGTATTGGACTTTGGGAGGCTGTCGCAAGAGAGAGCGCCAGCGTTTGTGGGGCTGTGAATGGGGTTGCCTGGCTCCTTGAAGAGCAGCAAGAGCTTTTGGTCCTGGCCCCTTTGGTGTGGCAGGAATCCTTGGACGTTCGCAATTGGTGAGCCGGTGTCCGGCTCTACCGAGGGGTGCAGGCAGCTAGTATTGGACTTTGGGAGGCTGTCGCAAGAGAGAGCGCCATCATTTGTGGGGCTGTGAATGGGGTTGCCTGGCTCCTTGAAGAGCAGCAAGAGCTTTTGGTCCTGGCCCCTTTGGTGTGGGAGGAATCCCTGGACGTTCGCAGTTCCTGAGCCGGGCTCTGGCTGTACTCGGTGGTGCAGGTAGCTAGTATTGGACTTTGGGAGGCTGTCGCAAGAGAGAGCGCCATCGTTTGTGGGGCTGTGAATGGGCTTGCCTGGCTCCTTGAAGAGCAGCAAGAGCTTTTGGTCCTGGCCCCTTTGGTGTGGCAGGAATCCCTGGACGTTCGCAGTTCTTGAGCCGGGCTCCGGCTGTACTCGGTGGTGCAGGCAGCTAGTATTGGACTTTGGGAGGCTGTCGCAAGAGAGAGCGCCATCGTTTGTGGGGCTGTGAATGGGGTTGCCTGGCTCCTTGAAGAGCAGCAAGAGCTTTTGGTCCTGGCCCCTTTGGTGTGGGAGGAATCCCTGGACGTTCGCAGTTCCTGAGCCGGGCTCCAGCCGTACTGAGGGGTGCGGGCAGGTAGTATTGGACTTTGGGAGGCTGTCGCAAGAGAGAGCGCCATCGTTTGTGGGGCTGTGAATGGGGTTGCCTGGCTCCTTGAAGAGCAGCAAGAGCTTTTGGTGCTGGCCCCTTTGGTGTGGGAGGAATCCCTGCACGTTCGCAATTGCTGAGCTGCGGTCCGGCCGTACCGAGGGGTGCAGGCAGATATTATTGGACTTTGGGAGGCTGTCGCAAGAGAGAGCGCCATTGTTTGTGGGGCTGTGAATGGGGTTGCCTGGCTCCTTGAAGAGCAGCAAGAGCTTTTTGTCCTGGCCCCTTTGGTGTGGGAGGAATCCCCGGACGTTCACAATTGCTGAGCCGGGCTCCGGCTGTACCGAGCGGCGCAGGCAGCTAGTGTTGGACATTGGGAGGCTGTCGCAAGAGAGAGCGCCATCGTTTGTGGGGCTGTGAATGGGGTTGCCTGGCTCCTTGAAGAGCAGCAAGAGCTTTTGGTCCTGGCCCCTTTGGTGTGGGAGGAATCCCTGGACGTTTGCAGTTCCTGAGCCTGGCTCCGGCTGTACTCGGTGGTGCAGGCAGCTAGTATTGGACTTTGGGAGGCTGTCACAAGAGAGAGCGCCAGCGTTTGTGGGGCTGTGAATGGGGTTGCCTGCCTCCTTGAAGAGCAGCTAGAGCTTTTGGTCCTGGCACCTTTGGTGTGGGAGGAATCCCTGGACGTTCGCAATTGCTGAGCTGGGTTCCGGCTGTACTCAGCAGCGCAGGCAGCTAGTGTTGGACTTCGGGAGGCTGTCGCAAGAGAGCGCGCCATCGTTTTTGGGGCTGTGAATGGGGTTGCCTGGCTCCTTGAAGAGCAGCAAGACCTTTTGGTCCTGGCACCTTTGGTGTGGGAGGAATCCCTGGACGTTCGCAATTGCTGAGCCGGGCTCCGGCCGTACCGAGGGGTGCAGGCAGCTAGTATTGGACTTTGGGAGGCTGTCGCAAGAGAGAGCGCCATCGTTTGTGGGGCTGTGAATGGGGTTGCCTGGCTCCTTGAAGAGCAGCAAGAGCTTTTGGTGCTGGCCCCTTTGGTGTGGGAGGAATCCCTGGACGTTCGCAATTGCTGAGCCTGGCTCCGGCTGTACCGAGGGGTGCAGGCAGGTAGTATTGGACTTTGGGAGGCTGTCGCAAGAGAGAGCGCCAGCGTTTGTGGGGCTGTGAATGGGGTTGCCTGGCTCCTTGAAGAGCAGCAAGAGCTTTTGGTCCTGGCCCCTTTGGTGTGGGAGGAATCCCTGGACGTTCGCAATTGCTGAGCCGGGCTCCGGCCGTACCGAGCGGCGCAGGCAGCTAGTATTGGACTTTGGGAGGCTGTCGCAAGAGAGAGCGCCAGCGTTTGTGGGGCTGTGAATGGGGTTGCCTGGCTCCTTGAAGAGCAGCAAGAGCTTTTGGTGCTGGCCCCTTTGGTGTGGCAGGAATCCCCGGACATTCGCGGTTCCTGAGCCGGGCTCCGGCTGTACTCGGTGGTGCAGGCAGGTAGTATTGGACTTTGGGAGGCTGTCGCAAGAGAGAGCGCCAGCGTTTGTGGGGCTGTGAATGGGGTTGCCTGGCTCCTTGAAGAGCAGCAAGAGCTTTTGGTCCTGGCCCCTTTGGTGTGGGAGGAATCCCTGGACGTTCGCAATTGCTGAGCCGGGCTCCGGCTGTACCGAGCGGCGCAGGCAGCTAGTATTGGACTTTGGGAGGCTGTCGCAAGAGAGAGCGCCAGCGTTTGTGGGGCTGTGAATGGGGTTGCCTGGCTCCTTGAAGAGCAGCAAGAGCTTTTGGTCCTGGCCCCTTTGGTGTGGGAGGAATCCCTGGACGTTCGCAGTTGCTGAGCCGGGCTCCGGCTGTACCGAGGGGTGCAGGCAGCTAGTATTGGACTTTGGGAGGCTGTCGCAAGAGAGAGCGCCATCGTTTGTGGGGCTGTGAATGGGGTTGCGTGGCTCCTTGAAGAGCAGCAAGAGCTTTTGGTGCTGGCCCCTTTGGTGTGGGAGGAATCCCTGGACGTTTGCAGTTCCTGAGCCTGGCTCCGGCTGTACTGGGTGGTGCAGGCAGGTAGTATTGGACTTTGGGAGGCTGTCGCAAGAGAGAGCGCCAGCGTTTGTGGGGCTGTGAATGGGGTTGCCTGGCTCCTTGAAGAGCAGCAAGAGCTTTTGGTCCTGGCCCCTTTGGTGTGGGAGGAATCCCTGGACGTTTGCAGTTGCTGAGCCGGGCTCCGGCTGTACTCAGCAGCGCAGGCAGCTAGTGTTGGACTTTGGGAGGCTGTCGCAAGAGAGAGCGCCAGCGTTTGTGGGGCTGTGAATGGGGTTGCCTGGCTCCTTGAAGAGCAGCAAGAGCTTTTGGTCCTGGCACCTTTGGTGTGGGAGGAATCCCTGGACGTTTGCAATTGCTGAGCTGGGCTCCGGCTGTACCGAGCGGCGCAGGCAGCTAGTATTGGACTTTGGGAGGCTGTCGCAAGAGAGAGCGCCATCGTTTGTGGGGCTGTGAATGGGGTTGCCTGGCTCCTTGAAGAGCAGCAAGAGCTTTTGGTGCTGGCCCCTTTGGTGTGGGAGGAATCCCTGGACGTTCGCAATTGCTGAGCCGGGGTCCGGCCGTACCGAGGGGTGCAGGCAGCTAGTATTGGACTTTGGGAGGCTGTTGCAAGAGAGAGCGCCATCATTTGTGGGGCTGTGAATGGGGTTGCGTGGCTCCTTGAAGAGCAGCAAGAGCTTTTGGTCCTGGCCCCTTTGGTGTGGGAGGAATCCCCGGACGTTCGCAGTTCCTGAGCCGGGCTCCGGCTGTACTGGGTGGTGCAGGCAGGTAGTATTGGACTTTGGGAGGCTGTCGCAAGAGAGAGCGCCAGCGTTTGTGGGGCTGTGAATGGGGTTGCCTGGCTCCTTGAAGAGCAGCAAGAGCTTTTGGTCCTGGCCCCTTTGGTGTGGCAGGAATCCCCGGATGTTCGCAGTTCCTGAGCCGGGCTCCGGCCGTACCGAGGGGTGCAGGCAGGTAGTATTGGACTTTGGGAGGCTGTCGCAAGAGAGAGCGCCATCGTTTGTGGGGCTGTGAATGGGGTTGCCTGGCTCCTTGAAGAGCAGCAAGAGCTTTTGGTCCTGGCCCCTTTGGTGTGGGAGGAATCCCTGGACGTTCGCCATTGCAGAGCTGGACTGCGGCTGTACCGAGGGGTGCAGGCAGGTAGTATTGGACTTTGGGAGGCTGTCGCAAGAGAGAGCGCCAGCGTTTGTGGGGCTGTGAATGGGGTTGCCTGGCTCCTTGAAGAGCAGCAAGAGCTTTTGGTGCTGGCCCCTTTGGTGTGGGAGGAATGCCTGGACGTTCGCAATTGCTGAGCCGGACTGCGGCTGTACCGAGGGCTGCAGGCAGGTAGTATTGGACTTTGGGAGGCTGTCGCAAGAGAGAGCGCCAGCGTTTGTGGGGCTGTGAATGGGGTTGCCTGGCTCCTTGAAGAGCAGCAAGAGCTTTTGGTCCTGGCCCCTTTGGTGTGGGAGGAATCCCTGGACGTTTGCAATTGCTGAGCCGGGCTCCGGCCGTACCGAGGGGTGCAGGCAGCTAGTATTGGACTTTGGGAGGCTGTCGCAAGAGAGAGCGCCATCGTTTGTGGGGCTGTGAATGGGGTTGCCTGGCTCCTTGAAGAGCAGCAAGAGCTTTTGGTGCTGGCCCCTTTGGTGTGGGAGGAATCCCTGGACGTTTGCAATTGCTGAGCCGGGCTCCGGCCGTACCGAGGGGTGCAGGCAGCTAGTATTGGACTTTGGGAGGCTGTCGCAAGAGAGAGCGCCAGCGTTTGTGGGGCTGTGAATGGGGTTGCCTGGCTCCTTGAAGAGCAGCAAGAGCTTTTGGTCCTGGCCCCTTTGGTGTGGGAGGAATCCCTGGACGTTTGCAATTGCTGAGCCGGGCTCCGGCTGTACTCGGTGGTGCAGGCAGGTAGTATTGGACTTTGGGAGGCTGTCGCAAGAGAGAGCGCCATCGTTTGTGGGGCTGTGAATGGGGTTGCCTGGCTCCTTGAAGAGCAGCAAGATCTTTTGGTCCTGGCCCCTTTGGTGTGGGAGGAATCCCTGGACGTTTGCAGTTCCTGAGCCTGGCTCCGGCTGTACTCGGTGGTGCAGGCAGGTAGTATTGGACTTTGGGAGGCTGTCGCAAGAGAGAGCGCCATCGTTTGTGGGGCTGTGAATGGGGTTGCCTGGCTCCTTGAAGAGCAGCAAGAGCTTTTGGTCCTGGCCCCTTTGGTGTGGCAGGAATCCCTGGACGTTCGCAATTGCTGAGCCGGGCTCCGGCTGTACTCGGTGGTGCAGGCAGCTAGTGTTGGACTTTGGGAGGCTGTCGCAAGAGAGAGCGCCATCGTTTGTGGGGCTGTGAATGGGGTTGCCTGGCTCCTTGAAGAGCAGCTAGAGCTTTTGGTCCTGGCCCCTTTGGTGTGGGAGGAATCCCCGGACGTTCGCAGTTCCTGAGCCGGGCTCTGGCTGTACTCAGTGGTGCAGGCAGGTAGTATTGGACTTTGGGAGGCTGTCGCAAGAGAGAGCGCCATCGTTTGTGGGGCTGTGAATGGGGTTGCCTGGCTCCTTGAAGAGCAGCAAGAGCTTTTGGTCCTGGCCCCTTTGGTGTGGGAGGAATCCCTGGATGTTCGCAATTGCTGAGCCGGACTGCGGCTGTACTCGGTGGTGCAGGCAGGTAGTATTGGACTTTGGGAGGCTGTCGCAAGAGAGAGCGCCAGCGTTTGTGGGGCTGTGAATGGGGTTGCCTGGCTCCTTGAAGAGCAGCAAGAGCTTTTGGTGCTGGCCCCTTTGGTGTGGGAGGAATCCCTGGACGTTTGCAATTGCTGAGCCGGGCTCCGGCCGTACCGAGGGGTGCAGGCAGCTAGTATTGGACTTTGGGAGGCTGTCGCAAGAGAGAGCGCCAGCGTTTGTGGGGCTGTGAATGGGGTTGCCTGGCTCCTTGAAGAGCAGCAAGAGCTTTTGGTCCTGGCCCCTTTGGTGTGGGAGGAATCCCTGGACGTTTGCAATTGCTGAGCCGGGCTCTGGCTGTACTCAGCGGCGCAGGCAGGTAGTATTGGACTTTGGGAGGCTGTCGCAAGAGAGAGCGCCATCGTTTGTGGGGCTGTGAATGGGGTTGCCTGGCTCCTTGAAGAGCAGCAAGAGCTTTTGGTCCTGGCCCCTTTGGTGTGGCAGGAATCCCCGGACGTTCGCAATTGCTGAGCCGGGCTCCGGCTGTACTCGGTGGTGCAGGCAGGTAGTATTGGACTTTGGGAGGCTGTCGCAAGAGAGAGCGCCAGCGTTTGTGGGGCTGTGAATGGGGTTGCCTGGCTCCTTGAAGAGCAGCAAGAGCTTTTGGTCCTGGCCCCTTTGGTGTGGGAGGAATCCCTGGACGTTTGCAATTGCTGAGCCGGGCTCCGGCCGTACCGAGGGGTGCAGGCAGCTAGTATTGGACTTTGGGAGGCTGTCGCAAGAGAGAGCGCCATTGTTTGTGGGGCTGTGAATGGGGTTGCCTGGCTCCTTGAAGAGCAGCAAGAGCTTTTGGTCCTGGCCCCTTTGGTGTGGGAGGAATCCCCGGATGTTTGCAATTGCTGAGCCGGGCTCCGGCTGTACTCAGCGGCGCAGGCAGGTAGTATTGGACTTTGGGAGGCTGTCGCAAGAGAGAGCGCCAGCGTTTGTGGGGCTGTGAATGGGGTTGCCTGGCTCCTTGAAGAGCAGCAAGAGCTTTTGGTCCTGGCCCCTTTGGTGTGGCAGGAATCCCTGGACATTTGCAATTGGTGAGCCGGGCTCCGTCCGTACCGAGGGGTGCAGGCAGCTAGTATTGGACTTTGGGAGGCTGTCGCAAGAGAGAGCGCCATCGTTTGTGGGGCTGTGAGTGGGGTTGCGTGGCTCCTTGAAGAGCAGCAAGAGCTTTTGGTCCTGGCACCTTTGGTGTGGGAGGAATCCCTGGACGTTCGCAATTGCTGAGCCGGGCTCCGGCCGTACCGAGGGGTGCAGGCAGGTAGTATTGGACTTTGGGAGGCTGTCGCAAGAGAGAGCGCCATCGTTTGTGGGGCTGTGAATGGGGTTGCCTGGCTCCTTGAAGAGCAGCAAGAGCTTTTGGTCCTGGCACCTTTGGTGTGGGAGGAATCCCTGGACGTTCGCAATTGCTGAGCCGGGCTCCGGCTGTACCGAGGGGTGCAGGCAGGTAGTATTGGACTTTGGGAGGCTGTCGCAAGAGAGAGCGCCATCGTTTGTGGGGCTGTGAATGGGGTTGCCTGGCTCCTTGAAGAGCAGCAAGAGCTTTTGGTCCTGGCCCCTTTGGTGTGGCAGGATTCCCTGGACATTTGCAATTGGTGAGCCGGGCTCCGGCCGTACCGAGGGGTGCAGGCAGGTAGTATTGGACTTTGGGAGGCTGTCGCAAGAGAGAGCGCCATCGTTTGTGGGGCTGTGAATGGGGTTGCGTGGCTCCTTGAAGAGCAGCAAGAGCTTTTGGTCCTGGCCCCTTTGGTGTGGGAGGAATCCCCGGACGTTTGCAATTGCTGAGCCGGGCTCCGGCCGTACCGAGGGGTGCAGGCAGGTAGTATTGGACTTTGGGAGGCTGTCGCAAGAGAGAGCGCCATCGTTTGTGGGGCTGTGAATGGGGTTGCCTGGCTCCTTGAAGAGCAGCAAGAGCTTTTGGTGCTGGCCCCTTTGGTGTGGGAGGAATCCCTGGACGTTCGCAATTGCTGAGCCGGACTGCGTCTGTACGAGGGCTGCAGGCAGGTAGTATTGGACTTTGGGAGGCTGTCGCAAGAGAGAGCGCCTTCGTTTGTGGGGCTGTGAATGGGGTTGCCTGGCTCCTTGAAGAGCAGCAAGAGCTTTTGGTGCTGGCCCCTTTGGTGTGGGAGGAATCCCTGGACGTTTGCAATTGGTGAGCCGGGCTCCGGCCGTACCGAGGGGTGCAGGCAGGTAGTATTGGACTTTGGGAGGCTGTCGCAAGAGAGAGCGCCCGCGTTTGTGGGGCTGTGAATGGGGTTGCGTGGCTCCTTGAAGAGCAGCAAGAGCTTTTGGTCCTGGCCCCTTTGGTGTGGCAGGAATCCCCGGACGTTCGCAGTTCCTGAGCCGGGCTCCGGCTCTACTCGGTAGTGCAGGCAGGTAGTATTGGACTTTGGGAGGCTGTCGCAAGAGAGAGCGCCAGCGTTTGTGGGGCTGTGAATGGGGTTGCCTGGCTCCTTGAAGAGCAGCTAGAGCTTTTGGTGCTGGCCCCTTTGGTGTGGCAGGAATCCCTGGACGTTTGCAATTGCTGAGTCGGGCTCTGGCTGTACTCAGCGGCGCAGGCAGGTAGTATTGGACTTTGGGAGGCTGTCGCAAGAGAGAGCGCCATCGTTTGTGGGGCTGTGAATGGGGTTGCCTGGCTCCTTGAAGAGCAGCAAGAGCTTTTGGTCCTGGCCCCTTTGGCGTGGGAGGAATCCCTGGACGTTCGCAGTTGCTGAGCCGGGCTCCGGCTGTACCGAGGGGTGCAGGCAGCTAGTATTGGACTTTGGGAGGCTGTCGCAAGAGAGAGCGCCATCGTTTGTGGGGCTGTGAATGGGGTTGCGTGGCTCCTTGAAGAGCAGCAAGAGCTTTTGGTCCTGGCCCCTTTGGTGTGGGAGGAATCCCTGGACGTTCGCAATTGCTGAGCCGGGCTCCGGCTGTACCGAGGGGTGCAGGCAGGTAGTATTGGACTTTGGGAGGCTGTCGCAAGAGAGAGCGCCATCGTTTGTGGGGCTGTGAATGGGGTTGCGTGGCTCCTTGAAGAGCAGCAAGAGCTTTTGGTCCTGGCCCCTTTGGTGTGGGAGGAATCCCTGGACGTTCGCAATTGCTGAGCCGGGCTCCGGCTGTACCGAGGGGTGCAGGCAGCTAGTATTGGACTTTGGGAGGCTGTCGCAAGAGAGAGCGCCATCGTTTGTGGGGCTGTGAATGGGGTTGCCTGGCTCTTTGAAGAGCAGCAAGAGCTTTTGGTCCTGGCCCCTTTGGTGTGGCAGGAATCCCTGGACGTTTGCAATTGCTGAGCTGGGCTCTGGCTGTACTCAGCGGCACAGGCAGGTAGTATTGGACTTTGGGAGGCTGTCGCAAGAGAGAGCGCCAGCGTTTGTGGGGCTGTGAATGGGGTTGCCTGGCTCCTTGAAGAGCAGCAAGAGCTTTTGGTCCTGGCCCCTTTGGTGTGGGAGGAATCCCTGGACGTTCGCAATTGCTGAGCCGGGCTCCGGCTGTACCGAGGGGTGCAGGCAGGTAGTATTGGACTTTGGGAGGCTGTCGCAAGAGAGAGCGCCAGCGTTTGTGGGGCTGTGAATGGGGTTGCCTGGCTCCTTGAAGAGCAGCAAGAGCTTTTGGTCCTGGCCCCTTTGGTGTGGGAGGAATCCCTGGACGTTCGCAATTGCTGAGCCGGACTACGTCTGTACGAGGGCTGCAGGCAGGTAGTATTGGACTTTGGGAGGCTGTCGCAAGAGAGAGCGCCAGCGTTTGTGGGGCTGTGAATGGGGTTGCCTGGCTCCTTGAAGAGCAGCTAGAGCTTTTGGTGCTGGCCCCTTTGGTGTGGCAGGAATCCCTAGACGTTCGCAATTGCTGAGCCGGACTGCGTCTGTACGAGGGCTGCAGGCAGGTAGTATTGGACTTTGGGAGGCTGTCGCAAGAGAGAGCGCCATCGTTTGTGGGGCTGTGAATGGGGTTGCCTGGCTCCTTGAAGAGCAGCAAGAGCTTTTGGTGCTGGCCCCTTTGGTGTGGGAGGAATCCCTGGACGTTCGCAATTGCTGAGCCGGGCTCCGGCTGTACCGAGGGGTGCAGGCAGGTAGTATTGGACTTTGGGAGGCTGTCGCAAGAGAGAGCGCCATCGTTTGTGGGGCTGTGAATGGGGTTGCGTGGCTCCTTGAAGAGCAGCAAGAGCTTTTGGTCCTGGCCCCTTTGGTGTGGGAGGAATCCCTGGACGTTCGCAATTGCTGAGCCGGGCTCCGGCCGTACCGAGGGGTGCAGGCAGGTAGTATTGGACTTTGGGAGGCTGTCGCAAGAGAGAGCGCCATCGTTTGTGGGGCTGTGAATGGGGTTGCCTGGCTCCTTGAAGAGCAGCAAGAGCTTTTGGTCCTGGCCCCTTTGGTGTGGCAGGAATCCCTGGACGTTCGCAATTGCTGAGCCGGACTGCGTCTGTACGAGGGCTGCAGGCAGGTAGTATTGGACTTTGGGAGGCTGTCGCAAGAGAGAGCGCCTTCGTTTGTGGGGCTGTGAATGGGGTTGCCTGGCTCCTTGAAGAGCAGCAAGAGCTTTTGGTGCTGGCCCCTTTGGTGTGGGAGGAATCCCTGGACGTTTGCAATTGGTGAGCCGGGCTCCGGCCGTACCGAGGGGTGCAGGCAGCTAGTATTGGACTTTGGGAGGCTGTCGCAAGAGAGAGCGCCAGCGTTTGTGGGTCTGTGAATGGGCTTGCCTGGCTCCTTGAAGAGCAGCAAGAGCTTTTGGTCCTGGCCCCTTTGGTGTGGCAGGAATCCCCGGACGTTCGCAGTTCCTGAGCCGGGCTCCGGCTGTACTCGGTAGTGCAGGCAGGTAGTATTGGACTTTGGGAGGCTGTCGCAAGAGAGAGCGCCAGCGTTTGTGGGGCTGTGAATGGGGTTGCCTGGCTCCTTGAAGAGCAGCAAGAGCTTTTGGTGCTGGCCCCTTTGGTGTGGGAGGAATCCCTGGACGTTTGCAATTGCTGAGCCGGGCTCTGGCTGTACTCGGCGGCGCAGGCAGGTAGTATTGGACTTTGGGAGGCTGTCGCAAGAGAGAGCGCCAGCGTTTGTGGGGCTGTGAATGGGGTTGCGTGGCTCCTTGAAGAGCAGCAAGAGCTTTTGGTCCTGGCCCCTTTGGTGTGGGAGGAATCCCTGGACGTTCGCAATTGCTGAGCCGGGCTCCGGCTGTACCGAGGGGTGCAGGCAGGTAGTATTGGACTTTGGGAGGCTGTCGCAAGAGAGAGCGCCATCGTTTGTGGGGCTGTGAATGGGGTTGCCTGGCTCCTTGAAGAGCAGCAAGAGCTTTTGGTCCTGGCCCCTTTGGTGTGGGAGGAATCCCTGGACGTTCGCAATTGCTGAGCCGGACTGCGTCTGTACGAGGGCTGCAGGCAGGTAGTATTGGACTTTGGGAGGCTGTTGCAAGAGAGAGCGCCAGCGTTTGTGGGGCTGTGAATGGGGTTGCCTGGCTCCTTGAAGAGCAGCTAGAGCTTTTGGTCCTGGCCCCTTTGGTGTGGGAGGAATCCCTAGACGTTCGCAATTGCTGAGCCGGACTGCGTCTGTACGAGGGCTGCAGGCAGGTAGTATTGGACTTTGGGAGGCTGTCGCAAGAGAGAGCGCCAGCGTTTGTGGGGCTGTGAATGGGGTTGCCTGGCTCCTTGAAGAGCAGCAAGAGCTTTTGGTCCTGGCCCCTTTGGTGTGGCAGGAATCCCTGGACATTTGCAATTGGTGAGCCGGGCTCCGTCCGTACCGAGGGGTGCAGGCAGCTAGTATTGGACTTTGGGAGGCTGTCGCAAGAGAGAGTGCCATCGTTTGTGGGGCTGTGAATGGGGTTGCGTGGCTCCTTGAAGAGCAGCAAGAGCTTTTGGTCCTGGCACCTTTGGTGTGGGAGGAATCCCTGGACGTTCGCAATTGCTGAGCCGGGCTCCGGCTGTACTCAGCAGCGCAGGCAGCTAGTGTTGGACTTTGGGAGGCTGTCGCAAGAGAGAGCGCCAGCGTTTGTGGGGCTGTGAATGGGGTTGCCTGGCTCCTTGAAGAGCAGCAAGAGCTTTTGGTCCTGGCCCCTTTGGTGTGGGAGGAATCCCCGGACGTTTGCAATTGCTGAGCCAGGCTCTGGCTGTACTCAGCGGCGCAGGCAGGTAGTATTGGACTTTGGGAGGCTGTCCCAAGAGAGAGCGCCATCGTTTGTGGGGCTGTGAATGGGGTTGCCTGGCTCCTTGAAGAGCAGCAAGAGCTTTTGGTCCTGGCCCCTTTGGTGTGGGAGGAATCCCTGGACGTTTGCAATTGCTGAGCCGGGCTCCGGCCGTACCGAGGGGTGCAGGCAGGTAGTATTGGACTTTGGGAGGCTGTCACAAGAGAGAGCGCCATCGTTTGTGGGGCTGTGAATGGGGTTGCCTGGCTCCTTGAAGAGCAGCAAGAGCTTTTGGTCCTGGCACCTTTGGTGTGGGAGGAATCCCTGGACGTTTGCAATTGCTGAGCCGGGCTCCGGCCGTACCGAGGGGTGCAGGCAGGTAGTATTGGACTTTGGGAGGCTGTCGCAAGAGAGAGCGCCATCGTTTGTGGGGCTGTGAATGGGGTTGCCTGGCTCCTTGAAGAGCAGCAAGAGCTTTTGGTCCTGGCCCCTTTGGTGTGGCAGGAATCCCTGGACGTTCGCAATTGCTGAGCCGGACTGCGTCTGTACGAGGGCTGCAGGCAGGTAGTATTGGACTTTGGGAGGCTGTCGCAAGAGAGAGCGCCATCGTTTGTGGGGCTGTGAATGGGGTTGCCTGGCTCCTTGAAGAGCAGCTAGAGCTTTTGGTGCTGGCCCCTTTGGTGTGGCAGGAATCCCTGGACGTTTGCAATTGCTGAGTCGGGCTCTGGCTGTACTCAGCGGCACAGGCAGGTAGTATTGGACTTTGGGAGGCTGTCGCAAGAGAGAGCGCCAGCGTTTGTGGGGCTGTGAATGGGGTTGCGTGGCTCCTTGAAGAGCAGCAAGAGCTTTTGGTCCTGGCCCCTTTGGCGTGGGAGGAATCCCTGGACGTTCACAATTGCTGAGCCGGGCTCCGGCCGTACCGAGGGGTGCAGGCAGGTAGTATTGGACTTTGGGAGGCTGTCGCAAGAGAGAGCGCCATCGTTTGTGGGGCTGTGAATGGGGTTGCCTGGCTCCTTGAAGAGCAGCAAGAGCTTTTGGTCCTGGCCCCTTTGGTGTGGGAGGAATCCCTGGACGTTCGCAATTGCTGAGCCGGACTGCGTCTGTACGAGGGCTGCAGGCAGGTAGTATTGGACTTTGGGAGGCTGTCGCAAGAGAGAGCGCCTTCGTTTGTGGGGCTGTGAATGGGGTTGCCTGGCTCCTTGAAGAGCAGCAAGAGCTTTTGGTGCTGGCCCCTTTGGTGTGGGAGGAATCCCTGGACGTTTGCAATTGGTGAGCCGGGCTCCGGCCGTACCGAGGGGTGCAGGCAGCTAGTATTGGACTTTGGGAGGCTGTCGCAAGAGAGAGCGCCCGCGTTTGTGGGGCTGTGAATGGGGTTGCCTGGCTCCTTGAAGAGCAGCAAGAGCTTTTGGTCCTGGCCCCTTTGGTGTGGCAGGAATCCCCGGACGTTCGCAGTTCCTGAGCCGGGCTCCGGCTCTACTCGGTAGTGCAGGCAGGTAGTATTGGACTTTGGGAGGCTGTCGCAAGAGAGAGCGCCAGCGTTTGTGGGGCTGTGAATGGGGTTGCCTGGCTCCTTGAAGAGCAGCTAGAGCTTTTGGTGCTGGCCCCTTTGGTGTGGCAGGAATCCCTGGACGTTTGCAATTGCTGAGTCGGGCTCTGGCTGTACTCAGCGGCGCAGGCAGGTAGTATTGGACTTTGGGAGGCTGTCGCAAGAGAGAGCGCCATCGTTTGTGGGGCTGTGAATGGGGTTGCCTGGCTCCTTGAAGAGCAGCAAGAGCTTTTGGTCCTGGCCCCTTTGGCGTGGGAGGAATCCCTGGACGTTCACAATTGCTGAGCCGGGCTCCGGCTGTACCGAGGGGTGCAGGCAGCTAGTATTGGACTTTGGGAGGCTGTCGCAAGAGAGAGCGCCATCGTTTGTGGGGCTGTGAATGGGGTTGCGTGGCTCCTTGAAGAGCAGCAAGAGCTTTTGGTCCTGGCCCCTTTGGTGTGGGAGGAATCCCTGGACGTTCGCAATTGCTGAGCCGGGCTCCGGCTGTACCGAGGGGTGCAGGCAGGTAGTATTGGACTTTGGGAGGCTGTCGCAAGAGAGAGCGCCATCGTTTGTGGGGCTGTGAATGGGGTTGCGTGGCTCCTTGAAGAGCAGCAAGAGCTTTTGGTCCTGGCCCCTTTGGTGTGGGAGGAATCCCTGGACGTTCGCAATTGCTGAGCCGGGCTCCGGCTGTACCGAGGGGTGCAGGCAGCTAGTATTGGACTTTGGGAGGCTGTCGCAAGAGAGAGCGCCATCGTTTGTGGGGCTGTGAATGGGGTTGCCTGGCTCTTTGAAGAGCAGCAAGAGCTTTTGGTCCTGGCCCCTTTGGTGTGGCAGGAATCCCTGGACGTTTGCAATTGCTGAGCTGGGCTCTGGCTGTACTCAGCGGCACAGGCAGGTAGTATTGGACTTTGGGAGGCTGTCGCAAGAGAGAGCGCCAGCGTTTGTGGGGCTGTGAATGGGGTTGCCTGGCTCCTTGAAGAGCAGCAAGAGCTTTTGGTCCTGGCCCCTTTGGTGTGGCAGGAATCCCTGGACGTTCGCAATTGCTGAGCCGGGCTCCGGCTGTACCGAGGGGTGCAGGCAGGTAGTATTGGACTTTGGGAGGCTGTCGCAAGAGAGAGCGCCAGCGTTTGTGGGGCTGTGAATGGGGTTGCCTGGCTCCTTGAAGAGCAGCTAGAGCTTTTGGTGCTGGCCCCTTTGGTGTGGCAGGAATCCCTAGACGTTCGCAATTGCTGAGCCGGACTGCGTCTGTACGAGGGCTGCAGGCAGGTAGTATTGGACTTTGGGAGGCTGTCGCAAGAGAGAGCGCCATCGTTTGTGGGGCTGTGAATGGGGTTGCCTGGCTCCTTGAAGAGCAGCAAGAGCTTTTGGTCCTGGCCCCTTTGGTGTGGGAGGAATCCCTGGACGTTCGCAATTGCTGAGCCGGGCTCCGGCTGTACCGAGGGGTGCAGGCAGGTAGTATTGGACTTTGGGAGGCTGTCGCAAGAGAGAGCGCCATCGTTTGTGGGGCTGTGAATGGGGTTGCCTGGCTCCTTGAAGAGCAGCAAGAGCTTTTGGTCCTGGCCCCTTTGGTGTGGCAGGAATCCCTGGACATTTGCAATTGGTGAGCCGGGCTCCGGCCGTACCGAGGGGTGCAGGCAGGTAGTATTGGACTTTGGGAGGCTGTCGCAAGAGAGAGCGCCATCGTTTGTGGGGCTGTGAATGGGGTTGCCTGGCTCCTTGAAGAGCAGCAAGAGCTTTTGGTCCTGGCCCCTTTGGTGTGGGAGGAATCCCTGGACGTTCGCAATTGCTGAGCCGGACTGCGTCTGTACGAGGGCTGCAGGCAGGTAGTATTGGACTTTGGGAGGCTGTCGCAAGAGAGAGCGCCTTCGTTTGTGGGGCTGTGAATGGGGTTGCCTGGCTCCTTGAAGAGCAGCAAGAGCTTTTGGTGCTGGCCCCTTTGGTGTGGGAGGAATCCCTGGACGTTTGCAATTGGTGAGCCGGGCTCCGGCCGTACCGAGGGGTGCAGGCAGCTAGTATTGGACTTTGGGAGGCTGTCGCAAGAGAGAGCGCCAGCGTTTGTGGGTCTGTGAATGGGCTTGCCTGGCTCCTTGAAGAGCAGCAAGAGCTTTTGGTCCTGGCCCCTTTGGTGTGGCAGGAATCCCCGGACGTTCGCAGTTCCTGAGCCGGGCTCCGGCTGTACTCGGTAGTGCAGGCAGGTAGTATTGGACTTTGGGAGGCTGTCGCAAGAGAGAGCGCCAGCGTTTGTGGGGCTGTGAATGGGGTTGCCTGGCTCCTTGAAGAGCAGCTAGAGCTTTTGGTGCTGGCCCCTTTGGTGTGGCAGGAATCCCTGGACGTTTGCAATTGCTGAGTCGGGCTCTGGCTGTACTCAGCGGCACAGGCAGGTAGTATTGGACTTTGGGAGGCTGTCGCAAGAGAGAGCGCCAGCGTTTGTGGGGCTGTGAATGGGGTTGCGTGGCTCCTTGAAGAGCAGCAAGAGCTTTTGGTCCTGGCCCCTTTGGTGTGGGAGGAATCCCTGGACGTTCGCAATTGCTGAGCCGGGCTCCGGCTGTACCGAGGGGTGCAGGCAGGTAGTATTGGACTTTGGGAGGCTGTCGCAAGAGAGAGCGCCATCGTTTGTGGGGCTGTGAATGGGGTTGCGTGGCTCCTTGAAGAGCAGCAAGAGCTTTTGGTCCTGGCCCCTTTGGTGTGGGAGGAATCCCTGGACGTTCGCAATTGCTGAGCCGGGCTCCGGCTGTACCGAGGGGTGCAGGCAGCTAGTATTGGACTTTGGGAGGCTGTCGCAAGAGAGAGCGCCAGCGTTTGTGGGGCTGTGAATGGGGTTGCCTGGCTCCTTGAAGAGCAGCAAGAGCTTTTGGTGCTGGCCCCTTTGGTGTGGCAGGAATCCCTGGACGTTTGCAATTGCTGAGCTGGGCTCTGGCTGTACTCAGCGGCACAGGCAGGTAGTATTGGACTTTGGGAGGCTGTCGCAAGAGAGAGCGCCAGCGTTTGTGGGGCTGTGAATGGGGTTGCGTGGCTCCTTGAAGAGCAGCAAGAGCTTTTGGTCCTGGCCCCTTTGGTGTGGGAGGAATCCCTGGACGTTCGCAATTGCTGAGCCGGGCTCCGGCCGTACCGAGGGGTGCAGGCAGGTAGTATTGGACTTTGGGAGGCTGTCGCAAGAGAGAGCGCCAGCGTTTGTGGGGCTGTGAATGGGGTTGCCTGGCTCCTTGAAGAGCAGCAAGAGCTTTTGGTCCTGGCCCCTTTGGTGTGGGAGGAATCCCTGGACGTTCGCAATTGCTGAGCCGGACTGCGTCTGTACGAGGGCTGCAGGCAGGTAGTATTGGACTTTGGGAGGCTGTTGCAAGAGAGAGCGCCAGCGTTTGTGGGGCTGTGAATGGGGTTGCCTGGCTCCTTGAAGAGCAGCAAGAGCTTTTGGTCCTGGCCCCTTTGGTGTGGGAGGAATCCCTAGACGTTCGCAATTGCTGAGCCGGACTGCGTCTGTACGAGGGCTGCAGGCAGGTAGTATTGGACTTTGGGAGGCTGTCGCAAGAGAGAGCGCCATCGTTTGTGGGGCTGTGAATGGGGTTGCCTGGCTCCTTGAAGAGCAGCAAGAGCTTTTGGTCCTGGCCCCTTTGGTGTGGCAGGAATCCCTGGACATTTGCAATTGGTGAGCCGGGCTCCGTCCGTACCGAGGGGTGCAGGCAGGTAGTATTGGACTTTGGGAGGCTGTCGCAAGAGAGAGTGCCATCGTTTGTGGGGCTGTGAATGGGGTTGCCTGGCTCCTTGAAGAGCAGCAAGAGCTTTTGGTCCTGGCACCTTTGGTGTGGGAGGAATCCCTGGACGTTCGCAATTGCTGAGCCGGGCTCCGGCTGTACTCAGCAGCGCAGGCAGCTAGTGTTGGACTTTGGGAGGCTGTCGCAAGAGAGAGCGCCAGCGTTTGTGGGGCTGTGAATGGGGTTGCCTGGCTCCTTGAAGAGCAGCAAGAGCTTTTGGTCCTGGCCCCTTTGGTGTGGGAGGAATCCCCGGACGTTTGCAATTGCTGAGCCAGGCTCCGGCTGTACTCAGCGGCGCAGGCAGGTAGTATTGGACTTTGGGAGGCTGTCGCAAGAGAGAGCGCCATCGTTTGTGGGGCTGTGAATGGGGTTGCCTGGCTCCTTGAAGAGCAGCAAGAGCTTTTGGTCCTGGCCCCTTTGGTGTGGGAGGAATCCCTGGACGTTTGCAATTGCTGAGCCGGGCTCCGGCCGTACCGAGGGGTGCAGGCAGCTAGTATTGGACTTTGGGAGGCTGTCACAAGAGAGAGCGCCATCGTTTGTGGGGCTGTGAATGGGGTTGCCTGGCTCCTTGAAGAGCAGCAAGAGCTTTTGGTCCTGGCACCTTTGGTGTGGGAGGAATCCCTGGACGTTTGCAATTGCTGAGCCGGGCTCCGTCCGTACCGAGGGGTGCAGGCAGGTAGTATTGGACTTTGGGAGGCTGTCGCAAGAGAGAGCGCCATCGTTTGTGGGGCTGTGAATGGGGTTGCCTGGCTCCTTGAAGAGCAGCAAGAGCTTTTGGTCCTGGCCCCTTTGGTGTGGCAGGAATCCCTGGACGTTCGCAATTGCTGAGCCGGACTGCGTCTGTACGAGGGCTGCAGGCAGGTAGTATTGGACTTTGGGAGGCTGTCGCAAGAGAGAGCGCCAGCGTTTGTGGGGCTGTGAATGGGGTTGCCTGGCTCCTTGAAGAGCAGCAAGAGCTTTTGGTCCTGGCCCCTTTGGTGTGGGAGGAATCCCTGGACGTTTGCAATTGGTGAGCCGGGCTCCGGCCGTACCGAGGGGTGCAGGCAGCTAGTATTGGACTTTGGGAGGCTGTCGCAAGAGAGAGCGCCAGCGTTTGTGGGTCTGTGAATGGGGTTGCCTGGCTCCTTGAAGAGCAGCAAGAGCTTTTGGTCCTGGCCCCTTTGGCGTGGGAGGAATCCCTGGACGTTCACAATTGCTGAGCCGGGCTCTGGCTGTACTCAGCGGCACAGGCAGGTAGTATTGGACTTTGGGAGGCTGTCGCAAGAGAGAGCGCCAGCGTTTGTGGGGCTGTGAATGGGGTTGCCTGGCTCCTTGAAGAGCAGCAAGAGCTTTTGGTCCTGGCCCCTTTGGTGTGGGAGGAATCCCTGGACGTTCGCAGTTGCTGAGCCGGGCTCCGGCCGTACCGAGGGGTGCAGGCAGGTAGTATTGGACTTTGGGAGGCTGTCGCAAGAGAGAGCGCCAGTGTTTGTGGGGCTGTGAATGGGGTTGCCTGGCTCCTTGAAGAGCAGCAAGAGCTTTTGGTCCTGGCCCCTTTGGTGTGGGAGGAATCCCTGGACGTTTGCAATTGCTGAGCCGGGCTCCGGCCGTACCGAGGGGTGCAGGCAGGTAGTATTGGACTTTGGGAGGCTGTCGCAAGAGAGAGCGCCAGCGTTTGTGGGGCTGTGAATGGGGTTGCGTGGCTCCTTGAAGAGCAGCAAGAGCTTTTGGTCCTGGCCCCTTTGGTGTGGGAGGAATCCCTGGACGTTCGCAATTGCTGAGCCGGGCTCCGGCCGTACCGAGGGGTGCAGGCAGCTAGTATTGGACTTTGGGAGGCTGTCGCAAGAGAGAGCGCCAGCGTTTGTGGGGCTGTGAATGGGGTTGCCTGGCTCCTTGAAGAGCAGCAAGAGCTTTTGGTCCTGGCCCCTTTGGTGTGGCAGGAATCCCTGGACATTTGCAATTGGTGAGCCGGGCTCCGGCCGTACCGAGGGGTGCAGGCAGGTAGTATTGGACTTTGGGAGGCTGTCGCAAGAGAGAGCGCCATCGTTTGTGGGGCTGTGAATGGGGTTGCCTGGCTCCTTGAAGAGCAGCAAGAGCTTTTGGTGCTGGCCCCTTTGGTGTGGGAGGAATCCCTGGACGTTTGCAATTGCTGAGCCGGGCTCCGTCCGTACCGAGGGGTGCAGGCAGGTAGTATTGGACTTTGGGAGGCTGTCGCAAGAGAGAGCGCCATCGTTTGTGGGGCTGTGAATGGGGTCGCCTGGCTCCTTGAAGAGCAGCAAGAGCTTTTGGTCCTGGCCCCTTTGGTGTGGGAGGAATCCCTGGACGTTCGCAATTGCTGAGCCGGACTGCGTCTGTACGAGGGCTGCAGGCAGGTAGTATTGGACTTTGGGAGGCTGTCGCAAGAGAGAGCGCCATCGTTTGTGGGGCTGTGAATGGGGTTGCCTGGCTCTTTGAAGAGCAGCAAGAGCTTTTGGTCCTGGCCCCTTTGGTGTGGGAGGAATCCCTGGACGTTCGCAATTGCTGAGCCGGGCTCCGGCCGTACCGAGAGGTGCAGGCAGGTAGTATTGGACTTTGGGAGGCTGTCGCAAGAGAGAGCGCCAGTGTTTGTGGGGCTGTGAATGGGGTTGCCTGGCTCCTTGAAGAGCAGCAAGAGCTTTTGGTCCTGGCCCCTTTGGTGTGGGAGGAATCCCTGGACGTTCGCAATTGCTGAGCCGGACTGCGTCTGTACGAGGGCTGCAGGCAGGTAGTATTGGACTTTGGGAGGCTGTCGCAAGAGAGAGCGCCATCGTTTGTGGGGCTGTGAATGGGCTTGCCTGGCTCCTTGAAGAGCAGCAAGAGCTTTTGGTCCTGGCCCCTTTGGTGTGGCAGGAATCCCCGGACGTTCGCAGTTCCTGAGCCGGGCTCCGGCTGTACTCGGTAGTGCAGGCAGGTAGTATTGGACTTTGGGAGGCTGTCGCAAGAGAGAGCGCCATTGTTTGTGGGGCTGTGAATGGGGTTGCCTGGCTCCTTGAAGAGCAGCAAGAGCTTTTGGTCCTGGCCCCTTTGGTGTGGGAGGAATCCCTGGACGTTCACAATTGCTGAGCCGGGCTCTGGCTGTACTCAGCGGCACAGGCAGGTAGTATTGGACTTTGGGAGGCTGTCGCAAGAGAGAGCGCCAGCGTTTGTGGGGCTGTGAATGGGGTTGCCTGGCTCCTTGAAGAGCAGCAAGAGCTTTTGGTCCTGGCCCCTTTGGTGTGGGAGGAATCCCTGGACGTTCGCAGTTGCTGAGCCGGGCTCCGGCCGTACCGAGGGGTGCAGGCAGGTAGTATTGGACTTTGGGAGGCTGTCGCAAGAGAGAGCGCCAGTGTTTGTGGGGCTGTGAATGGGGTTGCCTGGCTCCTTGAAGAGCAGCAAGAGCTTTTGGTCCTGGCCCCTTTGGTGTGGGAGGAATCCCTGGACGTTCGCAATTGCTGAGCCGGGCTCCGGCCGTACCGAGGGGTGCAGGCAGGTAGTATTGGACTTTGGGAGGCTGTCGCAAGAGAGAGCGCCAGCGTTTGTGGGGCTGTGAATGGGGTTGCCTGGCTCCTTGAAGAGCAGCAAGAGCTTTTGGTCCTGGCCCCTTTGGTGTGGGAGGAATCCCTGGACGTTCGCAATTGCTGAGCCGGGCTCCGGCTGTACCGAGGGGTGCAGGCAGGTAGTATTGGACTTTGGGAGGCTGTCGCAAGAGAGAGCGCCATCGTTTGTGGGGCTGTGAATGGGGTTGCCTGGCTCCTTGAAGAGCAGCAAGAGCTTTTGGTCCTGGCCCCTTTGGTGTGGCAGGAATCCCTGGACATTTGCAATTGGTGAGCCGGGCTCCGGCCGTACCGAGGGGTGCAGGCAGGTAGTATTGGACTTTGGGAGGCTGTCGCAAGAGAGAGCGCCATCGTTTGTGGGGCTGTGAATGGGGTTGCGTGGCTCCTTGAAGAGCAGCAAGAGCTTTTGGTCCTGGCCCCTTTGGTGTGGGAGGAATCCCCGGACGTTTGCAATTGCTGAGCTGGGCTCCGGCCGTACCGAGGGGTGCAGGCAGCTAGTATTGGACTTTGGGAGGCTGTCGCAAGAGAGAGCGCCATCGTTTGTGGGGCTGTGAATGGGGTTGCCTGGCTCCTTGAAGAGCAGCAAGAGCTTTTGGTCCTGGCACCTTTGGTGTGGGAGGAATCCCTGGACGTTTGCAATTGGTGAGCCGGGCTCCGTCCGTACCGAGGGGTGCAGGCAGGTAGTATTGGACTTTGGGAGGCTGTCGCAAGAGAGAGCGCCATCGTTTGTGGGGCTGTGAATGGGGTTGCCTGGCTCCTTGAAGAGCAGCAAGAGCTTTTGGTGCTGGCCCCTTTGGTGTGGGAGGAATCCCTGGACGTTCGCAATTGCTGAGCCGGACTGCGTCTGTACGAGGGCTGCAGGCAGGTAGTATTGGACTTTGGGAGGCTGTTGCAAGAGAGAGCGCCATCGTTTGTGGGGCTGTGAATGGGGTTGCCTGGCTCCTTGAAGAGCAGCTAGAGCTTTTGGTCCTGGCCCCTTTGGCGTGGGAGGAATCCCTGGACGTTCACAATTGCTGAGCCGGGCTCTGGCTGTACTCAGCGGCACAGGCAGGTAGTATTGGACTTTGGGAGGCTGTCGCAAGAGAGAGCGCCAGCGTTTGTGGGGCTGTGAATGGGGTTGCCTGGCTCTTTGAAGAGCAGCAAGAGCTTTTGGTCCTGGCCCCTTTGGTGTGGGAGGAATCCCTGGACGTTCGCAATTGCTGAGCCGGGCTCCGGCCGTACCGAGGGGTGCAGGCAGGTAGTATTGGACTTTGGGAGGCTGTCGCAAGAGAGAGCGCCAGCGTTTGTGGGGCTGTGAATGGGGTTGCCTGGCTCCTTGAAGAGCAGCTAGAGCTTTTGGTCCTGGCCCCTTTGGTGTGGGAGGAATCCCCGGACGTTTGCAATTGGTGAGCCGGGCTCCGTCCGTACCGAGGGGTGCAGGCAGGTAGTATTGGACTTTGGGAGGCTGTCGCAAGAGAGAGCGCCATCGTTTGTGGGGCTGTGAATGGGGTTGCCTGGCTCCTTGAAGAGCAGCAAGAGCTTTTGGTCCTGGCCCCTTTGGTGTGGGAGGAATCCCTGGACGTTCGCAATTGCTGAGCCGGACTGCGTCTGTACGAGGGCTGCAGGCAGGTAGTATTGGACTTTGGGAGGCTGTCGCAAGAGAGAGCGCCATCGTTTGTGGGGCTGTGAATGGGGTTGCCTGGCTCCTTGAAGAGCAGCAAGAGCTTTTGGTGCTGGCCCCTTTGGTGTGGGAGGAATCCCTGGACGTTCGCAATTGCTGAGCCGGGCTCCGGCCGTACCGAGTGGTGCAGGCAGCTAGTATTGGACTTTGGGAGGCTGTCGCAAGAGAGAGCGCCATCGTTTGTGGGGCTGTGAATGGGGTTGCGTGGCTCCTTGAAGAGCAGCAAGAGCTTTTGGTCCTGGCCCCTTTGGTGTGGGAGGAATCCCTGGACGTTTGCAATTGCTGAGCCGGGCTCCGGCCGTACCGAGGGGTGCAGGCAGGTAGTATTGGACTTTGGGAGGCTGTCGCAAGAGAGAGCGCCAGCGTTTGTGGGGCTGTGAATGGGGTTGCCTGGCTCCTTGAAGAGCAGCAAGAGCTTTTGGTCCTGGCCCCTTTGGTGTGGGAGAAATCCCTGGACGTTTGCAATTGGTGAGCCGGGCTCTGGCTGTACTCAGCGGCGCAGGCAGGTAGTATTGGACTTTGGGAGGCTGTCGCAAGAGAGAGCGCCAGCGTTTGTGGGGCTGTGAATGGGGTTGCGTGGCTCCTTGAAGAGCAGCAAGAGCTTTTGGTCCTGACCCCTTTGGTGTGGGAGGAATCCCTGGACGTTTGCAATTGCTGAGCCGGGCTCCGGCCGTACCGAGGGCTGCAGGCAGGTAGTATTGGACTTTGGGAGGCTGTTGCAAGAGAGAGCGCCAGCGTTTGTGGGGCTGTGAATGGGGTTGCCTGGCTCCTTGAAGAGCAGCTAGAGCTTTTGGTCCTGGCCCCTTTGGTGTGGGAGGAATCCCTGGACGTTTGCAATTGCTGAGCCGGGCTCTGGCTGTACTCAGCGGCGCAGGCAGGTAGTATTGGACTTTGGGAGGCTGTCGCAAGAGAGAGCGCCAGCGTTTGTGGGGCTGTGAATGGGGTTGCGTGGCTCCTTGAAGAGCAGCAAGAGCTTTTGGTCCTGACCCCTTTGGTGTGGGAGGAATCCCTGGACGTTTGCAATTGCTGAGCCGGGCTCCGGCCGTACCGAGGGCTGCAGGCAGGTAGTATTGGACTTTGGGAGGCTGTCGCAAGAGAGAGCGCCATCGTTTGTGGGGCTGTGAATGGGGTTGCCTGGCTCCTTGAAGAGCAGCAAGAGCTTTTGGTCCTGGCCCCTTTGGTGTGGGAGGAATCCCTGGACGTTTGCAATTGCTGAGCCGGGCTCTGGCTGTACTCAGCGGCGCAGGCAGGTAGTATTGGACTTTGGGAGGCTGTCGCAAGAGAGAGCGCCATCGTTTGTGGGGCTGTGAATGGGGTTGCCTGGCTCCTTGAAGAGCAGCAAGAGCTTTTGGTCCTGGCCCCTTTGGTGTGGGAGGAATCCCTGGACGTTCGCAATTGCTGAGCCGGGCTCCGGCTGTACTCGGTGGTGCAGGCAGCTAGTATTGGACTTTGGGAGGCTGTCGCAAGAGAGAGCGCCAGCGTTTGTGGGTCTGTGAATGGGGTTGCCTGGCTCCTTGAAGAGCAGCAAGAGCTTTTGGTCCTGGCCCCTTTGGCGTGGGAGGAATCCCTGGACGTTCACAATTGCTGAGCCGGGCTCTGGCTGTACTCAGCGGCACAGGCAGGTAGTATTGGACTTTGGGTGGCTGTCGCAAGAGAGAGCGCCAGCGTTTGTGGGGCTGTGAATGGGGTTGCCTGGCTCCTTGAAGAGCAGCAAGAGCTTTTGGTCCTGGCCCCTTTGGTGTGGGAGGAATCCCTGGACGTTTGCAATTGCTGAGCCGGGCTCCGGCCGTACCGAGGGGTGCAGGCAGCTAGTATTGGACTTTGGGAGGCTGTCACAAGAGAGAGCGCCATCGTTTGTGGGGCTGTGAATGGGGTTGCCTGGCTCCTTGAAGAGCAGCAAGAGCTTTTGGTCCTGGCACCTTTGGTGTGGGAGGAATCCCTGGACGTTTGCAATTGCTGAGCCGGGCTCCGTCCGTACCGAGGGGTGCAGGCAGGTAGTATTGGACTTTGGGAGGCTGTCGCAAGAGAGAGCGCCATCGTTTGTGGGGCTGTGAATGGGGTTGCCTGGCTCCTTGAAGAGCAGCAAGAGCTTTTGGTCCTGGCCCCTTTGGTGTGGCAGGAATCCCTGGACGTTCGCAATTGCTGAGCCGGACTGCGTCTGTACGAGGGCTGCAGGCAGGTAGTATTGGACTTTGGGAGGCTGTCGCAAGAGAGAGCGCCAGCGTTTGTGGGGCTGTGAATGGGGTTGCCTGGCTCCTTGAAGAGCAGCAAGAGCTTTTGGTCCTGGCCCCTTTGGTGTGGGAGGAATCCCTGGACGTTTGCAATTGGTGAGCCGGGCTCCGGCCGTACCGAGGGGTGCAGGCAGCTAGTATTGGACTTTGGGAGGCTGTCGCAAGAGAGAGCGCCAGCGTTTGTGGGTCTGTGAATGGGGTTGCCTGGCTCCTTGAAGAGCAGCAAGAGCTTTTGGTCCTGGCCCCTTTGGCGTGGGAGGAATCCCTGGACGTTCACAATTGCTGAGCCGGGCTCTGGCTGTACTCAGCGGCACAGGCAGGTAGTATTGGACTTTGGGAGGCTGTCGCAAGAGAGAGCGCCAGCGTTTGTGGGGCTGTGAATGGGGTTGCCTGGCTCCTTGAAGAGCAGCAAGAGCTTTTGGTCCTGGCCCCTTTGGTGTGGGAGGAATCCCTGGACGTTCGCAGTTGCTGAGCCGGGCTCCGGCCGTACCGAGGGGTGCAGGCAGGTAGTATTGGACTTTGGGAGGCTGTCGCAAGAGAGAGCGCCAGTGTTTGTGGGGCTGTGAATGGGGTTGCCTGGCTCCTTGAAGAGCAGCAAGAGCTTTTGGTCCTGGCCCCTTTGGTGTGGGAGGAATCCCTGGACGTTTGCAATTGCTGAGCCGGGCTCCGGCCGTACCGAGGGGTGCAGGCAGGTAGTATTGGACTTTGGGAGGCTGTCGCAAGAGAGAGCGCCAGCGTTTGTGGGGCTGTGAATGGGGTTGCCTGGCTCCTTGAAGAGCAGCTAGAGCTTTTGGTCCTGGCCCCTTTGGTGTGGGAGGAATCCCTGGACGTTTGCAATTGCTGAGCCGGGCTCCGGCCGTACCGAGGGGTGCAGGCAGGTAGTATTGGACTTTGGGAGGCTGTCGCAAGAGAGAGCGCCATCGTTTGTGGGGCTGTGAATGGGGTTGCGTGGCTCCTTGAAGAGCAGCAAGAGCTTTTGGTCCTGGCCCCTTTGGTGTGGGAGGAATCCCTGGACGTTCGCAGTTCCTGAGCCGGGCTCCGGCTGTACTCGGTAGTGCAGGCAGGTAGTATTGGACTTTGGGAGGCTGTCGCAAGAGAGAGCGCCATCGTTTGTGGGGCTGTGAATGGGGTTGCCTGGCTCCTTGAAGAGCAGCAAGAGCTTTTGGTCCTGGCCCCTTTGGCGTGGGAGGAATCCCTGGACGTTCACAATTGCTGAGCCGGGCTCCGGCTGTACCGAGGGGTGCAGGCAGCTAGTATTGGACTTTGGGAGGCTGTTGCAAGAGAGAGCACCAGCGTTTGTGGGGCTGTGAATGGGGTTGCCTGGCTCCTTGAAGAGCAGCAAGAGCTTTTGGTCCTGGCCCCTTTGGTGTGGGAGGAATCCCCGGACGTTTGCAATTGGTGAGCCGGGCTCCGTCCGTACCGAGGGGTGCAGGCAGGTAGTATTGGACTTTGGGAGGCTGTCGCAAGAGAGAGCGCCATCGTTTGTGGGGCTGTGAATGGGGTTGCCTGGCTCCTTGAAGAGCAGCAAGAGCTTTTGGTCCTGGCCCCTTTGGTGTGGGAGGAATCCCTGGACGTTCGCAATTGCTGAGCCGGACTGCGTCTGTACGAGGGCTGCAGGCAGGTAGTATTGGACTTTGGGAGGCTGTCGCAAGAGAGAGCGCCATCGTTTGTGGGGCTGTGAATGGGGTTGCCTGGCTCCTTGAAGAGCAGCAAGAGCTTTTGGTGCTGGCCCCTTTGGTGTGGGAGGAATCCCTGGACGTTCGCAATTGCTGAGCCGGGCTCCGGCCGTACCGAGTGGTGCAGGCAGCTAGTATTGGACTTTGGGAGGCTGTCGCAAGAGAGAGCGCCAGCGTTTGTGGGGCTGTGAATGGGGTTGCCTGGCTCCTTGAAGAGCAGCTAGAGCTTTTGGTCCTGGCCCCTTTGGTGTGGGAGGAATCCCCGGACGTTTGCAATTGCTGAGCCGGGCTCTGGCTGTACTCAGCGGCGCAGGCAGGTAGTATTGGACTTTGGGAGGCTGTCGCAAGAGAGAGCGCCAGCGTTTGTGGGGCTGTGAATGGGGTTGCCTGGCTCCTTGAAGAGCAGCAAGAGCTTTTGGTCCTGGCCCCTTTGGTGTGGGAGAAATCCCTGGACGTTTGCAATTGGTGAGCCGGGCTCTGGCTGTACTCAGCGGCGCAGGCAGGTAGTATTGGACTTTGGGAGGCTGTCGCAAGAGAGAGCGCCAGCGTTTGTGGGGCTGTGAATGGGGTTGCGTGGCTCCTTGAAGAGCAGCAAGAGCTTTTGGTCCTGACCCCTTTGGTGTGGGAGGAATCCCTGGACGTTTGCAATTGCTGAGCCGGGCTCCGGCCGTACCGAGGGCTGCAGGCAGGTAGTATTGGACTTTGGGAGGCTGTTGCAAGAGAGAGCGCCAGCGTTTGTGGGGCTGTGAATGGGGTTGCCTGGCTCCTTGAAGAGCAGCTAGAGCTTTTGGTCCTGGCCCCTTTGGTGTGGGAGGAATCCCTGGACGTTTGCAATTGCTGAGCCGGGCTCTGGCTGTACTCAG
This sequence comes from Platalea leucorodia, assembly GCF_965183815.1. Classification (NCBI taxonomy): domain Eukaryota; kingdom Metazoa; phylum Chordata; class Aves; order Pelecaniformes; family Threskiornithidae; genus Platalea; species Platalea leucorodia. The sequence goes on from NC_138855.1 coordinate 609,650, forward strand.
CGGCGCAGGCAGGTAGTATTGGACTTTGGGAGGCTGTCGCAAGAGAGAGCGCCAGCGTTTGTGGGGCTGTGAATGGGGTTGCGTGGCTCCTTGAAGAGCAGCAAGAGCTTTTGGTCCTGACCCCTTTGGTGTGGGAGGAATCCCTGGACGTTTGCAATTGCTGAGCCGGGCTCCGGCCGTACCGAGGGCTGCAGGCAGGTAGTATTGGACTTTGGGAGGCTGTCGCAAGAGAGAGCGCCAGCGTTTGTGGGGCTGTGAATGGGGTTGCCTGGCTCCTTGAAGAGCAGCAAGAGCTTTTGGTCCTGGCCCCTTTGGTGTGGGAGAAATCCCTGGACGTTTGCAATTGGTGAGCCGGGCTCCGTCCGTACCGAGGGGTGCAGGCAGGTAGTATTGGACTTTGGGAGGCTGTCGCAAGAGAGAGCGCCATCGTTTGTGGGGCTGTGAATGGGGTTGCCTGGCTCCTTGAAGAGCAGCAAGAGCTTTTGGTCCTGGCCCCTTTGGTGTGGGAGGAATCCCTGGACGTTTGCAATTGCTGAGCCGGGCTCTGGCTGTACTCAGCGGCGCAGGCAGGTAGTATTGGACTTTGGGAGGCTGTCGCAAGAGAGAGCGCCATCGTTTGTGGGGCTGTGAATGGGGTTGCCTGGCTCCTTGAAGAGCAGCAAGAGCTTTTGGTCCTGGCCCCTTTGGTGTGGGAGGAATCCCTGGACGTTCGCAATTGCTGAGCCGGGCTCCGGCTGTACTCGGTGGTGCAGGCAGCTAGTATTGGACTTTGGGAGGCTGTCGCAAGAGAGAGCGCCAGCGTTTGTGGGTCTGTGAATGGGGTTGCCTGGCTCCTTGAAGAGCAGCAAGAGCTTTTGGTCCTGGCCCCTTTGGCGTGGGAGGAATCCCTGGACGTTCACAATTGCTGAGCCGGGCTCTGGCTGTACTCAGCGGCACAGGCAGGTAGTATTGGACTTTGGGTGGCTGTCGCAAGAGAGAGCGCCAGCGTTTGTGGGGCTGTGAATGGGGTTGCCTGGCTCTTTGAAGAGCAGCAAGAGCTTTTGGTCCTGGCCCCTTTGGTGTGGGAGGAATCCCTGGATGTTCGCAATTGCTGAGCTGGGCTCCGGCCGTACCGAGGGGTGCAGGCAGGTAGTATTGGACTTTGGGAGGCTGTCGCAAGAGAGAGCGCCAGTGTTTGTGGGGCTGTGAATGGGGTTGCCTGGCTCCTTGAAGAGCAGCAAGAGCTTTTGGTCCTGGCCCCTTTGGTGTGGGAGGAATCCCTGGACGTTCGCAATTGCTGAGCCGGACTGCGTCTGTACGAGGGCTGCAGGCAGGTAGTATTGGACTTTGGGAGGCTGTCGCAAGAGAGAGCGCCAGCGTTTGTGGGTCTGTGAATGGGCTTGCCTGGCTCCTTGAAGAGCAGCAAGAGCTTTTGGTGCTGGCCCCTTTGGTGTGGCAGGAATCCCCGGACGTTCGCAGTTCCTGAGCCGGGCTCCGGCTGTACTCGGTAGTGCAGGCAGGTAGTATTGGACTTTGGGAGGCTGTCGCAAGAGAGAGCGCCAGCGTTTGTGGGGCTGTGAATGGGGTTGCCTGGCTCCTTGAAGAGCAGCTAGAGCTTTTGGTCCTGGCCCCTTTGGTGTGGGAGGAATCCCTGGACGTTTGCAATTGCTGAGCCGGGCTCCGGCCGTACCGAGGGGTGCAGGCAGCTAGTATTGGACTTTGGGAGGCTGTCGCAAGAGAGAGCGCCATCGTTTGTGGGGCTGTGAATGGGGTTGCCTGGCTCCTTGAAGAGCAGCAAGAGCTTTTGGTCCTGGCACCTTTGGTGTGGGAGGAATCCCCGGACGTTCACAATTGGTGAGCCGGGCTCCGTCCGTACCGAGGGGTGCAGGCAGGTAGTATTGGACTTTGGGAGGCTGTCGCAAGAGAGAGCGCCATCGTTTGTGGGGCTGTGAATGGGGTTGCCTGGCTCCTTGAAGAGCAGCAAGAGCTTTTGGTGCTGGCCCCTTTGGTGTGGGAGGAATCCCTGGACGTTCGCAATTGCTGAGCCGGACTGCGTCTGTACGAGGGCTGCAGGCAGGTAGTATTGGACTTTGGGAGGCTGTCGCAAGAGAGAGCGCCATCGTTTGTGGGGCTGTGAATGGGGTTGCCTGGCTCCTTGAAGAGCAGCAAGAGCTTTTGGTCCTGGCCCCTTTGGTGTGGCAGGAATCCCCGGACGTTCGCAGTTCCTGAGCCGGGCTCCGGCTGTACTCGGTAGTGCAGGCAGGTAGTATTGGACTTTGGGAGGCTGTCGCAAGAGAGAGTGCCAGCGTTTGTGGGGCTGTGAATGGGGTTGCCTGGCTCCTTGAAGAGCAGCTAGAGCTTTTGGTCCTGGCCCCTTTGGTGTGGGAGGAATCCCTGGACGTTTGCAATTGCTGAGCCGGGCTCCGGCCGTACCGAGGGGTGCAGGCAGGTAGTATTGGACTTTGGGAGGCTGTCGCAAGAGAGAGCGCCATCGTTTGTGGGGCTGTGAATGGGGTTGCGTGGCTCCTTGAAGAGCAGCAAGAGCTTTTGGTCCTGGCCCCTTTGGTGTGGGAGGAATCCCTGGACGTTCGCAGTTCCTGAGCCGGGCTCCGGCTGTACTCGGTAGTGCAGGCAGGTAGTATTGGACTTTGGGAGGCTGTCGCAAGAGAGAGCGCCATCGTTTGTGGGGCTGTGAATGGGGTTGCCTGGCTCCTTGAAGAGCAGCAAGAGCTTTTGGTCCTGGCCCCTTTGGCGTGGGAGGAATCCCTGGACGTTCACAATTGCTGAGCCGGGCTCCGGCTGTACCGAGGGGTGCAGGCAGCTAGTATTGGACTTTGGGAGGCTGTTGCAAGAGAGAGCACCAGCGTTTGTGGGGCTGTGAATGGGGTTGCCTGGCTCCTTGAAGAGCAGCAAGAGCTTTTGGTCCTGGCCCCTTTGGTGTGGGGGGAATCCCCGGACGTTCGCGGTTCCTGAGCCGGGCTCCGGCTGTACCGAGAGGTGCAGGCAGGTAGTATTGGACTTTGGGAGGCTGTTGCAAGAGAGAGCGCCAGCGTTTGTGGGGCTGTGAATGGGGTTGCCTGGCTCCTTGAAGAGCAGCAAGAGCTTTTGGTCCTGGCCCCTCTGGTGTGGGAGGAATCCCTGGACGTTCGCAATTGCTGAGCCGGACTGCGTCTGTACGAGGGCTGCAGGCAGGTAGTATTGGACTTTGGGAGGCTGTCGCAAGAGAGAGCGCCAGCGTTTGTGGGGCTGTGAATGGGGTTGCCTGGCTCCTTGAAGAGCAGCAAGAGCTTTTGGTCCTGGCCCCTTTGGTGTGGGAGGAATCCCTGGATGTTCGCAATTGCTGAGCCGGACTGCGTCTGTACGAGGGCTGCAGGCAGGTAGTATTGGACTTTGGGAGGCTGTCGCAAGAGAGAGCGGCCATCGTTTGTGGGGCTGTGAATGGGGTTGCCTGGCTCCTTGAAGAGCAGCAAGAGCTTTTGGTCCTGGCCCCTTTGGTGTGGGAGGAATCCCTGGACGTTCGCAATTGCTGAGCCGGACTGCGTCTGTACGAGGGCTGCAGGCAGGTAGTATTGGACTTTGGGAGGCTGTCGCAAGAGAGAGCGCCATCGTTTGTGGGGCTGTGAATGGGGTTGCCTGGCTCCTTGAAGAGCAGCAAGAGCTTTTGGTCCTGGCCCCTTTGGTGTGGGAGGAATCCCTGGACGTTCGCAATTGCTGAGCCGGACTGCGGCTGTACCGAGGGCTGCAGGCAGGTAGTATTGGACTTTGGGAGGCTGTCGCAAGAGAGAGCGCCATCGTTTGTGGGGCTGTGAATGGGCTTGCCTGGCTCCTTGAAGAGCAGCAAGAGCTTTTGGTCCTGGCCCCTTTGGTGTGGCAGGAATCCCCGGACGTTCGCAGTTCCTGAGCCGGGCTCCGGCTGTACTCGGTAGTGCAGGCAGGTAGTATTGGACTTTGGGAGGCTGTCGCAAGAGAGAGCGCCAGCGTTTGTGGGGCTGTGAATGGGGTTGCCTGGCTCCTTGAAGAGCAGCAAGAGCTTTTGGTCCTGGCCCCTTTGGTGTGGGAGGAATCCCTGGACGTTTGCAATTGCTGAGCCGGGCTCCGGCTGTACTCGGTGGGGTGCAGGCAGCTAGTATTGGACTTTGGGAGGCTGTCGCAAGAGAGAGCGCCATCGTTTGTGGGGCTGTGAATGGGGTTGCGTGGCTCCTTGAAGAGCAGCAAGAGCTTTTGGTCCTGGCCCCTTTGGTGTGGGAGGAATCCCTGGACGTTCGCAATTGCTGAGCCGGGGTTCGGCCGTACCGAGGGGTGCAGGCAGCTAGTATTGGACTTTGGGAGGCTGTCACAAGAGAGAGCGCCAGCGTTTGTGGGGCTGTGAATGGGGTTGCCTGGCTCCTTGAAGAGCAGCAAGAGCTTTTGGTCCTGGCCCCTTTGGCGTGGGAGGAATCCCTGGACGTTTGCAATTGCTGAGCTGGGCTCTGGCTGTACTCAGCGGCACAGGCAGGTAGTATTGGACTTTGGGAGGCTGTCGCAAGAGAGAGCGCCATCGTTTGTGGGGCTGTGAATGGGGTTGCCTGGCTCCTTGAAGAGCAGCAAGAGCTTTTGGTCCTGGCCCCTTTGGTGTGGGAGGAATCCCCGGACGTTTGCAATTGCTGAGCCGGGCTCCGGCCGTACCGAGGGGTGCAGGCAGCTAGTATTGGACTTTGGGAGGCTGTCGCAAGAGAGAGCGCCAGTGTTTGTGGGGCTGTGAATGGGGTTGCCTGGCTCCTTGAAGAGCAGCAAGAGCTTTTGGTGCTGGCCCCTTTGGTGTGGGAGGAATCCCTGGACGTTCGCAATTGCTGAGCCGGGCTCCGGCCGTACCGAGGGGTGCAGGCAGCTAGTATTGGACTTTGGGAGGCTGTCGCAAGAGAGAGCGCCAGCGTTTGTGGGGCTGTGAATGGGGTTGCCTGGCTCCTTGAAGAGCAGCAAGAGCTTTTGGTCCTGGCCCCTTTGGCGTGGGAGGAATCCCTGGACGTTCACAATTGCTGAGCCGGGCTCTGGCTGTACTCAGCGGCACAGGCAGGTAGTATTGGACTTTGGGAGGCTGTCGCAAGAGAGAGCGCCAGCGTTTGTGGGGCTGTGAATGGGGTTGCCTGGCTCTTTGAAGAGCAGCAAGAGCTTTTGGTCCTGGCCCCTTTGGTGTGGGAGGAATCCCTGGATGTTCGCAATTGCTGAGCCGGGCTCCGGCCGTACCGAGGGGTGCAGGCAGGTAGTATTGGACTTTGGGAGGCTGTCGCAAGAGAGAGCGCCAGTGTTTGTGGGGCTGTGAATGGGGTTGCCTGGCTCCTTGAAGAGCAGCAAGAGCTTTTGGTCCTGGCCCCTTTGGTGTGGGAGGAATCCCTGGACGTTCGCAATTGCTGAGCCGGACTGCGTCTGTACGAGGGCTGCAGGCAGGTAGTATTGGACTTTGGGAGGCTGTCGCAAGAGAGAGCGCCAGCGTTTGTGGGTCTGTGAATGGGCTTGCCTGGCTCCTTGAAGAGCAGCAAGAGCTTTTGGTCCTGGCCCCTTTGGTGTGGCAGGAATCCCCGGACGTTCGCAGTTCCTGAGCCGGGCTCCGGCTGTACTCGGTAGTGCAGGCAGCTAGTATTGGACTTTGGGAGGCTGTCGCAAGAGAGAGCGCCAGCGTTTGTGGGGCTGTGAATGGGGTTGCCTGGCTCCTTGAAGAGCAGCTAGAGCTTTTGGTCCTGGCCCCTTTGGTGTGGGAGGAATCCCTGGACGTTCGCAATTGCTGAGCCGGGCTCTGGCCGTACCGAGGGGTGCAGGCAGCTAGTATTGGACTTTGGGAGGCTGTCCCAAGAGAGAGCGCCAGCGTTTGTGGGGCTGTGAATGGGGTTGCCTGGCTCCTTGAAGAGCAGCAAGAGCTTTTGGTGCTGGCCCCTTTGGTGTGGGAGGAATCCCTGGACGTTTGCAATTGGTGAGCCGGGCTCCGTCCGTACCGAGGGGTGCAGGCAGGTAGTATTGGACTTTGGGAGGCTGTCGCAAGAGAGAGCGCCATCGTTTGTGGGGCTGTGAATGGGGTTGCCTGGCTCCTTGAAGAGCAGCAAGAGCTTTTGGTCCTGGCCCCTTTGGTGTGGGAGGAATCCCCGGACGTTTGCAATTGCTGAGCCGGGCTCCGGCTGTACTCAGCGGCGCAGGCAGGTAGTATTGGACTTTGGGAGGCTGTCGCAAGAGAGAGCGCCAGCGTTTGTGGGGCTGTGAATGGGGTTGCCTGGCTCCTTGAAGAGCAGCAAGAGCTTTTGGTCCTGGCCCCTTTGGTGTGGGAGGAATCCCTGGACGTTTGCAATTGGTGAGCCGGGCTCCGGCTGTACTCAGCGGCGCAGGCAGGTAGTATTGGACTTTGGGAGGCTGTCCCAAGAGAGAGCGCCAGCGTTTGTGGGGCTGTGAATGGGGTTGCCTGGCTCCTTGAAGAGCAGCAAGAGCTTTTGGTGCTGGCCCCTTTGGTGTGGGAGGAATCCCTGGACGTTTGCAATTGGTGAGCCGGGCTCCGTCCGTACCGAGGGGTGCAGGCAGGTAGTATTGGACTTTGGGAGGCTGTCGCAAGAGAGAGCGCCATCGTTTGTGGGGCTGTGAATGGGGTTGCCTGGCTCCTTGAAGAGCAGCAAGAGCTTTTGGTCCTGGCCCCTTTGGTGTGGGAGGAATCCCCGGACGTTTGCAATTGCTGAGCCGGGCTCCGGCTGTACTCAGCGGCGCAGGCAGGTAGTATTGGACTTTGGGAGGCTGTCGCAAGAGAGAGCGCCAGCGTTTGTGGGGCTGTGAATGGGGTTGCCTGGCTCCTTGAAGAGCAGCAAGAGCTTTTGGTCCTGGCCCCTTTGGTGTGGGAGGAATCCCTGGACGTTTGCAATTGGTGAGCCGGGCTCCGGCCGTACCGAGTGGTGCAGGCAGCTAGTATTGGACTTTGGGAGGCTGTCGCAAGAGAGAGCGCCAGCGTTTGTGGGTCTGTGAATGGGCTTGCCTGGCTCCTTGAAGAGCAGCAAGAGCTTTTGGTCCTGGCCCCTTTGGTGTGGGAGGAATCCCCGGACGTTCGCAGTTCCTGAGCCGGGCTCCGGCTGTACTCGGTAGTGCAGGCAGGTAGTATTGGACTTTGGGAGGCTGTCGCAAGAGAGAGCGCCAGCGTTTGTGGGGCTGTGAATGGGGTTGCCTGGCTCCTTGAAGAGCAGCTAGAGCTTTTGGTCCTGGCCCCTTTGGTGTGGGAGGAATCCCTGGACGTTTGCAATTGCTGAGCCGGGCTCCGGCCGTACCGAGGGGTGCAGGCAGCTAGTATTGGACTTTGGGAGGCTGTCGCAAGAGAGAGCGCCATCGTTTGTGGGGCTGTGAATGGGGTTGCCTGGCTCCTTGAAGAGCAGCAAGAGCTTTTGGTCCTGGCCCCTTTGGCGTGGGAGGAATCCCTGGACGTTCACAATTGCTGAGCCGGGCTCTGGCTGTACTCAGCGGCACAGGCAGGTAGTATTGGACTTTGGGAGGCTGTCGCAAGAGAGAGCGCCATCGTTTGTGGGGCTGTGAATGGGGTTGCCTGGCTCTTTGAAGAGCAGCAAGAGCTTTTGGTCCTGGCCCCTTTGGTGTGGGAGGAATCCCTGGACGTTCGCAATTGCTGAGCCGGGCTCCGGCCGTACCGAGGGGTGCAGGCAGGTAGTATTGGACTTTGGGAGGCTGTCGCAAGAGAGAGCGCCAGTGTTTGTGGGGCTGTGAATGGGGTTGCCTGGCTCCTTGAAGAGCAGCAAGAGCTTTTGGTCCTGGCCCCTTTGGTGTGGGAGGAATCCCTGGACGTTTGCAATTGGTGAGCCGGGCTCCGGCTGTACTCAGTAGTGCAGGCAGGTAGTATTGGACTTTGGGAGGCTGTCGCAAGAGAGAGCGCCAGCGTTTGTGGGGCTGTGAATGGGGTTGCCTGGCTCCTTGAAGAGCAGCAAGAGCTTTTGGTCCTGGCCCCTTTGGTGTGGGAGGAATCCCTGGACGTTTGCAATTGCTGAGCCGGGCTCTGGCTGTACTCAGCGGCGCAGGCAGGTAGTATTGGACTTTGGGAGGCTGTCGCAAGAGAGAGCGCCAGCGTTTGTGGGGCTGTGAATGGGGTTGCCTGGCTCCTTGAAGAGCAGCAAGAGCTTTTGGTCCTGGCCCCTTTGGCGTGGGAGGAATCCCTGGACGTTCACAATTGCTGAGCCGGGCTCCGGCTGTACCGAGGGGTGCAGGCAGCTAGTATTGGACTTTGGGAGGCTGTTGCAAGAGAGAGCACCAGCGTTTGTGGGGCTGTGAATGGGGTTGCCTGGCTCCTTGAAGAGCAGCAAGAGCTTTTGGTCCTGGCCCCTTTGGTGTGGGGGGAATCCCCGGACGTTCGCGGTTCCTGAGCCGGGCTCCGGCTGTACCGAGGGGTGCAGGCAGGTAGTATTGGACTTTGGGAGGCTGTTGCAAGAGAGAGCGCCAGCGTTTGTGGGGCTGTGAATGGGGTTGCCTGGCTCCTTGAAGAGCAGCAAGAGCTTTTGGTCCTGGCCCCTCTGGTGTGGGAGGAATCCCTGGACGTTCGCAATTGCTGAGCCGGACTGCGTCTGTACGAGGGCTGCAGGCAGGTAGTATTGGACTTTGGGAGGCTGTCGCAAGAGAGAGCGCCAGCGTTTGTGGGGCTGTGAATGGGGTTGCCTGGCTCCTTGAAGAGCAGCAAGAGCTTTTGGTCCTGGCCCCTTTGGTGTGGGAGGAATCCCTGGATGTTCGCAATTGCTGAGCCGGACTGCGTCTGTACGAGGGCTGCAGGCAGGTAGTATTGGACTTTGGGAGGCTGTCGCAAGAGAGAGCGGCCATCGTTTGTGGGGCTGTGAATGGGGTTGCCTGGCTCCTTGAAGAGCAGCAAGAGCTTTTGGTCCTGGCCCCTTTGGTGTGGGAGGAATCCCTGGACGTTCGCAATTGCTGAGCCGGGGTCCGGCCGTACCGAGGGGTGCAGGCAGCTAGTATTGGACTTTGGGAGGCTGTCGCAAGAGAGAGCGCCATCGTTTGTGGGGCTGTGAATGGGGTTGCCTGGCTCCTTGAAGAGCAGCAAGAGCTTTTGGTCCTGGCCCCTTTGGCGTGGGAGGAATCCCTGGACGTTCGCAATTGCTGAGCCGGGCTCTGGCTGTACTCAGCGGCACAGGCAGGTAGTATTGGACTTTGGGAGGCTGTCGCAAGAGAGAGCGCCAGCGTTTGTGGGGCTGTGAATGGGGTTGCCTGGCTCCTTGAAGAGCAGCTAGAGCTTTTGGTGCTGGCCCCTTTGGTGTGGCAGGAATCCCTGGACGTTTGCAATTGCTGAGCCGGGCTCCGGCCGTACCGAGGGGTGCAGGCAGCTAGTATTGGACTTTGGGAGGCTGTCGCAAGAGAGAGCGCCATCGTTTGTGGGGCTGTGAATGGGGTTGCCTGGCTCCTTGAAGAGCAGCAAGAGCTTTTGGTCCTGGCCCCTTTGGCGTGGGAGGAATCCCTGGACGTTCACAATTGCTGAGCCGGGCTCTGGCTGTACTCAGCGGCACAGGCAGGTAGTATTGGACTTTGGGAGGCTGTCGCAAGAGAGAGCGCCATCGTTTGTGGGGCTGTGAATGGGGTTGCCTGGCTCTTTGAAGAGCAGCAAGAGCTTTTGGTCCTGGCCCCTTTGGTGTGGGAGGAATCCCTGGACGTTCGCAATTGCTGAGCCGGGCTCCGGCTGTACTCGGTGGTGCAGGCAGGTAGTATTGGACTTTGGGAGGCTGTCGCAAGAGAGAGCGCCATCGTTTGTGGGGCTGTGAATGGGGTTGCGTGGCTCCTTGAAGAGCAGCAAGAGCTTTTGGTCCTGGCCCCTTTGGTGTGGGAGGAATCCCTGGACGTTCGCAATTGCTGAGCCGGGGTCCGGCCGTACCGAGGGGTGCAGGCAGGTAGTATTGGACTTTGGGAGGCTGTCGCAAGAGAGAGCGCCATCGTTTGTGGGGCTGTGAATGGGGTTGCCTGGCTCCTTGAAGAGCAGCAAGAGCTTTTGGTCCTGGCCCCTTTGGTGTGGGAGGAATCCCTGGACGTTTGCAATTGCTGAGCCGGACTGCGTCTGTACGAGGGTTGCAGGCAGGTAGTATTGGACTTTGGGAGGCTGTCGCAAGAGAGAGCGCCAGCGTTTGTGGGGCTGTGAATGGGGTTGCCTGGCTCTTTGAAGAGCAGCAAGAGCTTTTGGTCCTGGCCCCTTTGGTGTGGGAGGAATCCCTGGATGTTCGCAATTGCTGAGCCGGGCTCCGGCCGTACCGAGGGGTGCAGGCAGGTAGTATTGGACTTTGGGAGGCTGTCGCAAGAGAGAGCGCCAGTGTTTGTGGGGCTGTGAATGGGGTTGCCTGGCTCCTTGAAGAGCAGCAAGAGCTTTTGGTCCTGGCCCCTTTGGTGTGGGAGGAATCCCTGGATGTTCGCAATTGCTGAGCCGGACTGCGTCTGTACGAGGGCTGCAGGCAGGTAGTATTGGACTTTGGGAGGCTGTCGCAAGAGAGAGCGCCAGCGTTTGTGGGTCTGTGAATGGGCTTGCCTGGCTCCTTGAAGAGCAGCAAGAGCTTTTGGTGCTGGCCCCTTTGGTGTGGCAGGAATCCCCGGACGTTCGCAGTTCCTGAGCCGGGCTCCGGCTGTACTCGGTAGTGCAGGCAGCTAGTATTGGACTTTGGGAGGCTGTCGCAAGAGAGAGCGCCAGCGTTTGTGGGGCTGTGAATGGGGTTGCCTGGCTCCTTGAAGAGCAGCTAGAGCTTTTGGTGCTGGCCCCTTTGGTGTGGGAGGAATCCCTGGACGTTTGCAATTGCTGAGCCGGGCTCCGGCCGTACCGAGGGGTGCAGGCAGCTAGTATTGGACTTTGGGAGGCTGTCGCAAGAGAGAGCGCCATCGTTTGTGGGGCTGTGAATGGGGTTGCCTGGCTCCTTGAAGAGCAGCAAGAGCTTTTGGTCCTGGCACCTTTGGTGTGGGAGGAATCCCTGGACGTTTGCAATTGGTGAGCCGGGCTCCGGCCGTACCGAGGGGTGCAGGCAGGTAGTATTGGACTTTGGGAGGCTGTCGCAAGAGAGAGCGCCATCGTTTGTGGGGCTGTGAATGGGGTTGCCTGGCTCCTTGAAGAGCAGCAAGAGCTTTTGGTCCTGGCCCCTTTGGTGTGGGAGGAATCCCTGGACGTTCGCAATTGCTGAGCCGGACTGCGTCTGTACGAGGGCTGCAGGCAGGTAGTATTGGACTTTGGGAGGCTGTCGCAAGAGAGAGCGCCAGCGTTTGTGGGTCTGTGAATGGGCTTGCCTGGCTCCTTGAAGAGCAGCAAGAGCTTTTGGTCCTGGCCCCTTTGGCGTGGGAGGAATCCCTGGACGTTTGCAATTGCTGAGCTGGGCTCTGGCTGTACTCAGCGGCACAGGCAGGTAGTATTGGACTTTGGGAGGCTGTCGCAAGAGAGAGCGCCATCGTTTGTGGGGCTGTGAATGGGGTTGCCTGGCTCTTTGAAGAGCAGCAAGAGCTTTTGGTCCTGGCCCCTTTGGTGTGGGAGGAATCCCTGGACGTTCGCAATTGCTGAGCCGGGCTCCGGCCGTACCGAGGGGTGCAGGCAGCTAGTATTGGACTTTGGGAGGCTGTCGCAAGAGAGAGCGCCAGTGTTTGTGGGGCTGTGAATGGGGTTGCGTGGCTCCTTGAAGAGCAGCAAGAGCTTTTGGTCCTGGCCCCTTTGGTGTGGGAGGAATCCCTGGACGTTCGCAATTGCTGAGCCGGGCTCCGGCCGTACCGAGGGGTGCAGGCAGCTAGTATTGGACTTTGGGAGGCTGTCGCAAGAGAGAGCGCCAGCGTTTGTGGGACTGTGAATGGGGTTGCCTGGCTCCTTGAAGAGCAGCAAGAGCTTTTGGTCCTGGCCCCTTTGGCGTGGGAGGAATCCCTGGACGTTCACAATTGCTGAGCCGGGCTCTGGCTGTACTCAGCGGCACAGGCAGGTAGTATTGGACTTTGGGAGGCTGTCGCAAGAGAGAGCGCCAGCGTTTGTGGGGCTGTGAATGGGGTTGCCTGGCTCTTTGAAGAGCAGCAAGAGCTTTTGGTCCTGGCCCCTTTGGTGTGGGAGGAATCCCTGGATGTTCGCAATTGCTGAGCCGGGCTCCGGCCGTACCGAGGGGTGCAGGCAGGTAGTATTGGACTTTGGGAGGCTGTCGCAAGAGAGAGCGCCAGTGTTTGTGGGGCTGTGAATGGGGTTGCCTGGCTCCTTGAAGAGCAGCAAGAGCTTTTGGTCCTGGCCCCTTTGGTGTGGGAGGAATCCCTGGACGTTCGCAATTGCTGAGCCGGACTGCGTCTGTACGAGGGCTGCAGGCAGGTAGTATTGGACTTTGGGAGGCTGTCGCAAGAGAGAGCGCCAGCGTTTGTGGGGCTGTGAATGGGGTTGCCTGGCTCCTTGAAGAGCAGCAAGAGCTTTTGGTCCTGGCCCCTTTGGTGTGGCAGGAATCCCCGGACGTTCGCAGTTCCTGAGCCGGGCTCCGGCTGTACTCGGTAGTGCAGGCAGGTAGTATTGGACTTTGGGAGGCTGTCGCAAGAGAGAGCGCCAGCGTTTGTGGGGCTGTGAATGGGGTTGCCTGGCTCCTTGAAGAGCAGCTAGAGCTTTTGGTCCTGGCCCCTTTGGTGTGGGAGGAATCCCTGGACGTTCGCAATTGCTGAGCCGGGCTCCGGCCGTACCGAGGGGTGCAGGCAGCTAGTATTGGACTTTGGGAGGCTGTCGCAAGAGAGAGCGCCAGCGTTTGTGGGGCTGTGAATGGGGTTGCCTGGCTCCTTGAAGAGCAGCAAGAGCTTTTGGTGCTGGCCCCTTTGGTGTGGCAGGAATCCCTGGACGTTTGCAATTGGTGAGCCGGGCTCCGGCCGTACCGAGGGGTGCAGGCAGGTAGTATTGGACTTTGGGAGGCTGTCGCAAGAGAGAGCGCCATCGTTTGTGGGGCTGTGAATGGGGTTGCCTGGCTCCTTGAAGAGCAGCAAGAGCTTTTGGTCCTGGCCCCTTTGGTGTGGGAGGAATCCCCGGACGTTTGCAATTGCTGAGCCGGGCTCCGGCTGTACTCAGCGGCGCAGGCAGGTAGTATTGGACTTTGGGAGGCTGTCGCAAGAGAGAGCGCCAGCGTTTGTGGGGCTGTGAATGGGGTTGCCTGGCTCCTTGAAGAGCAGCTAGAGCTTTTGGTCCTGGCCCCTTTGGTGTGGGAGGAATCCCTGGACGTTTGCAATTGCTGAGCCGGGCTCCGGCCGTACCGAGGGGTGCAGGCAGCTAGTATTGGACTTTGGGAGGCTGTCGCAAGAGAGAGCGCCATCGTTTGTGGGGCTGTGAATGGGGTTGCCTGGCTCCTTGAAGAGCAGCAAGAGCTTTTGGTCCTGGCCCCTTTGGCGTGGGAGGAATCCCTGGACGTTTGCAATTGCTGAGCCGGGCTCTGGCTGTACTCAGCGGCACAGGCAGGTAGTATTGGACTTTGGGAGGCTGTCGCAAGAGAGAGCGCCATCGTTTGTGGGGCTGTGAATGGGGTTGCCTGGCTCTTTGAAGAGCAGCAAGAGCTTTTGGTCCTGGCCCCTTTGGTGTGGGAGGAATCCCTGGACGTTCGCAATTGCTGAGCCGGGCTCCGGCCGTACCGAGGGGTGCAGGCAGGTAGTATTGGACTTTGGGAGGCTGTCGCAAGAGAGAGCGCCATCGTTTGTGGGGCTGTGAATGGGGTTGCCTGGCTCCTTGAAGAGCAGCAAGAGCTTTTGGTCCTGGCCCCTTTGGTGTGGGAGGAATCCCTGGACGTTTGCAATTGGTGAGCCGGGCTCCGGCTGTACTCAGTAGTGCAGGCAGGTAGTATTGGACTTTGGGAGGCTGTCGCAAGAGAGAGCGCCAGCGTTTGTGGGGCTGTGAATGGGGTTGCCTGGCTCCTTGAAGAGCAGCAAGAGCTTTTGGTCCTGGCCCCTTTGGTGTGGGAGGAATCCCTGGACGTTTGCAATTGCTGAGCCGGGCTCTGGCTGTACTCAGCGGCGCAGGCAGGTAGTATTGGACTTTGGGAGGCTGTCGCAAGAGAGAGCGCCAGCGTTTGTGGGGCTGTGAATGGGGTTGCGTGGCTCCTTGAAGAGCAGCTAGAGCTTTTGGTCCTGACCCCTTTGGTGTGGGAGGAATCCCTGGACGTTTGCAATTGGTGAGCCGGGCTCCGGCCGTACCGAGGGGTGCAGGCAGCTAGTATTGGACTTTGGGAGGCTGTCGCAAGAGAGAGCGCCATCGTTTGTGGGGCTGTGAATGGGGTTGCCTGGCTCCTTGAAGAGCAGCAAGAGCTTTTGGTCCTGGCCCCTTTGGTGTGGGAGGAATCCCTGGACGTTTGCAATTGCTGAGCCGGGCTCCGGCTGTACCGAGGGGTGCAGGCAGGTAGTATTGGACTTTGGGAGGCTGTCGCAAGAGAGAGCGCCATCGTTTGTGGGGCTGTGAATGGGGTTGCGTGGCTCCTTGAAGAGCAGCAAGAGCTTTTGGTCCTGGCCCCTTTGGTGTGGGAGGAATCCCTGGACGTTCGCAATTGCTGAGCCGGGCTCCGGCTGTACCGAGGGGTGCAGGCAGGTAGTATTGGACTTTGGGAGGCTGTCGCAAGAGAGAGCGCCATCGTTTGTGGGGCTGTGAATGGGGTTGCCTGGCTCCTTGAAGAGCAGCAAGAGCTTTTGGTCCTGGCCCCTTTGGTGTGGGAGGAATCCCTGGACGTTCGCAATTGCTGAGCCGGGCTCCGGCCGTACCGAGGGCTGCAGGCAGGTAGTATTGGACTTTGGGAGGCTGTCGCAAGAGAGAGCGCCAGCGTTTGTGGGGCTGTGAATGGGGTTGCCTGGCTCCTTGAAGAGCAGCTAGAGCTTTTGGTCCTGGCCCCTTTGGTGTGGGAGGAATCCCTGGACGTTTGCAATTGCTGAGCCGGGCTCCGGCCGTACCGAGAGGTGCAGGCAGGTAGTATTGGACTTTGGGAGGCTGTCGCAAGAGAGAGCGCCAGTGTTTGTGGGGCTGTGAATGGGGTTGCCTGGCTCCTTGAAGAGCAGCAAGAGCTTTTGGTCCTGACCCCTTTGGTGTGGGAGGAATCCCTGGACGTTCGCAATTGCTGAGCCGGACTGCGTCTGTACGAGGGCTGCAGGCAGGTAGTATTGGACTTTGGGAGGCTGTCGCAAGAGAGAGCGCCAGCGTTTGTGGGGCTGTGAATGGGCTTGCCTGGCTCCTTGAAGAGCAGCAAGAGCTTTTGGTCCTGGCCCCTTTGGTGTGGCAGGAATCCCCGGACGTTCGCAGTTCCTGAGCCGGGCTCCGGCTGTACTCGGTAGTGCAGGCAGGTAGTATTGGACTTTGGGAGGCTGTCGCAAGAGAGAGCGCCATTGTTTGTGGGGCTGTGAATGGGGTTGCCTGGCTCCTTGAAGAGCAGCAAGAGCTTTTGGTCCTGGCCCCTTTGGTGTGGGAGGAATCCCTGGACGTTCACAATTGCTGAGCCGGGCTCTGGCTGTACTCAGCGGCACAGGCAGGTAGTATTGGACTTTGGGAGGCTGTCGCAAGAGAGAGCGCCAGCGTTTGTGGGGCTGTGAATGGGGTTGCCTGGCTCCTTGAAGAGCAGCAAGAGCTTTTGGTCCTGGCCCCTTTGGTGTGGGAGGAATCCCTGGACGTTCGCAGTTGCTGAGCCGGGCTCCGGCCGTACCGAGGGGTGCAGGCAGGTAGTATTGGACTTTGGGAGGCTGTCGCAAGAGAGAGCGCCAGTGTTTGTGGGGCTGTGAATGGGGTTGCCTGGCTCCTTGAAGAGCAGCAAGAGCTTTTGGTCCTGGCCCCTTTGGTGTGGGAGGAATCCCTGGACGTTCGCAATTGCTGAGCCGGGCTCCGGCCGTACCGAGGGGTGCAGGCAGGTAGTATTGGACTTTGGGAGGCTGTCGCAAGAGAGAGCGCCAGCGTTTGTGGGGCTGTGAATGGGGTTGCCTGGCTCCTTGAAGAGCAGCAAGAGCTTTTGGTGCTGGCACCTTTGGTGTGGGAGGAATCCCTGGACGTTCGCAATTGCTGAGCCGGGCTCCGGCTGTACTCGGTGGTGCAGGCAGGTAGTATTGGACTTTGGGAGGCTGTCGCAAGAGAGAGCGCCATCGTTTGTGGGGCTGTGAATGGGGTTGCCTGGCTCCTTGAAGAGCAGCAAGAGCTTTTGGTCCTGGCCCCTTTGGTGTGGGAGGAATCCCTGGACATTTGCAATTGGTGAGCCGGGCTCCGGCCGTACCGAGGGGTGCAGGCAGGTAGTATTGGACTTTGGGAGGCTGTCGCAAGAGAGAGCGCCATCGTTTGTGGGGCTGTGAATGGGGTTGCGTGGCTCCTTGAAGAGCAGCAAGAGCTTTTGGTCCTGGCCCCTTTGGTGTGGGAGGAATCCCCGGACGTTCGCAATTGCTGAGCCGGACTGCGTCTGTACGAGGGCTGCAGGCAGGTAGTATTGGACTTTGGGAGGCTGTCGCAAGAGAGAGCGCCATCGTTTGTGGGGCTGTGAATGGGGTTGCCTGGCTCCTTGAAGAGCAGCAAGAGCTTTTGGTGCTGGCCCCTTTGGTGTGGGAGGAATCCCTGGACGTTTGCAATTGGTGAGCCGGGCTCCGGCCGTACCGAGTGGTGCAGGCAGCTAGTATTGGACTTTGGGAGGCTGTCGCAAGAGAGAGCGCCAGCGTTTGTGGGTCTGTGAATGGGGTTGCCTGGCTCCTTGAAGAGCAGCAAGAGCTTTTGGTCCTGGCCCCTTTGGTGTGGCAGGAATCCCCGGACGTTCGCAATTCCTGAGCCGGGCTCCGGCTGTACTCGGTGGTGCAGGCAGGTAGTATTGGACTTTGGGAGGCTGTCGCAAGAGAGAGCGCCAGCGTTTGTGGGGCTGTGAATGGGGTTGCCTGGCTCCTTGAAGAGCAGCTAGAGCTTTTGGTCCTGGCCCCTTTGGTGTGGGAGGAATCCCTGGACGTTTGCAATTGCTGAGCCGGGCTCCGGCCGTACCGAGGGGTGCAGGCAGGTAGTATTGGACTTTGGGAGGCTGTCGCAAGAGAGAGCGCCATCGTTTGTGGGGCTGTGAATGGGGTTGCGTGGCTCCTTGAAGAGCAGCAAGAGCTTTTGGTCCTGGCCCCTTTGGTGTGGGAGGAATCCCTGGACGTTCGCAATTGCTGAGCCGGGCTCCGGCCGTACCGAGGGGTGCAGGCAGGTAGTATTGGACTTTGGGAGGCTGTCGCAAGAGAGAGCGCCATCGTTTGTGGGGCTGTGAATGGGGTTGCCTGGCTCCTTGAAGAGCAGCAAGAGCTTTTGGTCCTGGCCCCTTTGGTGTGGCAGGAATCCCTGGACATTTGCAATTGGTGAGCCGGGCTCCGGCCGTACCGAGGGGTGCAGGCAGGTAGTATTGGACTTTGGGAGGCTGTCGCAAGAGAGAGCGCCATCGTTTGTGGGGCTGTGAATGGGGTTGCCTGGCTCCTTGAAGAGCAGCAAGAGCTTTTGGTCCTGGCCCCTTTGGTGTGGCAGGAATCCCCGGACGTTCGCAGTTCCTGAGCCGGGCTCCGGCTGTACTCGGTAGTGCAGGCAGGTAGTATTGGACTTTGGGAGGCTGTCGCAAGAGAGAGCGCCAGCGTTTGTGGGGCTGTGAATGGGGTTGCCTGGCTCCTTGAAGAGCAGCTAGAGCTTTTGGTCCTGGCCCCTTTGGTGTGGGAGGAATCCCTGGACGTTTGCAATTGCTGAGCCGGGCTCCGGCCGTACCGAGGGGTGCAGGCAGGTAGTATTGGACTTTGGGAGGCTGTCGCAAGAGAGAGCGCCAGCGTTTGTGGGGCTGTGAATGGGGTTGCCTGGCTCCTTGAAGAGCAGCAAGAGCTTTTGGTCCTGGCCCCTTTGGTGTGGGAGGAATCCCCGGACGTTTGCAATTGCTGAGCCGGGCTCCGGCCGTACCGAGGGGTGCAGGCAGGTAGTATTGGACTTTGGGAGGCTGTCGCAAGAGAGAGCGCCATCGTTTGTGGGGCTGTGAATGGGGTTGCCTGGCTCCTTGAAGAGCAGCAAGAGCTTTTGGTGCTGGCCCCTTTGGTGTGGGAGGAATCCCTGGACGTTCGCAATTGCTGAGCCGGACTGCGTCTGTACGAGGGCTGCAGGCAGGTAGTATTGGACTTTGGGAGGCTGTCGCAAGAGAGAGCGCCATCGTTTGTGGGGCTGTGAATGGGGTTGCCTGGCTCCTTGAAGAGCAGCAAGAGCTTTTGGTGCTGGCCCCTTTGGTGTGGGAGGAATCCCTGGACGTTTGCAATTGGTGAGCCGGGCTCCGGCCGTACCGAGTGGTGCAGGCAGCTAGTATTGGACTTTGGGAGGCTGTCGCAAGAGAGAGCGCCAGCGTTTGTGGGGCTGTGAATGGGGTTGCCTGGCTCCTTGAAGAGCAGCAAGAGCTTTTGGTCCTGGCCCCTTTGGTGTGGGAGGAATCCCTGGACGTTCGCAATTGCTGAGCCGGGCTCCGGCCGTACCGAGGGGTGCAGGCAGCTAGTATTGGACTTTGGGAGGCTGTCGCAAGAGAGAGCGCCAGCGTTTGTGGGGCTGTGAATGGGGTTGCCTGGCTCCTTGAAGAGCAGCTAGAGCTTTTGGTCCTGGCCCCTTTGGTGTGGGAGGAATCCCTGGACGTTTGCAATTGCTGAGCCGGGCTCCGGCCGTACCGAGGGGTGCAGGCAGGTAGTATTGGACTTTGGGAGGCTGTCGCAAGAGAGAGCGCCATCGTTTGTGGGGCTGTGAATGGGGTTGCGTGGCTCCTTGAAGAGCAGCAAGAGCTTTTGGTCCTGGCCCCTTTGGTGTGGGAGGAATCCCTGGACGTTCGCAATTGCTGAGCCGGGCTCCGGCCGTACCGAGGGGTGCAGGCAGCTAGTATTGGACTTTGGGAGGCTGTTGCAAGAGAGAGCGCCAGCGTTTGTGGGGCTGTGAATGGGGTTGCCTGGCTCCTTGAAGAGCAGCAAGAGCTTTTGGTCCTGGCCCCTTTGGCGTGGGAGGAATCCCTGGACGTTCACAATTGCTGAGCCGGGCTCTGGCTGTACTCAGCGGCACAGGCAGGTAGTATTGGACTTTGGGAGGCTGTCGCAAGAGAGAGCGCCAGCGTTTGTGGGGCTGTGAATGGGGTTGCCTGGCTCTTTGAAGAGCAGCAAGAGCTTTTGGTCCTGGCCCCTTTGGTGTGGGAGGAATCCCTGGACGTTCGCAATTGCTGAGCCGGGCTCCGGCCGTACCGAGGGGTGCAGGCAGGTAGTATTGGACTTTGGGAGGCTGTCGCAAGAGAGAGCGCCAGTGTTTGTGGGGCTGTGAATGGGGTTGCCTGGCTCCTTGAAGAGCAGCAAGAGCTTTTGGTCCTGGCCCCTTTGGTGTGGGAGGAATCCCTGGACGTTCGCAATTGCTGAGCCGGACTGCGTCTGTACGAGGGCTGCAGGCAGGTAGTATTGGACTTTGGGAGGCTGTCGCAAGAGAGAGCGCCAGCGTTTGTGGGGCTGTGAATGGGGTTGCCTGGCTCCTTGAAGAGCAGCAAGAGCTTTTGGTCCTGGCCCCTTTGGTGTGGCAGGAATCCCCGGACGTTCGCAGTTCCTGAGCCGGGCTCCGGCTGTACTCGGTAGTGCAGGCAGGTAGTATTGGACTTTGGGAGGCTGTCGCAAGAGAGAGCGCCATTGTTTGTGGGGCTGTGAATGGGGTTGCCTGGCTCCTTGAAGAGCAGCTAGAGCTTTTGGTCCTGGCCCCTTTGGTGTGGGAGGAATCCCTGGACGTTCGCAATTGCTGAGCCGGGCTCTGGCAGTACTCAGCGGCGCAGGCAGGTAGTATTGGACTTTGGGAGGCTGTCGCAAGAGAGAGCGCCAGCGTTTGTGGGGCTGTGAATGGGGTTGCGTGGCTCCTTGAAGAGCAGCAAGAGCTTTTGGTCCTGACCCCTTTGGTGTGGGAGGAATCCCTGGACGTTTGCAATTGCTGAGCCGGGCTCCGGCTGTACCGAGGGGTGCAGGCAGGTAGTATTGGACTTTGGGAGGCTGTCGCAAGAGAGAGCGCCATCGTTTGTGGGGCTGTGAATGGGGTTGCCTGGCTCCTTGAAGAGCAGCAAGAGCTTTTGGTCCTGGCCCCTTTGGTGTGGGAGGAATCCCTGGACGTTCGCAATTGCTGAGCCGGGCTCCGTCCGTACCGAGGGGTGCAGGCAGCTAGTATTGGACTTTGGGAGGCTGTCGCAAGAGAGAGCGCCATCGTTTGTGGGGCTGTGAATGGGGTTGCCTGGCTCCTTGAAGAGCAGCAAGAGCTTTTGGTCCTGGCCCCTTTGGCGTGGGAGGAATCCCTGGACGTTCACAATTGCTGAGCCGGGCTCTGGCTGTACTCAGCGGCACAGGCAGGTAGTATTGGACTTTGGGAGGCTGTCGCAAGAGAGAGCGCCAGCGTTTGTGGGGCTGTGAATGGGGTTGCCTGGCTCTTTGAAGAGCAGCAAGAGCTTTTGGTCCTGGCCCCTTTGGTGTGGGAGGAATCCCTGGACGTTCGCAATTGCTGAGCCGGGCTCCGGCCGTACCGAGGGGTGCAGGCACGTAGTATTGGACTTTGGGAGGCTGTCGCAAGAGAGAGCGCCAGTGTTTGTGGGGCTGTGAATGGGGTTGCCTGGCTCCTTGAAGAGCAGCAAGAGCTTTTGGTCCTGGCCCCTTTGGTGTGGGAGGAATCCCTGGACGTTCGCAATTGCTGAGCCGGACTGCGTCTGTACGAGGGCTGCAGGCAGGTAGTATTGGACTTTGGGAGGCTGTCGCAAGAGAGAGCGCCATTGTTTGTGGGGCTGTGAATGGGGTTGCCTGGCTCCTTGAAGAGCAGCAAGAGCTTTTGGTCCTGGCCCCTTTGGTGTGGCAGGAATCCCCGGACGTTCGCAGTTCCTGAGCCGGGCTCCGGCTGTACTCGGTAGTGCAGGCAGGTAGTATTGGACTTTGGGAGGCTGTCGCAAGAGAGCGCCATCGTTTGTGGGGCTGTGAATGGGGTTGCCTGGCTCCTTGAAGAGCAGCTAGAGCTTTTGGTCCTGGCCCCTTTGGTGTGGGAGGAATCCCTGGACGTTCGCAATTGCTGAGCCGGGCTCCGGCCGTACCGAGGGGTGCAGGCAGCTAGTATTGGACTTTGGGAGGCTGTCGCAAGAGAGAGCGCCAGCGTTTGTGGGGCTGTGAATGGGGTTGCCTGGCTCCTTGAAGAGCAGCAAGAGCTTTTGGTGCTGGCCCCTTTGGTGTGGGAGGAATCCCTGGACGTTTGCAATTGGTGAGCCGGGCTCCGGCCGTACCGAGGGGTGCAGGCAGGTAGTATTGGACTTTGGGAGGCTGTCGCAAGAGAGAGCGCCATCGTTTGTGGGGCTGTGAATGGGGTTGCCTGGCTCCTTGAAGATCAGCAAGAGCTTTTGGTCCTGGCCCCTTTGGTGTGGGAGGAATCCCCGGATGTTTGCAATTGCTGAGCCGGGCTCCGGCTGTACTCAGCGGCGCAGGCAGGTAGTATTGGACTTTGGGAGGCTGTCGCAAGAGAGAGCGCCAGCGTTTGTGGGGCTGTGAATGGGGTTGCCTGGCTCCTTGAAGAGCAGCTAGAGCTTTTGGTCCTGGCCCCTTTGGTGTGGGAGGAATCCCTGGACGTTTGCAATTGCTGAGCCGGGCTCCGGCCGTACCGAGGGGTGCAGGCAGCTAGTATTGGACTTTGGGAGGCTGTCGCAAGAGAGAGCGCCATCGTTTGTGGGGCTGTGAATGGGGTTGCCTGGCTCCTTGAAGAGCAGCAAGAGCTTTTGGTCCTGGCCCCTTTGGCGTGGGAGGAATCCCTGGACGTTCACAATTGCTGAGCCGGGCTCTGGCTGTACTCAGCGGCACAGGCAGGTAGTATTGGACTTTGGGAGGCTGTCGCAAGAGAGAGCGCCATCGTTTGTGGGGCTGTGAATGGGGTTGCCTGGCTCTTTGAAGAGCAGCAAGAGCTTTTGGTCCTGGCCCCTTTGGTGTGGGAGGAATCCCTGGACGTTCGCAATTGCTGAGCCGGGCTCCGGCCGTACCGAGGGGTGCAGGCAGGTCGTATTGGACTTTGGGAGGCTGTCGCAAGAGAGAGCGCCAGCGTTTGTGGGGCTGTGAATGGGGTTGCCTGGCTCCTTGAAGAGCAGCAAGAGCTTTTGGTCCTGGCCCCTTTGGTGTGGGAGGAATCCCTGGACGTTTGCAATTGGTGAGCCGGGCTCCGGCTGTACTCAGTAGTGCAGGCAGGTAGTATTGGACTTTGGGAGGCTGTCGCAAGAGAGAGCGCCAGCGTTTGTGGGGCTGTGAATGGGGTTGCCTGGCTCCTTGAAGAGCAGCTAGAGCTTTTGGTCCTGGCCCCTTTGGTGTGGGAGGAATCCCTGGACGTTTGCAATTGCTGAGCCGGGCTCTGGCTGTACTCAGCGGCGCAGGCAGGTAGTATTGGACTTTGGGAGGCTGTCGCAAGAGAGAGCGCCATCGTTTGTGGGGCTGTGAATGGGGTTGCGTGGCTCCTTGAAGAGCAGCTAGAGCTTTTGGTCCTGACCCCTTTGGTGTGGGAGGAATCCCTGGACGTTTGCAATTGGTGAGCCGGGCTCCGGCCGTACCGAGGGGTGCAGGCAGCTAGTATTGGACTTTGGGAGGCTGTCGCAAGAGAGAGCGCCATCGTTTGTGGGGCTGTGAATGGGGTTGCCTGGCTCCTTGAAGAGCAGCAAGAGCTTTTGGTCCTGGCCCCTTTGGTGTGGGAGGAATCCCTGGACGTTTGCAATTGCTGAGCCAGGCTCCGGCTGTACCGAGGGGTGCAGGCAGCTAGTATTGGACTTTGGGAGGCTGTCGCAAGAGAGAGCGCCATCGTTTGTGGGGCTGTGAATGGGGTTGCGTGGCTCCTTGAAGAGCAGCAAGAGCTTTTGGTCCTGGCCCCTTTGGTGTGGGAGGAATCCCTGGACGTTCGCAATTGCTGAGCCGGGCTCCGGCTGTACCGAGGGGTGCAGGCAGGTAGTATTGGACTTTGGGAGGCTGTCGCAAGAGAGAGCGCCATCGTTTGTGGGGCTGTGAATGGGGTTGCCTGGCTCCTTGAAGAGCAGCAAGAGCTTTTGGTCCTGGCCCCTTTGGTGTGGGAGGAATCCCTGGACGTTCGCAATTGCTGAGCCGGGCTCCGGCCGTACCGAGGGCTGCAGGCAGGTAGTATTGGACTTTGGGAGGCTGTCGCAAGAGAGAGCGCCAGCGTTTGTGGGGCTGTGAATGGGGTTGCCTGGCTCCTTGAAGAGCAGCTAGAGCTTTTGGTCCTGGCCCCTTTGGTGTGGGAGGAATCCCTGGACGTTTGCAATTGCTGAGCCGGGCTCCGGCCGTACCGAGGGGTGCAGGCAGGTAGTATTGGACTTTGGGAGGCTGTCGCAAGAGAGAGCGCCATCGTTTGTGGGGCTGTGAATGGGGTTGCCTGGCTCCTTGAAGAGCAGCAAGAGCTTTTGGTCCTGGCCCCTTTGGTGTGGGAGGAATCCCTGGACGTTCGCAATTGCTGAGCCGGGCTCCGGCCGTACCGAGGGCTGCAGGCAGGTAGTATTGGACTTTGGGAGGCTGTCGCAAGAGAGAGCGCCAGCGTTTGTGGGGCTGTGAATGGGGTTGCCTGGCTCCTTGAAGAGCAGCTAGAGCTTTTGGTCCTGGCCCCTTTGGTGTGGGAGGAATCCCTGGACGTTCGCAGTTCCTGAGCCGGGCTCCGGCTGTACCGAGGGGTGCAGGCAGGTAGTATTGGACTTTGGGAGGCTGTCGCAAGAGAGAGCGCCATCGTTTGTGGGGCTGTGAATGGGGTTGCGTGGCTCCTTGAAGAGCAGCAAGAGCTTTTGGTCCTGGCCCCTTTGGTGTGGGAGGAATCCCTGGACGTTCGCAATTGCTGAGCCGGGCTCCGGCCGTACCGAGGGCTGCAGGCAGGTAGTATTGGACTTTGGGAGGCTGTCGCAAGAGAGAGCGCCAGCGTTTGTGGGGCTGTGAATGGGGTTGCCTGGCTCCTTGAAGAGCAGCTAGAGCTTTTGGTCCTGGCCCCTTTGGTGTGGGAGGAATCCCTGGACGTTTGCAATTGCTGAGCCGGGCTCCGGCCGTACCGAGGGGTGCAGGCAGGTAGTATTGGACTTTGGGAGGCTGTCGCAAGAGAGAGCGCCATCGTTTGTGGGGCTGTGAATGGGGTTGCCTGGCTCCTTGAAGAGCAGCAAGAGCTTTTGGTCCTGGCCCCTTTGGTGTGGGAGGAATCCCTGGACGTTCGCAATTGCTGAGCCGGGCTCCGGCCGTACCGAGGGCTGCAGGCAGGTAGTATTGGACTTTGGGAGGCTGTCGCAAGAGAGAGCGCCAGCGTTTGTGGGGCTGTGAATGGGGTTGCCTGGCTCCTTGAAGAGCAGCTAGAGCTTTTGGTCCTGGCCCCTTTGGTGTGGGAGGAATCCCTGGACGTTCGCAGTTCCTGAGCCGGGCTCCGGCTGTACCGAGAGGTGCAGGCAGGTAGTATTGGACTTTGGGAGGCTGTCGCAAGAGAGAGCGCCAGTGTTTGTGGGGCTGTGAATGGGGTTGCCTGGCTCCTTGAAGAGCAGCAAGAGCTTTTGGTCCTGACCCCTTTGGTGTGGGAGGAATCCCTGGACGTTCGCAATTGCTGAGCCGGACTGCGTCTGTACGAGGGCTGCAGGCAGGTAGTATTGGACTTTGGGAGGCTGTCGCAAGAGAGAGCGCCAGCGTTTGTGGGGCTGTGAATGGGCTTGCCTGGCTCCTTGAAGAGCAGCAAGAGCTTTTGGTCCTGGCCCCTTTGGTGTGGCAGGAATCCCCGGACGTTCGCAGTTCCTGAGCCGGGCTCCGGCTGTACTCGGTAGTGCAGGCAGGTAGTATTGGACTTTGGGAGGCTGTCGCAAGAGAGAGCGCCATTGTTTGTGGGGCTGTGAATGGGGTTGCCTGGCTCCTTGAAGAGCAGCAAGAGCTTTTGGTCCTGGCCCCTTTGGTGTGGGAGGAATCCCTGGACGTTCACAATTGCTGAGCCGGGCTCTGGCTGTACTCAGCGGCACAGGCAGGTAGTATTGGACTTTGGGAGGCTGTCGCAAGAGAGAGCGCCAGCGTTTGTGGGGCTGTGAATGGGGTTGCCTGGCTCCTTGAAGAGCAGCAAGAGCTTTTGGTCCTGGCCCCTTTGGTGTGGGAGGAATCCCTGGACGTTCGCAATTGCTGAGCCGGGCTCCGGCCGTACCGAGGGGTGCAGGCAGGTAGTATTGGACTTAGGGAGGCTGTCGCAAGAGAGAGCGCCAGTGTTTGTGGGGCTGTGAATGGGGTTGCGTGGCTCCTTGAAGAGCAGCAAGAGCTTTTGGTCCTGGCCCCTTTGGTGTGGGAGGAATCCCTGGACGTTCGCAATTGCTGAGCCGGGCTCCGGCCGTACCGAGGGGTGCAGGCAGGTAGTATTGGACTTTGGGAGGCTGTCGCAAGAGAGAGCGCCAGCGTTTGTGGGGCTGTGAATGGGGTTGCCTGGCTCCTTGAAGAGCAGCAAGAGCTTTTGGTCCTGGCACCTTTGGTGTGGGAGGAATCCCTGGACGTTCGCAATTGCTGAGCCGGGCTCCGGCTGTACTCGGTGGTGCAGGCAGGTAGTATTGGACTTTGGGAGGCTGTCGCAAGAGAGAGCGCCATCGTTTGTGGGGCTGTGAATGGGGTTGCCTGGCTCCTTGAAGAGCAGCAAGAGCTTTTGGTCCTGGCCCCTTTGGTGTGGGAGGAATCCCTGGACATTTGCAATTGGTGAGCCGGGCTCCGGCCGTACCGAGGGGTGCAGGCAGCTAGTATTGGACTTTGGGAGGCTGTCGCAAGAGAGAGCGCCATCGTTTGTGGGGCTGTGAATGGGGTTGCGTGGCTCCTTGAAGAGCAGCAAGAGCTTTTGGTCCTGGCCCCTTTGGTGTGGGAGGAATCCCCGGACGTTTGCAATTGCTGAGCCGGGCTCCGGCCGTACCGAGGGGTGCAGGCAGGTAGTATTGGACTTTGGGAGGCTGTCGCAAGAGAGAGCGCCATCGTTTGTGGGGCTGTGAATGGGGTTGCCTGGCTCCTTGAAGAGCAGCAAGAGCTTTTGGTGCTGGCCCCTTTGGTGTGGGAGGAATCCCTGGACGTTCGCAATTGCTGAGCCGGACTGCGTCTGTACGAGGGCTGCAGGCAGGTAGTATTGGACTTTGGGAGGCTGTCGCAAGAGAGAGCGCCATCGTTTGTGGGGCTGTGAATGGGGTTGCCTGGCTCCTTGAAGAGCAGCAAGAGCTTTTGGTGCTGGCCCCTTTGGTGTGGGAGGAATCCCTGGACGTTTGCAATTGGTGAGCCGGGCTCCGGCCGTACCGAGTGGTGCAGGCAGCTAGTATTGGACTTTGGGAGGCTGTCGCAAGAGAGAGCGCCAGCGTTTGTGGGGCTGTGAATGGGGTTGCCTGGCTCCTTGAAGAGCAGCAAGAGCTTTTGGTCCTGGCCCCTTTGGTGTGGCAGGAATCCCCGGACGTTCGCAATTCCTGAGCCGGGCTCCGGCTGTACTCGGTGGTGCAGGCAGGTAGTATTGGACTTTGGGAGGCTGTCGCAAGAGAGAGCGCCAGCGTTTGTGGGGCTGTGAATGGGGTTGCCTGGCTCCTTGAAGAGCAGCTAGAGCTTTTGGTCCTGGCCCCTTTGGTGTGGGAGGAATCCCTGGACGTTTGCAATTGCTGAGCCGGGCTCCGGCCGTACCGAGGGGTGCAGGCAGGTAGTATTGGACTTTGGGAGGCTGTCGCAAGAGAGAGCGCCATCGTTTGTGGGGCTGTGAATGGGGTTGCGTGGCTCCTTGAAGAGCAGCAAGAGCTTTTGGTCCTGGCCCCTTTGGTGTGGGAGGAATCCCTGGACGTTTGCAATTGCTGAGCCGGGCTCCGGCCGTACCGAGGGGTGCAGGCAGGTAGTATTGGACTTTGGGAGGCTGTCGCAAGAGAGAGCGCCATCGTTTGTGGGGCTGTGAATGGGGTTGCCTGGCTCCTTGAAGAGCAGCAAGAGCTTTTGGTCCTGGCCCCTTTGGTGTGGCAGGAATCCCTGGACATTTGCAATTGGTGAGCCGGGCTCCGGCCGTACCGAGGGGTGCAGGCAGGTAGTATTGGACTTTGGGAGGCTGTCGCAAGAGAGAGCGCCATCGTTTGTGGGGCTGTGAATGGGGTTGCGTGGCTCCTTGAAGAGCAGCAAGAGCTTTTGGTCCTGGCCCCTTTGGTGTGGGAGGAATCCCCGGACGTTTGCAATTGCTGAGCCGGGCTCCGGCCGTACCGAGGGGTGCAGGCAGGTAGTATTGGACTTTGGGAGGCTGTCGCAAGAGAGAGCGCCATCGTTTGTGGGGCTGTGAATGGGGTTGCCTGGCTCCTTGAAGAGCAGCAAGAGCTTTTGGTGCTGGCCCCTTTGGTGTGGGAGGAATCCCTGGACGTTCGCAATTGCTGAGCCGGACTGCGTCTGTACGAGGGCTGCAGGCAGGTAGTATTGGACTTTGGGAGGCTGTCGCAAGAGAGAGCGCCATCGTTTGTGGGGCTGTGAATGGGGTTGCCTGGCTCCTTGAAGAGCAGCAAGAGCTTTTGGTGCTGGCCCCTTTGGTGTGGGAGGAATCCCTGGACGTTTGCAATTGCTGAGCCGGGGTCCGGCCGTACCGAGTGGTGCAGGCAGGTAGTATTGGACTTTGGGAGGCTGTCGCAAGAGAGAGCGCCAGCGTTTGTGGGGCTGTGAATGGGGTTGCCTGGCTCCTTGAAGAGCAGCAAGAGCTTTTGGTCCTGGCCCCTTTGGTGTGGCAGGAATCCCCGGACGTTCGCAGTTCCTGAGCCGGGCTCCGGCTGTACTCGGTAGTGCAGGCAGGTAGTATTGGACTTTGGGAGGCTGTCGCAAGAGAGAGCGCCAGCGTTTGTGGGGCTGTGAATGGGGTTGCCTGGCTCCTTGAAGAGCAGCTAGAGCTTTTGGTCCTGGCCCCTTTGGTGTGGGAGGAATCCCTGGACGTTTGCAATTGCTGAGCCGGGCTCCGGCCGTACCGAGGGGTGCAGGCAGGTAGTATTGGACTTTGGGAGGCTGTCGCAAGAGAGAGCGCCATCGTTTGTGGGGCTGTGAATGGGGTTGCGTGGCTCCTTGAAGAGCAGCAAGAGCTTTTGGTCCTGGCCCCTTTGGTGTGGGAGGAATCCCTGGACGTTCGCAATTGCTGAGCCGGGCTCCGGCCGTACCGAGGGGTGCAGGCAGCTAGTATTGGACTTTGGGAGGCTGTTGCAAGAGAGAGCGCCAGCGTTTGTGGGGCTGTGAATGGGGTTGCCTGGCTCCTTGAAGAGCAGCAAGAGCTTTTGGTCCTGGCCCCTTTGGCGTGGGAGGAATCCCTGGACGTTCACAATTGCTGAGCCGGGCTCTGGCTGTACTCAGCGGCACAGGCAGGTAGTATTGGACTTTGGGAGGCTGTCGCAAGAGAGAGCGCCAGCGTTTGTGGGGCTGTGAATGGGGTTGCCTGGCTCTTTGAAGAGCAGCAAGAGCTTTTGGTCCTGGCCCCTTTGGTGTGGGAGGAATCCCTGGACGTTTGCAATTGCTGAGCCGGGCTCCGGCCGTACCGAGGGGTGCAGGCAGGTAGTATTGGACTTTGGGAGGCTGTCGCAAGAGAGAGCGCCAGTGTTTGTGGGGCTGTGAATGGGGTTGCCTGGCTCCTTGAAGAGCAGCAAGAGCTTTTGGTCCTGGCCCCTTTGGTGTGGGAGGAATCCCTGGACGTTCGCAATTGCTGAGCCGGACTGCGTCTGTACGAGGGCTGCAGGCAGGTAGTATTGGACTTTGGGAGGCTGTCGCAAGAGAGAGCGCCAGCGTTTGTGGGGCTGTGAATGGGGTTGCCTGGCTCCTTGAAGAGCAGCAAGAGCTTTTGGTCCTGGCCCCTTTGGTGTGGCAGGAATCCCCGGACGTTCGCAGTTCCTGAGCCGGGCTCCGGCTGTACTCGGTAGTGCAGGCAGGTAGTATTGGACTTTGGGAGGCTGTCGCAAGAGAGAGCGCCATTGTTTGTGGGGCTGTGAATGGGGTTGCCTGGCTCCTTGAAGAGCAGCTAGAGCTTTTGGTCCTGGCCCCTTTGGTGTGGGAGGAATCCCTGGACGTTTGCAATTGCTGAGCCGGGCTCTGGCTGTACTCAGCGGCGCAGGCAGCTAGTATTGGACTTTGGGAGGCTGTCGCAAGAGAGAGCGCCAGCGTTTGTGGGGCTGTGAATGGGGTTGCCTGGCTCCTTGAAGAGCAGCAAGAGCTTTTGGTCCTGGCCCCTTTGGTGTGGGAGGAATCCCTGGACGTTTGCAATTGCTGAGCCGGGCTCCGTCCGTACCGAGGGGTGCAGGCAGCTAGTATTGGACTTTGGGAGGCTGTCGCAAGAGAGAGCGCCATCGTTTGTGGGGCTGTGAATGGGGTTGCCTGGCTCCTTGAAGAGCAGCAAGAGCTTTTGGTCCTGGCCCCTTTGGTGTGGGAGGAATCCCTGGACGTTCGCAATTGCTGAGCCGGACTGCGTCTGTACGAGGGCTGCAGGCAGGTAGTATTGGACTTTGGGAGGCTGTCGCAAGAGAGAGCGCCATCGTTTGTGGGGCTGTGAATGGGGTTGCCTGGCTCCTTGAAGAGCAGCAAGAGCTTTTGGTGCTGGCCCCTTTGGTGTGGGAGGAATCCCTGGACGTTTGCAATTGGTGAGCCGGGCTCCGGCCGTACCGAGTGGTGCAGGCAGCTAGTATTGGACTTTGGGAGGCTGTCGCAAGAGAGAGCGCCAGCGTTTGTGGGTCTGTGAATGGGCTTGCCTGGCTCCTTGAAGAGCAGCAAGAGCTTTTGGTCCTGGCCCCTTTGGTGTGGCAGGAATCCCCGGACGTTCGCAGTTCCTGAGCCGGGCTCCGGCTGTACTCGGTAGTGCAGGCAGGTAGTATTGGACTTTGGGAGGCTGTCGCAAGAGAGAGCGCCAGCGTTTGTGGGGCTGTGAATGGGGTTGCCTGGCTCCTTGAAGAGCAGCTAGAGCTTTTGGTCCTGGCCCCTTTGGTGTGGGAGGAATCCCTGGACGTTTGCAATTGCTGAGCCGGGCTCCGGCCGTACCGAGGGGTGCAGGCAGCTAGTATTGGACTTTGGGAGGCTGTCGCAAGAGAGAGCGCCATCGTTTGTGGGGCTGTGAATGGGGTTGCCTGGCTCCTTGAAGAGCAGCAAGAGCTTTTGGTCCTGGCCCCTTTGGCGTGGGAGGAATCCCTGGACGTTCACAATTGCTGAGCCGGGCTCTGGCTGTACTCAGCGGCACAGGCAGGTAGTATTGGACTTTGGGAGGCTGTCGCAAGAGAGAGCGCCATCGTTTGTGGGGCTGTGAATGGGGTTGCCTGGCTCTTTGAAGAGCAGCAAGAGCTTTTGGTCCTGGCCCCTTTGGTGTGGGAGGAATCCCTGGACGTTCGCAATTGCTGAGCCGGGCTCCGGCCGTACCGAGGGGTGCAGGCAGGTAGTATTGGACTTTGGGAGGCTGTCGCAAGAGAGAGCGCCAGCGTTTGTGGGGCTGTGAATGGGGTTGCCTGGCTCCTTGAAGAGCAGCAAGAGCTTTTGGTCCTGACCCCTTTGGTGTGGGAGGAATCCCTGGACGTTTGCAATTGCTGAGCCGGGCTCCGGCCGTACCGAGGGCTGCAGGCACGTAGTATTGGACTTTGGGAGGCTGTCGCAAGAGAGAGCGCCAGCGTTTGTGGGGCTGTGAATGGGGTTGCCTGGCTCCTTGAAGAGCAGCAAGAGCTTTTGGTCCTGGCCCCTTTGGTGTGGGAGAAATCCCTGGACGTTTGCAATTGGTGAGCCGGGCTCCGTCCGTACCGAGGGGTGCAGGCAGGTAGTATTGGACTTTGGGAGGCTGTCGCAAGAGAGAGCGCCATCGTTTGTGGGGCTGTGAATGGGGTTGCCTGGCTCCTTGAAGAGCAGCAAGAGCTTTTGGTCCTGGCCCCTTTGGTGTGGGAGGAATCCCTGGACGTTTGCAATTCCTGAGCCGGGCTCTGGCTGTACTCAGCGGCGCAGGCAGGTAGTATTGGACTTTGGGAGGCTGTCGCAAGAGAGAGCGCCATCGTTTGTGGGGCTGTGAATGGGGTTGCCTGGCTCCTTGAAGAGCAGCAAGAGCTTTTGGTCCTGGCCCCTTTGGTGTGGGAGGAATCCCTGGACGTTCGCAATTGCTGAGCCGGGCTCCGGCTGTACTCGGTGGTGCAGGCAGCTAGTATTGGACTTTGGGAGGCTGTCGCAAGAGAGAGCGCCAGCGTTTGTGGGGCTGTGAATGGGGTTGCCTGGCTCCTTGAAGAGCAGCTAGAGCTTTTGGTCCTGGCCCCTTTGGTGTGGGAGGAATCCCTGGACGTTTGCAATTGCTGAGCCGGGCTCCGGCCGTACCGAGGGGTGCAGGCAGGTAGTATTGGACTTTGGGAGGCTGTCGCAAGAGAGAGCGCCATCGTTTGTGGGGCTGTGAATGGGGTTGCCTGGCTCCTTGAAGAGCAGCAAGAGCTTTTGGTCCTGGCACCTTTGGTGTGGGAGGAATCCCTGGACGTTCGCAATTGCTGAGCCGGGCTCTGGCTGTACTCAGCGGCACAGGCAGGTAGTATTGGACTTTGGGAGGCTGTCGCAAGAGAGAGCGCCAGCGTTTGTGGGGCTGTGAATGGGGTTGCCTGGCTCTTTGAAGAGCAGCAAGAGCTTTTGGTCCTGGCCCCTTTGGTGTGGGAGGAATCCCTGGATGTTCGCAATTGCTGAGCCGGGCTCCGGCCGTACCGAGGGGTGCAGGCAGGTAGTATTGGACTTTGGGAGGCTGTCGCAAGAGAGAGCGCCAGTGTTTGTGGGGCTGTGAATGGGGTTGCCTGGCTCCTTGAAGAGCAGCAAGAGCTTTTGGTCCTGGCCCCTTTGGTGTGGGAGGAATCCCTGGATGTTCGCAATTGCTGATCCGGACTGCGTCTGTACGAGGGCTGCAGGCAGGTAGTATTGGACTTTGGGAGGCTGTCGCAAGAGAGAGCGCCAGCGTTTGTGGGTCTGTGAATGGGCTTGCCTGGCTCCTTGAAGAGCAGCAAGAGCTTTTGGTGCTGGCCCCTTTGGTGTGGCAGGAATCCCCGGACGTTCGCAGTTCCTGAGCCGGGCTCCGGCTGTACTCGGTAGTGCAGGCAGGTAGTATTGGACTTTGGGAGGCTGTCGCAAGAGAGAGCGCCAGCGTTTGTGGGGCTGTGAATGGGGTTGCCTGGCTCCTTGAAGAGCAGCTAGAGCTTTTGGTCCTGGCCCCTTTGGTGTGGGAGGAATCCCTGGACGTTCACAATTGCTGAGCCGGGCTCTGGCTGTACTCAGCGGCACAGGCAGGTAGTATTGGACTTTGGGAGGCTGTCGCAAGAGAGAGCGCCATCGTTTGTGGGGCTGTGAATGGGGTTGCCTGGCTCCTTGAAGAGCAGCAAGAGCTTTTGGTCCTGGCCCCTTTGGTGTGGGAGGAATCCCTGGACGTTTGCAATTGGTGAGCCGGGCTCCGGCCGTACCGAGGGGTGCAGGCAGGTAGTATTGGACTTTGGGAGGCTGTCGCAAGAGAGAGCGCCATCGTTTGTGGGGCTGTGAATGGGGTTGCCTGGCTCCTTGAAGAGCAGCAAGAGCTTTTGGTCCTGGCCCCTTTGGTGTGGGAGGAATCCCTGGACGTTCGCAATTGCTGAGCCGGACTGCGTCTGTACGAGGGTTGCAGACAGGTAGTATTGGACTTTGGGAGGCTGTCGCAAGAGAGAGCGCCATCGTTTGTGGGGCTGTGAATGGGGTTGCCTGGCTCCTTGAAGAGCAGCAAGAGCTTTTGGTCCTGGCCCCTTTGGTGTGGCAGGAATCCCCGGACGTTCGCAGTTCCTGAGCCGGGCTCCGGCTGTACTCGGTAGTGCAGGCAGGTAGTATTGGACTTTGGGAGGCTGTCGCAAGAGAGAGTGCCAGCGTTTGTGGGGCTGTGAATGGGGTTGCCTGGCTCCTTGAAGAGCAGCTAGAGCTTTTGGTCCTGGCCCCTTTGGTGTGGGAGGAATCCCTGGACGTTTGCAATTGGTGAGCCGGGCTCCGGCCGTACCGAGGGGTGCAGGCAGGTAGTATTGGACTTTGGGAGGCTGTCGCAAGAGAGAGCGCCATCGTTTGTGGGGCTGTGAATGGGGTTGCGTGGCTCCTTGAAGAGCAGCAAGAGCTTTTGGTCCTGGCCCCTTTGGTGTGGGAGGAATCCCTGGACGTTCGCAATTGCTGAGCCGGGCTCCGGCCGTACCGAGGGGTGCAGGCAGGTAGTATTGGACTTTGGGAGGCTGTCGCAAGAGAGAGCGCCATCGTTTGTGGGGCTGTGAATGGGGTTGCCTGGCTCCTTGAAGAGCAGCAAGAGCTTTTGGTCCTGGCCCCTTTGGCGTGGGAGGAATCCCTGGACGTTCACAATTGCTGAGCCGGGCTCTGGCTGTACTCAGCGGCACAGGCAGGTAGTATTGGACTTTGGGAGGCTGTCGCAAGAGAGAGCGCCATCGTTTGTGGGGCTGTGAATGGGGTTGCCTGGCTCTTTGAAGAGCAGCAAGAGCTTTTGGTCCTGGCCCCTTTGGTGTGGGAGGAATCCCTGGACGTTCGCAATTGCTGAGCCGGGCTCCGGCCGTACCGAGGGGTGCAGGCAGGTAGTATTGGACTTTGGGAGGCTGTCGCAAGAGAGAGCGCCAGTGTTTGTGGGGCTGTGAATGGGGTTGCCTGGCTCCTTGAAGAGCAGCAAGAGCTTTTGGTCCTGGCCCCTTTGGTGTGGGAGGAATCCCTGGACGTTCGCAATTGCTGAGCCGGACTGCGTCTGTACGAGGGCTGCAGGCAGGTAGTATTGGACTTTGGGAGGCTGTCGCAAGAGAGAGCGCCAGCGTTTGTGGGGCTGTGAATGGGGTTGCCTGGCTCCTTGAAGAGCAGCAAGAGCTTTTGGTCCTGGCCCCTTTGGTGTGGGAGGAATCCCCGGACGTTCGCAGTTCCTGAGCCGGGCTCCGGCTGTACTCGGTAGTGCAGGCAGGTAGTATTGGACTTTGGGAGGCTGTCGCAAGAGAGAGCGCCATTGTTTGTGGGGCTGTGAATGGGGTTGCCTGGCTCCTTGAAGAGCAGCAAGAGCTTTTGGTGCTGGCCCCTTTGGTGTGGGAGGAATCCCTGGACGTTCGCAATTGCTGAGCCGGGCTCCGGCCGTACCGAGGGGTGCAGGCAGCTAGTATTGGACTTTGGGAGGCTGTCGCAAGAGAGAGCGCCAGCGTTTGTGGGTCTGTGAATGGGCTTGCCTGGCTCCTTGAAGAGCAGCAAGAGCTTTTGGTCCTGGCCCCTTTGGTGTGGGAGGAATCCCCGGACGTTCGCAGTTCCTGAGCCGGGCTCCGGCTGTACTCGGTAGTGCAGGCAGGTAGTATTGGACTTTGGGAGGCTGTCGCAAGAGAGAGCGCCAGCGTTTGTGGGGCTGTGAATGGGGTTGCCTGGCTCCTTGAAGAGCAGCAAGAGCTTTTGGTCCTGGCCCCTTTGGCGTGGGAGGAATCCCTGGACGTTCACAATTGCTGAGCCGGGCTCCGGCTGTACCGAGGGGTGCAGGCAGCTAGTATTGGACTTTGGGAGGCTGTTGCAAGAGAGAGCACCAGCGTTTGTGGGGCTGTGAATGGGGTTGCCTGGCTCCTTGAAGAGCAGCAAGAGCTTTTGGTCCTGGCCCCTTTGGTGTGGGGGGAATCCCCGGACGTTCGCGGTTCCTGAGCCGGGCTCCGGCTGTACCGAGAGGTGCAGGCAGGTAGTATTGGACTTTGGGAGGCTGTTGCAAGAGAGAGCGCCAGCGTTTGTGGGGCTGTGAATGGGGTTGCGTGGCTCCTTGAAGAGCAGCAAGAGCTTTTGGTGCTGGCCCCTCTGGTGTGGGAGGAATCCCTGGACGTTCGCAATTGCTGAGCCGGACTGCGTCTGTACGAGGGCTGCAGGCAGGTAGTATTGGACTTTGGGAGGCTGTCGCAAGAGAGAGCGCCAGCGTTTGTGGGGCTGTGAATGGGGTTGCCTGGCTCCTTGAAGAGCAGCAAGAGCTTTTGGTCCTGGCCCCTTTGGTGTGGGAGGAATCCCTGGATGTTCGCAATTGCTGAGCCGGACTGCGTCTGTACGAGGGGTGCAGGCAGGTAGTATTGGACTTTGGGAGGCTGTCGCAAGAGAGAGCGGCCATCGTTTGTGGGGCTGTGAATGGGGTTGCCTGGCTCCTTGAAGAGCAGCAAGAGCTTTTGGTCCTGGCCCCTTTGGTGTGGGAGGAATCCCTGGACGTTCGCAATTGCTGAGCCGGACTGCGTCTGTACGAGGGCTGCAGGCAGGTAGTATTGGACTTTGGGAGGCTGTCGCAAGAGAGAGCGCCATCGTTTGTGGGGCTGTGAATGGGGTTGCCTGGCTCCTTGAAGAGCAGCAAGAGCTTTTGGTGCTGGCCCCTTTGGTGTGGGAGGAATCCCTGGACGTTTGCAATTGGTGAGCCGGGCTCCGGCCGTACCGAGTGGTGCAGGCAGCTAGTATTGGACTTTGGGAGGCTGTCGCAAGAGAGAGCGCCAGCGTTTGTGGGTCTGTGAATGGGCTTGCCTGGCTCCTTGAAGAGCAGCAAGAGCTTTTGGTCCTGGCCCCTTTGGTGTGGCAGGAATCCCCGGACGTTCGCAGTTCCTGAGCCGGGCTCCGGCTGTACTCGGTAGTGCAGGCAGCTAGTATTGGACTTTGGGAGGCTGTCGCAAGAGAGAGCGCCAGCGTTTGTGGGGCTGTGAATGGGGTTGCCTGGCTCCTTGAAGAGCAGCAAGAGCTTTTGGTCCTGGCCCCTTTGGTGTGGGAGGAATCCCTGGACGTTTGCAATTGCTGAGCCGGGCTCCGGCTGTACTCGGTGGGGTGCAGGCAGCTAGTATTGGACTTTGGGAGGCTGTCGCAAGAGAGAGCGCCATCGTTTGTGGGGCTGTGAATGGGGTTGCGTGGCTCCTTGAAGAGCAGCAAGAGCTTTTGGTCCTGGCCCCTTTGGTGTGGGAGGAATCCCTGGACGTTCGCAATTGCTGAGCCGGGGTTCGGCCGTACCGAGGGGTGCAGGCAGCTAGTATTGGACTTTGGGAGGCTGTCGCAAGAGAGAGCGCCAGCGTTTGTGGGGCTGTGAATGGGGTTGCCTGGCTCCTTGAAGAGCAGCAAGAGCTTTTGGTCCTGGCCCCTTTGGCGTGGGAGGAATCCCTGGACGTTTGCAATTGCTGAGCTGGGCTCTGGCTGTACTCAGCGGCACAGGCAGGTAGTATTGGACTTTGGGAGGCTGTCGCAAGAGAGAGCGCCATCGTTTGTGGGGCTGTGAATGGGGTTGCCTGGCTCTTTGAAGAGCAGCAAGAGCTTTTGGTGCTGGCCCCTTTGGTGTGGGAGGAATCCCTGGACGTTCGCAATTGCTGAGCCGGGCTCCGGCCGTACCGAGGGGTGCAGGCAGGTAGTATTGGACTTTGGGAGGCTGTCGCAAGAGAGAGCGCCAGTGTTTGTGGGGCTGTGAATGGGGTTGCCTGGCTCCTTGAAGAGCAGCAAGAGCTTTTGGTCCTGGCCCCTTTGGTGTGGGAGGAATCCCTGGACGTTCGCAATTGCTGAGCCGGGCTCCGGCCGTACCGAGGGGTGCAGGCAGCTAGTATTGGACTTTGGGAGGCTGTCGCAAGAGAGAGCGCCAGCGTTTGTGGGACTGTGAATGGGGTTGCGTGGCTCCTTGAAGAGCAGCAAGAGCTTTTGGTCCTGGCCCCTTTGGCGTGGGAGGAATCCCTGGACGTTCACAATTGCTGAGCCGGGCTCTGGCTGTACTCAGCGGCACAGGCAGGTAGTATTGGACTTTGGGAGGCTGTCGCAAGAGAGAGCGCCAGCGTTTGTGGGGCTGTGAATGGGGTTGCCTGGCTCTTTGAAGAGCAGCAAGAGCTTTTGGTCCTGGCCCCTTTGGTGTGGGAGGAATCCCTGGACGTTCGCAATTGCTGAGCCGGGCTCCGGCCGTACCAAGGGGTGCAGGCAGGTAGTATTGGACTTTGGGAGGCTGTCGCAAGAGTGAGCGCCAGCGTTTGTGGGGCTGTGAATGGGGTTGCCTGGCTCCTTGAAGAGCAGCAAGAGCTTTTGGTCCTGGCCCCTTTGGTGTGGGAGGAATCCCTGGACGTTCGCAATTGCTGAGCCGGACTGCGTCTGTACGAGGGCTGCAGGCAGGTAGTATTGGACTTTGGGAGGCTGTCGCAAGAGAGAGCGCCAGCGTTTGTGGGTCTGTGAATGGGCTTGCCTGGCTCCTTGAAGAGCAGCAAGAGCTTTTGGTGCTGGCCCCTTTGGTGTGGCAGGAATCCCCGGACGTTCGCAGTTCCTGAGCCGGGCTCTGGCTGTACTCGGTAGTGCAGGCAGGTAGTATTGGACTTTGGGAGGCTGTCGCAAGAGAGAGCGCCAGCGTTTGTGGGGCTGTGAATGGGGTTGCCTGGCTCCTTGAAGAGCAGCTAGAGCTTTTGGTCCTGGCCCCTTTGGTGTGGGAGGAATCCCTGGACGTTTGCAATTGCTGAGCCGGGCTCCGGCCGTACCGAGGGGTGCAGGCAGCTAGTATTGGACTTTGGGAGGCTGTCGCAAGAGAGAGCGCCATCGTTTGTGGGGCTGTGAATGGGGTTGCCTGGCTCCTTGAAGAGCAGCAAGAGCTTTTGGTCCTGGCCCCTTTGGTGTGGGAGGAATCCCTGGACGTTTGCAATTGGTGAGCCGGGCTCCGTCCGTACCGAGGGGTGCAGGCAGGTAGTATTGGACTTTGGGAGGCTGTCGCAAGAGAGAGCGCCATCGTTTGTGGGGCTGTGAATGGGGTTGCCTGGCTCCTTGAAGAGCAGCAAGAGCTTTTGGTCCTGGCCCCTTTGGTGTGGGAGGAATCCCTGGACGTTCGCAATTGCTGAGCCGGACTGCGTCTGTACGAGGGCTGCAGGCAGGTAGTATTGGACTTTGGGAGGCTGTCGCAAGAGAGAGCGCCAGCGTTTGTGGGGCTGTGAATGGGGTTGCCTGGCTCCTTGAAGAGCAGCTAGAGCTTTTGGTCCTGGCCCCTTTGGTGTGGCAGGAATCCCCGGACGTTCGCAGTTCCTGAGCCGGGCTCCGGCTGTACTCGGTAGTGCAGGCAGGTAGTATTGGACTTTGGGAGGCTGTCGCAAGAGAGAGCGCCATTGTTTGTGGGGCTGTGAATGGGGTTGCCTGGCTCCTTGAAGAGCAGCAAGAGCTTTTGGTGCTGGCCCCTTTGGTGTGGGAGGAATCCCTGGAC
This sequence comes from Platalea leucorodia, assembly GCF_965183815.1. Classification (NCBI taxonomy): domain Eukaryota; kingdom Metazoa; phylum Chordata; class Aves; order Pelecaniformes; family Threskiornithidae; genus Platalea; species Platalea leucorodia. Next base: position 647,718 of record NC_138855.1, read on the forward strand.
GTTCGCAATTGCTGAGCCGGGCTCCGGCCGTACCGAGGGGTGCAGGCAGCTAGTATTGGACTTTGGGAGGCTGTCGCAAGAGAGAGCGCCAGCGTTTGTGGGTCTGTGAATGGGCTTGCCTGGCTCCTTGAAGAGCAGCAAGAGCTTTTGGTCCTGGCCCCTTTGGTGTGGGAGGAATCCCCGGACGTTCGCAGTTCCTGAGCCGGGCTCCGGCTGTACTCGGTAGTGCAGGCAGGTAGTATTGGACTTTGGGAGGCTGTCGCAAGAGAGAGCGCCAGCGTTTGTGGGGCTGTGAATGGGGTTGCCTGGCTCCTTGAAGAGCAGCAAGAGCTTTTGGTCCTGGCCCCTTTGGCGTGGGAGGAATCCCTGGACGTTCACAATTGCTGAGCCGGGCTCCGGCTGTACCGAGGGGTGCAGGCAGCTAGTATTGGACTTTGGGAGGCTGTTGCAAGAGAGAGCACCAGCGTTTGTGGGGCTGTGAATGGGGTTGCCTGGCTCCTTGAAGAGCAGCAAGAGCTTTTGGTCCTGGCCCCTTTGGTGTGGGGGGAATCCCCGGACGTTCGCGGTTCCTGAGCCGGGCTCCGGCTGTACCGAGAGGTGCAGGCAGGTAGTATTGGACTTTGGGAGGCTGTTGCAAGAGAGAGCGCCATCGTTTGTGGGGCTGTGAATGGGGTTGCGTGGCTCCTTGAAGAGCAGCAAGAGCTTTTGGTGCTGGCCCCTCTGGTGTGGGAGGAATCCCTGGACGTTCGCAATTGCTGAGCCGGACTGCGTCTGTACGAGGGCTGCAGGCAGGTAGTATTGGACTTTGGGAGGCTGTCGCAAGAGAGAGCGCCAGCGTTTGTGGGGCTGTGAATGGGGTTGCCTGGCTCCTTGAAGAGCAGCAAGAGCTTTTGGTCCTGGCCCCTTTGGTGTGGGAGGAATCCCTGGATGTTCGCAATTGCTGAGCCGGACTGCGTCTGTACGAGGGCTGCAGGCAGGTAGTATTGGACTTTGGGAGGCTGTCGCAAGAGAGAGCGGCCATCGTTTGTGGGGCTGTGAATGGGGTTGCCTGGCTCCTTGAAGAGCAGCAAGAGCTTTTGGTCCTGGCCCCTTTGGTGTGGGAGGAATCCCTGGACGTTCGCAATTGCTGAGCCGGACTGCGTCTGTACGAGGGCTGCAGGCAGGTAGTATTGGACTTTGGGAGGCTGTCGCAAGAGAGAGCGCCATCGTTTGTGGGGCTGTGAATGGGGTTGCCTGGCTCCTTGAAGAGCAGCAAGAGCTTTTGGTCCTGGCCCCTTTGGTGTGGGAGGAATCCCTGGACGTTTGCAATTGGTGAGCCGGGCTCCGGCCGTACCGAGTGGTGCAGGCAGCTAGTATTGGACTTTGGGAGGCTGTCGCAAGAGAGAGCGCCAGCGTTTGTGGGTCTGTGAATGGGCTTGCCTGGCTCCTTGAAGAGCAGCAAGAGCTTTTGGTCCTGGCCCCTTTGGTGTGGCAGGAATCCCCGGACGTTCGCAGTTCCTGAGCCGGGCTCCGGCTGTACTCGGTAGTGCAGGCAGCTAGTATTGGACTTTGGGAGGCTGTCGCAAGAGAGAGCGCCATCGTTTGTGGGGCTGTGAATGGGGTTGCCTGGCTCCTTGAAGAGCAGCAAGAGCTTTTGGTCCTGGCCCCTTTGGTGTGGGAGGAATCCCTGGACGTTTGCAATTGCTGAGCCGGGCTCCGGCTGTACTCGGTGGGGTGCAGGCAGCTAGTATTGGACTTTGGGAGGCTGTCGCAAGAGAGAGCGCCATCGTTTGTGGGGCTGTGAATGGGGTTGCGTGGCTCCTTGAAGAGCAGCAAGAGCTTTTGGTCCTGGCCCCTTTGGTGTGGGAGGAATCCCTGGACGTTCGCAATTGCTGAGCCGGGGTTCGGCCGTACCGAGGGGTGCAGGCAGCTAGTATTGGACTTTGGGAGGCTGTCGCAAGAGAGAGCGCCAGCGTTTGTGGGGCTGTGAATGGGGTTGCCTGGCTCCTTGAAGAGCAGCAAGAGCTTTTGGTCCTGGCCCCTTTGGCGTGGGAGGAATCCCTGGACGTTTGCAATTGCTGAGCTGGGCTCTGGCTGTACTCAGCGGCACAGGCAGGTAGTATTGGACTTTGGGAGGCTGTCGCAAGAGAGAGCGCCATCGTTTGTGGGGCTGTGAATGGGGTTGCCTGGCTCTTTGAAGAGCAGCAAGAGCTTTTGGTCCTGGCCCCTTTGGTGTGGGAGGAATCCCTGGACGTTCGCAATTGCTGAGCCGGGCTCCGGCCGTACCGAGGGGTGCAGGCAGGTAGTATTGGACTTTGGGAGGCTGTCGCAAGAGAGAGCGCCAGTGTTTGTGGGGCTGTGAATGGGGTTGCCTGGCTCCTTGAAGAGCAGCAAGAGCTTTTGGTCCTGGCCCCTTTGGTGTGGGAGGAATCCCTGGACGTTCGCAATTGCTGAGCCGGGCTCCGGCCGTACCGAGGGGTGCAGGCAGCTAGTATTGGACTTTGGGAGGCTGTCGCAAGAGAGAGCGCCAGCGTTTGTGGGACTGTGAATGGGGTTGCGTGGCTCCTTGAAGAGCAGCAAGAGCTTTTGGTCCTGGCCCCTTTGGCGTGGGAGGAATCCCTGGACGTTCACAATTGCTGAGCCGGGCTCTGGCTGTACTCAGCGGCACAGGCAGGTAGTATTGGACTTTGGGAGGCTGTCGCAAGAGAGAGCGCCAGCGTTTGTGGGGCTGTGAATGGGGTTGCCTGGCTCTTTGAAGAGCAGCAAGAGCTTTTGGTCCTGGCCCCTTTGGTGTGGGAGGAATCCCTGGACGTTCGCAATTGCTGAGCCGGGCTCCGGCCGTACCAAGGGGTGCAGGCAGGTAGTATTGGACTTTGGGAGGCTGTCGCAAGAGAGAGCGCCAGTGTTTGTGGGGCTGTGAATGGGGTTGCCTGGCTCCTTGAAGAGCAGCAAGAGCTTTTGGTCCTGGCCCCTTTGGTGTGGGAGGAATCCCTGGACGTTCGCAATTGCTGAGCCGGACTGCGTCTGTACGAGGGCTGCAGGCAGGTAGTATTGGACTTTGGGAGGCTGTCGCAAGAGAGAGCGCCAGCGTTTGTGGGTCTGTGAATGGGCTTGCCTGGCTCCTTGAAGAGCAGCAAGAGCTTTTGGTCCTGGCCCCTTTGGTGTGGCAGGAATCCCCGGACGTTCGCAGTTCCTGAGCCGGGCTCTGGCTGTACTCGGTAGTGCAGGCAGGTAGTATTGGACTTTGGGAGGCTGTCGCAAGAGAGAGCGCCAGCGTTTGTGGGGCTGTGAATGGGGTTGCCTGGCTCCTTGAAGAGCAGCTAGAGCTTTTGGTCCTGGCCCCTTTGGTGTGGGAGGAATCCCTGGACGTTTGCAATTGCTGAGCCGGGGTCCGGCCGTACCGAGGGGTGCAGGCAGCTAGTATTGGACTTTGGGAGGCTGTCGCAAGAGAGAGCGCCATCGTTTGTGGGGCTGTGAATGGGGTTGCCTGGCTCCTTGAAGAGCAGCAAGAGCTTTTGGTCCTGGCCCCTTTGGTGTGGGAGGAATCCCTGGACGTTTGCAATTGGTGAGCCGGGCTCCGTCCGTACCGAGGGGTGCAGGCAGGTAGTATTGGACTTTGGGAGGCTGTCGCAAGAGAGAGCGCCATCGTTTGTGGGGCTGTGAATGGGGTTGCCTGGCTCCTTGAAGAGCAGCAAGAGCTTTTGGTCCTGGCCCCTTTGGTGTGGGAGGAATCCCTGGACGTTCGCAATTGCTGAGCCGGACTGCGTCTGTACGAGGGCTGCAGGCAGGTAGTATTGGACTTTGGGAGGCTGTCGCAAGAGAGAGCGCCATCGTTTGTGGGGCTGTGAATGGGGTTGCCTGGCTCCTTGAAGAGCAGCAAGAGCTTTTGGTCCTGGCCCCTTTGGTGTGGCAGGAATCCCCGGACGTTCGCAGTTCCTGAGCCGGGCTCCGGCTGTACTCGGTAGTGCAGGCAGGTAGTATTGGACTTTGGGAGGCTGTCGCAAGAGAGAGTGCCAGCGTTTGTGGGGCTGTGAATGGGGTTGCCTGGCTCCTTGAAGAGCAGCTAGAGCTTTTGGTCCTGGCCCCTTTGGTGTGGGAGGAATCCCTGGACGTTTGCAATTGCTGAGCCGGGCTCCGGCCGTACCGAGGGGTGCAGGCAGGTAGTATTGGACTTTGGGAGGCTGTCGCAAGAGAGAGCGCCATCGTTTGTGGGGCTGTGAATGGGGTTGCGTGGCTCCTTGAAGAGCAGCAAGAGCTTTTGGTCCTGGCCCCTTTGGTGTGGGAGGAATCCCTGGACGTTCGCAATTGCTGAGCCGGGCTCCGGCCGTACCGAGGGGTGCAGGCAGGTAGTATTGGACTTTGGGAGGCTGTCGCAAGAGAGAGCGCCATCGTTTGTGGGGCTGTGAATGGGGTTGCCTGGCTCCTTGAAGAGCAGCAAGAGCTTTTGGTCCTGGCCCCTTTGGCGTGGGAGGAATCCCTGGACGTTCACAATTGCTGAGCCGGGCTCTGGCTGTACTCAGCGGCACAGGCAGGTAGTATTGGACTTTGGGAGGCTGTCGCAAGAGAGAGCGCCAGCGTTTGTGGGGCTGTGAATGGGGTTGCCTGGCTCTTTGAAGAGCAGCAAGAGCTTTTGGTGCTGGCCCCTTTGGTGTGGGAGGAATCCCTGGACGTTCGCAATTGCTGAGCCGGGCTCCGGCCGTACCGAGGGGTGCAGGCAGGTAGTATTGGACTTTGGGAGGCTGTCGCAAGAGAGAGCGCCAGTGTTTGTGGGGCTGTGAATGGGGTTGCCTGGCTCCTTGAAGAGCAGCAAGAGCTTTTGGTCCTGGCCCCTTTGGTGTGGGAGGAATCCCTGGACGTTCGCAATTGCTGAGCCGGACTGCGTCTGTACGAGGGCTGCAGGCAGGTAGTATTGGACTTTGGGAGGCTGTCGCAAGAGAGAGCGCCAGCGTTTGTGGGGCTGTGAATGGGGTTGCCTGGCTCCTTGAAGAGCAGCAAGAGCTTTTGGTCCTGGCCCCTTTGGTGTGGCAGGAATCCCCGGACGTTCGCAGTTCCTGAGCCGGGCTCCGGCTGTACTCGGTAGTGCAGGCAGGTAGTATTGGACTTTGGGAGGCTGTCGCAAGAGAGAGCGCCAGCGTTTGTGGGGCTGTGAATGGGGTTGCCTGGCTCCTTGAAGAGCAGCAAGAGCTTTTGGTGCTGGCCCCTTTGGTGTGGGAGGAATCCCTGGACGTTCGCAATTGCTGAGCCGGGCTCCGGCCGTACCGAGGGGTGCGGGCAGGTAGTATTGGACTTTGGGAGGCTGTCGCAAGAGAGAGCGCCAGCGTTTGTGGGTCTGTGAATGGGCTTGCCTGGCTCCTTGAAGAGCAGCAAGAGCTTTTGGTCCTGGCCCCTTTGGTGTGGCAGGAATCCCTGGACGTTCGCAGTTCCTGAGCCGGGCTCCGGCTGTACTCGGTAGTGCAGGCAGGTAGTATTGGACTTTGGGAGGCTGTCGCAAGAGAGAGCGCCAGCGTTTGTGGGGCTGTGAATGGGGTTGCGTGGCTCCTTGAAGAGCAGCAAGAGCTTTTGGTCCTGGCCCCTTTGGCGTGGGAGGAATCCCTGGACGTTCACAATTGCTGAGCCGGGCTCCGGCTGTACCGAGGGGTGCAGGCAGCTAGTATTGGACTTTGGGAGGCTGTTGCAAGAGAGAGCACCAGCGTTTGTGGGGCTGTGAATGGGGTTGCCTGGCTCCTTGAAGAGCAGCAAGAGCTTTTGGTCCTGGCCCCTTTGGTGTGGGGGGAATCCCCGGACGTTCGCGGTTCCTGAGCCGGGCTCCGGCTGTACCGAGAGGTGCAGGCAGGTAGTATTGGACTTTGGGAGGCTGTTGCAAGAGAGAGCGCCAGCGTTTGTGGGGCTGTGAATGGGGTTGCGTGGCTCCTTGAAGAGCAGCAAGAGCTTTTGGTGCTGGCCCCTCTGGTGTGGGAGGAATCCCTGGACGTTCGCAATTGCTGAGCCGGACTGCGTCTGTACGAGGGCTGCAGGCAGGTAGTATTGGACTTTGGGAGGCTGTCGCAAGAGAGAGCGCCAGCGTTTGTGGGGCTGTGAATGGGGTTGCGTGGCTCCTTGAAGAGCAGCAAGAGCTTTTGGTCCTGGCCCCTTTGGTGTGGGAGGAATCCCTGGATGTTCGCAATTGCTGAGCCGGACTGCGTCTGTACGAGGGCTGCAGGCAGGTAGTATTGGACTTTGGGAGGCTGTCGCAAGAGAGAGCGGCCATCGTTTGTGGGGCTGTGAATGGGGTTGCCTGGCTCCTTGAAGAGCAGCAAGAGCTTTTGGTCCTGGCACCTTTGGTGTGGGAGGAATCCCTGGACGTTCGCAATTGCTGAGCCGGACTGCGTCTGTACGAGGGCTGCAGGCAGGTAGTATTGGACTTTGGGAGGCTGTCGCAAGAGAGAGCGCCATCGTTTGTGGGGCTGTGAATGGGGTTGCCTGGCTCTTTGAAGAGCAGCAAGAGCTTTTGGTGCTGGCCCCTTTGGTGTGGGAGGAATCCCTGGACGTTCGCAATTGCTGAGCCGGGCTCCGGCCGTACCGAGTGGTGCAGGCAGCTAGTATTGGACTTTGGGAGGCTGTCGCAAGAGAGAGCGCCAGCGTTTGTGGGTCTGTGAATGGGCTTGCCTGGCTCCTTGAAGAGCAGCAAGAGCTTTTGGTCCTGGCCCCTTTGGTGTGGCAGGAATCCCCGGACGTTCGCAGTTCCTGAGCCGGGCTCCGGCTGTACTCGGTAGTGCAGGCAGGTAGTATTGGACTTTGGGAGGCTGTCGCAAGAGAGAGCGCCAGCGTTTGTGGGGCTGTGAATGGGGTTGCCTGGCTCCTTGAAGAGCAGCAAGAGCTTTTGGTCCTGGCCCCTTTGGTGTGGGAGGAATCCCTGGACGTTTGCAATTGCTGAGCCGGGCTCCGGCTGTACTCGGTGGGGTGCAGGCAGCTAGTATTGGACTTTGGGAGGCTGTCGCAAGAGAGAGCGCCATCGTTTGTGGGGCTGTGAATGGGGTTGCGTGGCTCCTTGAAGAGCAGCAAGAGCTTTTGGTCCTGGCCCCTTTGGTGTGGGAGGAATCCCTGGACGTTCGCAATTGCTGAGCCGGGGTTCGGCCGTACCGAGGGGTGCAGGCAGCTAGTATTGGACTTTGGGAGGCTGTCGCAAGAGAGAGCGCCAGCGTTTGTGGGGCTGTGAATGGGGTTGCCTGGCTCCTTGAAGAGCAGCAAGAGCTTTTGGTCCTGGCCCCTTTGGCGTGGGAGGAATCCCTGGACGTTTGCAATTGCTGAGCTGGGCTCTGGCTGTACTCAGCGGCACAGGCAGGTAGTATTGGACTTTGGGAGGCTGTCGCAAGAGAGAGCGCCATCGTTTGTGGGGCTGTGAATGGGGTTGCCTGGCTCTTTGAAGAGCAGCAAGAGCTTTTGGTCCTGGCCCCTTTGGTGTGGGAGGAATCCCTGGACGTTCGCAATTGCTGAGCCGGGCTCCGGCCGTACCGAGGGGTGCAGGCAGCTAGTATTGGACTTTGGGAGGCTGTCGCAAGAGAGAGCGCCAGCGTTTGTGGGACTGTGAATGGGGTTGCCTGGCTCCTTGAAGAGCAGCAAGAGCTTTTGGTCCTGGCCCCTTTGGCGTGGGAGGAATCCCTGGACGTTCACAATTGCTGAGCCGGGCTCTGGCTGTACTCAGCGGCACAGGCAGGTAGTATTGGACTTTGGGAGGCTGTCGCAAGAGAGAGCGCCAGCGTTTGTGGGGCTGTGAATGGGGTTGCCTGGCTCTTTGAAGAGCAGCAAGAGCTTTTGGTCCTGGCCCCTTTGGTGTGGGAGGAATCCCTGGACGTTCGCAATTGCTGAGCCGGGCTCCGGCCGTACCGAGGGGTGCAGGCACGTAGTATTGGACTTTGGGAGGCTGTCGCAAGAGAGAGCGCCAGTGTTTGTGGGGCTGTGAATGGGGTTGCCTGGCTCCTTGAAGAGCAGCAAGAGCTTTTGGTCCTGGCCCCTTTGGTGTGGGAGGAATCCCTGGACGTTCGCAATTGCTGAGCCGGACTGCGTCTGTACGAGGGCTGCAGGCAGGTAGTATTGGACTTTGGGAGGCTGTCGCAAGAGAGAGCGCCATCGTTTGTGGGGCTGTGAATGGGCTTGCCTGGCTCCTTGAAGAGCAGCAAGAGCTTTTGGTCCTGGCCCCTTTGGTGTGGCAGGAATCCCCGGACGTTCGCAGTTCCTGAGCCGGGCTCCGGCTGTACTCGGTAGTGCAGGCAGGTAGTATTGGACTTTGGGAGGCTGTCGCAAGAGAGAGCGCCAGCGTTTGTGGGGCTGTGAATGGGGTTGCCTGGCTCCTTGAAGAGCAGCTAGAGCTTTTGGTCCTGGCCCCTTTGGTGTGGGAGGAATCCCTGGACGTTTGCAATTGCTGAGCCGGGCTCCGGCTGTACCGAGGGGTGCAGGCAGCTAGTATTGGACTTTGGGAGGCTGTCGCAAGAGAGAGCGCCAGCGTTTGTGGGGCTGTGAATGGGGTTGCGTGGCTCCTTGAAGAGCAGCAAGAGCTTTTGGTCCTGGCCCCTTTGGTGTGGGAGGAATCCCTGGACGTTCGCAATTGCTGAGCCGGGCTCCGGCTGTACTCGGTAGTGCAGGCAGGTAGTATTGGACTTTGGGAGGCTGTCGCAAGAGAGAGCGCCAGCGTTTGTGGGGCTGTGAATGGGGTTGCCTGGCTCCTTGAAGAGCAGCAAGAGCTTTTGGTCCTGGCCCCTTTGGTGTGGCAGGAATCCCCGGACATTCGCGGTTCCTGAGCCGGGCTCCGGCTGTACTCGGTGGTGCAGGCAGGTAGTATTGGACTTTGGGAGGCTGTCGCAAGAGAGAGCACCAGCATTTGTGGGGCTGTGAATGGGGTTGCCTGGCTCCTTGAAGAGCAGCAAGAGCTTTTGGTCCTGGCCCCTTTGGTGTGGCAGGAATCCCTGGACGTTTGCAATTGGTGAGCCGGGCTCCGGCCGTACCGAGTGGTGCAGGCAGCTAGTATTGGACTTTGGGAGGCTGTCGCAAGAGAGAGCGCCAGTGTTTGTGGGGCTGTGAATGGGGTTGCCTGGCTCCTTGAAGAGCAGCAAGAGCTTTTGGTCCTGGCCCCTTTGGTGTGGGAGGAATCCCCGGACGTTTGCAATTGCTGAGCCGGGCTCCGGCTGTACTCAGCGGCGCAGGCAGGTAGTATTGGACTTTGGGAGGCTGTCGCAAGAGAGAGCGCCATCGTTTGTGGGGCTGTGAATGGGGTTGCCTGGCTCCTTGAAGAGCAGCAAGAGCTTTTGGTGCTGGCCCCTTTGGTGTGGGAGGAATCCCTGGACGTTTGCAATTGGTGAGCCGGGCTCCGGCCGTACCGAGGGGTGCAGGCAGGTAGTATTGGACTTTGGGAGGCTGTCGCAAGAGAGAGCGCCATCGTTTGTGGGTCTGTGAATGGGGTTGCCTGGCTCCTTGAAGAGCAGCTAGAGCTTTTGGTGCTGGCCCCTTTGGTGTGGGAGGAATCCCTGGACGTTCGCAATTGCTGAGCCGGGCTCTGGCTGTACTCAGCGGCGCAGGCAGGTAGTATTGGACTTTGGGAGGCTGTCGCAAGAGAGAGCGCCATCGTTTGTGGGGCTGTGAATGGGGTTGCGTGGCTCCTTGAAGAGCAGCAAGAGCTTTTGGTCCTGGCCCCTTTGGCGTGGGAGGAATCCCTGGACGTTCACAATTGCTGAGCCGGGCTCTGGCTGTACTCAGCGGCACAGGCAGGTAGTATTGGACTTTGGGAGGCTGTCGCAAGAGAGAGCGCCAGCGTTTGTGGGGCTGTGAATGGGGTTGCCTGGCTCCTTGAAGAGCAGCAAGAGCTTTTGGTCCTGGCCCCTTTGGTGTGGGAGGAATCCCTGGACGTTTGCAATTGCTGAGCCGGGCTCCAGCCGTACCGAGGGGTGCAGGCAGCTAGTATTGGACTTTGGGAGGCTGTTGCAAGAGAGAGCGCCAGCGTTTGTGGGTCTGTGAATGGGCTTGCCTGGCTCCTTGAAGAGCAGCAAGAGCTTTTGGTCCTGGCCCCTTTGGTGTGGGAGGAATCCCCGGACGTTCGCAGTTCCTGAGCCGGGCTCCGGCTGTACTCGGTAGTGCAGGCAGGTAGTATTGGACTTTGGGAGGCTGTCGCAAGAGAGAGCGCCATCGTTTGTGGGGCTGTGAATGGGGTTGCCTGGCTCCTTGAAGAGCAGCTAGAGCTTTTGGTCCTGGCCCCTTTGGTGTGGGAGGAATCCCTGGACGTTTGCAATTGCTGAGCCGGGCTCTGGCTGTACCGAGGGGTGCAGGCAGCTAGTATTGGACTTTGGGAGGCTGTCGCAAGAGAGAGCGCCAGCGTTTGTGGGGCTGTGAATGGGGTTGCCTGGCTCCTTGAAGAGCAGCAAGAGCTTTTGGTCCTGGCCCCTTTGGTGTGGGAGGAATCCCTGGACGTTCGCAATTGCTGAGCCGGGCTCCGGCCGTACCGAGGGGTGCAGGCAGCTAGTATTGGACTTTGGGAGGCTGTCGCAAGAGAGAGCGCCAGCGTTTGTGGGGCTGTGAATGGGGTTGCCTGGCTCCTTGAAGAGCAGCAAGAGCTTTTGGTCCTGGCCCCTTTGGTGTGGGAGGAATCCCCGGACGTTCACAATTGCTGAGCCGGGCTCCGGCTGTACTCGGTGGTGCAGGCAGGTAGTATTGGACTTTGGGAGGCTGTCGCAAGAGAGAGCGCCAGCGTTTGTGGGGCTGTGAATGGGGTTGCGTGGCTCCTTGAAGAGCAGCAAGAGCTTTTGGTCGTGGCACCTTTGGTGTGGCAGGAATCCCTGGACGTTTGCAATTGCTTAGCTGGGCTCCGGCTGTACTCAGCGGCGCAGGCAGCTAGTATTGGACTTTGGGAGGCTGTCGCAAGAGAGAGCGCCATCGTTTGTGGGGCTGTGAATGGGGTTGCCTGGCTCCTTGAAGAGCAGCAAGAGCTTTTGGTCCTGGCCCCTTTGGTGTGGCAGGAATCCCTGGACGTTTGCAATTGCTGAGCCTGGCTCCGGCTGTACCGCGGGGCGCAGGCAGGTAGTATTGGACTTTGGGAGGCTGTCGCAAGAGAGAGCGCCATCGTTTGTGGGGCTGTGAATGGGGTTGCCTGGCTCCTTGAAGAGCAGCAAGAGCTTTTGGTCCTGGCCCCTTTGGTGTGGCAGGAATCCTTGGACGTTCGCAATTGGTGAGCCGGTGTCCGGCTCTACCGAGGGGTGCAGGCAGCTAGTATTGGACTTTGGGAGGCTGTCGCAAGAGAGAGCGCCAGCGTTTGTGGGGCTGTGAATGGGGTTGCCTGGCTCCTTGAAGAGCAGCAAGAGCTTTTGGTCCTGGCACCTTTGGTGTGGGAGGAATCCCTGGACGTTCGCAGTTCCTGAGCCGGGCTCCGGCTGTACTCGGTGGTGCAGGCAGGTAGTATTGGACTTTGGGAGGCTGTCGCAAGAGAGAGCGCCATCGTTTGTGGGGCTGTGAATGGGGTTGCGTGGCTCCTTGAAGAGCAGCAAGAGCTTTTGGTCCTGGCCCCTTTGGTGTGGGAGGAATCCCCGGACGTTCGCAGTTCCTGAGCCAGGCTCCGGCTGTACTCGGTGGTGCAGGCAGGTAGTATTGGACTTTGGGAGGCTGTCGCAAGAGAGAGCGCCCGCGTTTGTGGGGCTGTTAATGGGGTTGCCTGGCTCCTTGAAGAGCAGCAAGAGCTTTTGGTCCTGGCCCCTTTGGTGTGGGAGGAATCCCTGGACGTTTGCAATTGCTGAGCCGGGCTCTGGCTGTACTCGGTTGTGCAGGCAGCTAGTATTGGACTTTGGGAGGCTGTCGCAAGAGAGAGCGCCATCGTTTGTGGGGCTGTGAATGGGGTTGCCTGGCTCCTTGAAGAGCAGCAAGAGCTTTTGGTCCTGGCCCCTTTGGTGTGGGAGGAATCCCTGGACGTTTGCAATTGCTGAGCCGGGCTCTGGCTGTACTCAGCGGCGCAGGCAGCTAGTATTGGACTTTGGGAGGCTGTCGCAAGAGAGAGCGCCAGCGTTTGTGGGGCTGTGAATGGGGTTGCCTGGCTCCTTGAAGAGCAGCAAGAGCTTTTGGTCCTGACCCCTTTGGTGTGGGAGGAATCCCCGGACGTTCGCAGTTCCTGAGCCAGGCTCCGGCTGTACTCGGTAGTGCAGGCAGCTAGTATTGGACTTTGGGAGGCTGTCGCAAGAGAGAGCGCCAGCGTTTGTGGGGCTGTGAATGGGGTTGCCTGGCTCCTTGAAGAGCAGCTAGAGCTTTTGGTCCTGGCCCCTTTGGTGTGGGAGGAATCCCTGGACATTTGCAATTGGTGAGCCGGGCTCCGTCCGTACCGAGGGGTGCAGGCAGCTAGTATTGGACTTTGGGAGGCTGTCGCAAGAGAGAGCGCCAGCGTTTGTGGGGCTGTGAATGGGGTTGCCTGGCTCCTTGAAGAGCAGCAAGAGCTTTTGGTCCTGGCCCCTTTGTTGTGGCAGGAATCCCTGGACGTTTGCAATTGCTGAGCCGGGGTCCGGCCGTACCGAGGGGTGCAGGCAGCTAGTATTGGACTTTGGGAGGCTGTCGCAAGAGAGAGCGCCAGAGTTTGTGGGGCTGTGAATGGGGTTGCCTGGCTCCTTGAAGAGCAGCAAGAGCTTCTGGTCCTGGCCCCTTTGGTGTGGGAGGAATCCCTGGACGTTTGCAATTGGTGAGCCGGGCTCCGGCCGCACCGAGGGGCGCAGGCAGGTAGTATTGGACTTTGGGAGGCTGTCGCAAGAGAGAGCGCCAGCGTTTGTGGGGCTGTGAATGGGGTTGCCTGGCTCCTTGAAGAGCAGCTAGAGCTTTTGGTCCTGGCCCCTTTGGTGTGGGAGGAATCCCTGGACGTTTGCAATTGCTGAGCCGGGCTCTGGCTGTACTCAGTGGCGCAGGCAGCTAGTATTGGACTTTGGGAGGCTGTCGCAAGAGAGAGCGCCATCGTTTGTGGGGCTGTGAATGGGGTTGCCTGGCTCCTTGAAGAGCAGCAAGAGCTTTTGGTCCTGGCCCCTTTGGTGTGGGAGGAATCCCCGGACGTTCGCAGTTCCTGAGCCGGGCTCTGGCTGTACTCGGTGGTGCAGGCAGCTAGTATTGGACTTTGGGAGGCTGTCGCAAGAGAGAGCGCCAGCATTTGTGGGGCTGTGAATGGGGTTGCGTGGCTCCTTGAAGAGCAGCAAGAGCTTTTGGTCCTGGCACCTTTGGTGTGGGAGGAATCCCTGGACGTTCACAATTGCTGAGCCGGGCTCCGGCTGTACCGAGGGGTGCAGGCAGCTAGTATTGGACTTTGGGAGGCTGTCGCAAGAGAGAGCGCCAGCGTTTGTGGGGCTGTGAATGGGGTTGCGTGGCTCCTTGAAGAGCAGCAAGAGCTTTTGGTCCTGGCCCCTTTGGTGTGGGAGGAATCCCTGGACGTTCGCAATTGCTGAGCCGGGCTCCGGCCGTACCGAGGGGTGCAGGCAGGTAGTATTGGACTTTGGGAGGCTGTCGCAAGAGAGAGCGCCAGCGTTTGTGGGGCTGTGAATGGGGTTGCCTGGCTCCTTGAAGAGCAGCAAGAGCTTTTGGTCCTGGCCCCTTTGGTGTGGGAGGAATCCCTGGACGTTTGCAATTGCTGAGCCGGGCTCCGGCTGTACTCGGTGGTGCAGGCAGCTAGTATTGGACTTTGGGAGGCTGTCGCAAGAGAGAGCGCCCGCGTTTGTGGGGCTGTGAATGGGGTTGCCTGGCTCCTTGAAGAGCAGCAAGAGCTTTTGGTCCTGGCCCCTTTGGTGTGGGAGGAATCCCTGGACGTTCGCAATTGCTGAGCCGGGCTCCGGCTGTACTCAGCAGCACAGGCAGCTAGTGTTGGACTTTGGGAAGCTGTCGCAAGAGAGAGCGCCCGCGTTTGTGGGGCTGTGAATGGGGTTGCCTGGCTCCTTGAAGAGCAGCAAGAGCTTTTGGTCCTGGCACCTTTGGTGTGGCAGGAATCCCTGGACGTTCGCAATTGCTGAGCCGGGGTCCGGCCGTGCCGAGCAGCGCAGGCAGCTAGTATTGGACTTTGGGAGGCTGTCGCAAGAGAGAGCGCCATCGTTTGTGGGGCTGTGAATGGGGTTGCCTGGCTCCTTGAAGAGCAGCAAGAGCTTTTGGTCCTGGCCCCTTTGGTGTGGGAGGAATCCCTGGACGTTCGCAATTGCTGAGCCGGGCTCCGGCTGTACTCGGTAGTGCAGGCAGGTAGTATTGGACTTTGGGAGGCTGTTGCAAGAGAGAGCGCCATCGTTTGTGGGGCTGTGAATGGGGTTGCCTGGCTCCTTGAAGAGCAGCAAGAGCTTTTGGTCCTGGCCCCTTTGGTGTGGGAGGAATCCCTGGACGTTCACAATTGCTGAGCCGGGCTCCGGCCGTACCGAGGGGTGCAGGCAGCTAGTATTGGACTCTGGGAGGCTGTCGCAAGAGAGAGCGCCATCGTTTGTGGGGCTGTGAATGGGGTTGCGTGGCTCCTTGAAGAGCAGCAAGAGGTTTTGGTCCTCGCCCCTTTGGTGTGGGAGGAATCCCTGGACGTTCGCAGTTCCTGAGCCGGGCTCCGGCTGTACTCGGTGGTGCAGGCAGCTAGTATTGGACTTTGGGAGGCTGTCGCAAGAGAGAGCGCCAGCGTTTGTGGGGCTGTGAATGGGGTTGCCTGGCTCCTTGAAGAGCAGCTAGAGCTTTTGGTCCTGGCCCCTTTGGTGTGGGAGGAATCCCTGGACGTTTGCAATTGCTGAGCCGGGCTCTGGCTGTACTCGGTGGTGCAGGCAGCTAGTATTGGACTTTGGGAGGCTGTCGCAAGAGAGAGCGCCATCGTTTGTGGGGCTGTGAATGGGGTTGCGTGGCTCCTTGAAGAGCAGCAAGAGCTTTTGGTCCTGGCCCCTTTGGTGTGGGAGGAATCCCTGGACGTTCGCAATTGCTGAGCCGGGGTCCGGCCGTACCGAGGGCTGCAGGCAGGTAGTATTGGACTTTGGGAGGCTGTCGCAAGAGAGAGCGCCATCGTTTGTGGGGCTGTGAATGGGGTTGCGTGGCTCCTTGAAGAGCAGCAAGAGCTTTTGGTCCTGGCCCCTTTGGTGTGGGAGGAATCCCCGGACGTTCACAATTGCTGAGCTGGGCTCCGCCTGTACCGAGCGGCGCAGGCAGCTAGTGTTGGACATTGGGAGGCTGTCGCAAGAGAGAGCGCCATCGTTTGTGGGGCTGTGAATGGGGTTGCCTGGCTCCTTGAAGAGCAGCAAGAGCTTTTGGTCCTGGCACCTTTGGTGTGGGAGGAATCCCTGGACGTTCGCAGTTCCTGAGCCGGGCTCTGGCTGTACTCGGTGGTGCAGGTAGCTAGTATTGGACTTTGGGAGGCTGTCGCAAGAGAGAGCGCCATCGTTTGTGGGGCTGTGAATGGGGTTGCCTGGCTCCTTGAAGAGCAGCAAGAGCTTTTGGTGCTGGCCCCTTTGGTGTGGGAGGAATCCCTGGACGTTCGCAATTGCTGAGCCGGGCTCCGGCTGTACTCGGTGGTGCAGGCAGCTAGTATTGGACTTTGGGAGGCTGTCGCAAGAGAGAGCGCCATCGTTTGTGGGGCTGTGAATGGGGTTGCGTGGCTCCTTGAAGAGCAGCAAGAGCTTTTGGTGCTGGCCCCTTTGGTGTGGCAGGAATCCCTGGACGTTTGCACTTGCTGAGCCGGGCTCCGGCCGTACCGAGGGGTGCAGGCAGGTAGTATTGGACTTTGGGAGGCTGTCGCAAGAGAGAGCGCCCGCGTTTGTGGGGCTGTGAATGGGGTTGCCTGGCTCCTTGAAGAGCAGCAAGAGCTTTTGGTCCTGGCCCCTTTGGTGTGGGAGGAATCCCTGGACGTTCGCAGTTCCTGAGCCGGGCTCCAGCCGTACTGAGGGCTGCAGGCAGGTAGTATTGGACTTTGGGAGGCTGTCGCAAGAGAGAGCGCCAGCGTTTGTGGGGCTGTGAATGGGGTTGCGTGGCTCCTTGAAGAGCAGCAAGAGCTTTTGGTCCTGGCCCCTTTGGTGTGGGAGGAATCCCTGGACGTTCGCAATTGCTGAGCCGGGCTCCGGCTGTAGTCGGTGGTGCAGGCAGCTAGTATTGGACTTTGGGAGGCTGTCGCAAGAGAGAGCGCCAGCGTTTGTGGGGCTGTGAATGGGGTTGCCTGGCTCCTTGAAGAGCAGCAAGAGCTTTTGGTCCTGGCCCCTTTGGTGTGGGAGGAATCCCCGGACGTTCACAATTGCTGAGCCGGGCTCCGGCCGTACCGAGCGGCGCAGGCAGCTAGTATTGGACTTTGGGAGGCTGTCGCAAGAGAGAGCGCCATCGTTTGTGGGGCTGTGAATGGGGTTGCCTGGCTCCTTGAAGAGCAGCAAGAGCTTTTGGTCCTGGCCCCTTTGGTGTGGGAGGAATCCCTGGACGTTCGCAGTTGCTGAGCCAGGCTCCGGCTGTACCGAGGGGTGCAGGCAGGTAGTATTGGACTTTGGGAGGCTGTCGCAAGAGAGAGCGCCATCGTTTGTGGGGCTGTGAATGGGGTTGCGTGGCTCCTTGAAGAGCAGCAAGAGCTTTTGGTGCTGGCCCCTTTGGTGTGGGAGGAATCCCTGGACGTTTGCAGTTCCTGAGCCGGGCTCCGGCTGTACTGGGTGGTGCAGGCAGGTAGTATTGGACTTTGGGAGGCTGTCGCAAGAGAGAGCGCCATCGTTTGTGGGGCTGTGAATGGGGTTGCGTGGCTCCTTGAAGAGCAGCAAGAGCTTTTGGTCCTGGCCCCTTTGGTGTGGGAGGAATCCCTGGACGTTTGCAGTTGCTGAGCCGGGCTCCGGCTGTACTCAGCAGCGCAGGCAGCTAGTGTTGGACTTTGGGAGGCTGTCGCAAGAGAGAGCGCCAGCGTTTGTGGGGCTGTGAATGGGGTTGCCTGGCTCCTTGAAGAGCAGCAAGAGCTTTTGGTCCTGGCACCTTTGGTGTGGGAGGAATCCCTGGACGTTTGCAATTGCTGAGCTGGGCTCCGGCTGTACCGAGCGGCGCAGGCAGCTAGTATTGGACTTTGGGAGGCTGTCGCAAGAGAGAGCGCCATCGTTTGTGGGGCTGTGAATGGGGTTGCCTGGCTCCTTGAAGAGCAGCAAGAGCTTTTGGTGCTGGCCCCTTTGGTGTGGGAGGAATCCCTGGACGTTCGCAATTGCTGAGCCGGGGTCCGGCCGTACCGAGGGGTGCAGGCAGGTAGTATTGGACTTTGGGAGGCTGTCGCAAGAGAGAGCGCCAGCGTTTGTGGGGCTGTGAATGGGGTTGCGTGGCTCCTTGAAGAGCAGCAAGAGCTTTTGGTCCTGGCCCCTTTGGTGTGGGAGGAATCCCCGGACGTTCACAATTGCTGAGCCGGGCTCCGCCTGTACCGAGCGGCGCAGGCAGCTAGTGTTGGACATTGGGAGGCTGTCGCAAGAGAGAGCGCCATCGTTTGTGGGGCTGTGAATGGGGTTGCCTGGCTCCTTGAAGAGCAGCAAGAGCTTTTGGTCCTGGCACCTTTGGTGTGGGAGGAATCCCTGGACGTTCGCAGTTCCTGAGCCGGGCTCTAGCTGTACTCGGTGGTGCAGGCAGCTAGTATTGGACTTTGGGAGGCTGTCGCAAGAGAGAGCGCCATCGTTTGTGGGGCTGTGAATGGGGTTGCGTGGCTCCTTGAAGAGCAGCAAGAGCTTTTGGTGCTGGCCCCTTTGGTGTGGCAGGAATCCCTGGACGTTTGCAATTGCTGAGCCGGGCTCCGGCTGTACTCGGTGGTGCAGGCAGGTAGTATTGGACTTTGGGAGGCTGTCGCAAGAGAGAGCGCCCGCGTTTGTGGGGCTGTGAATGGGGTTGCCTGGCTCCTTGAAGAGCAGCAAGAGCTTTTGGTCCTGGCCCCTTTGGTGTGGGAGGAATCCCTGGACGTTCGCAGTTCCTGAGCCGGGCTCCAGCCGTACTGAGGGCTGCAGGCAGGTAGTATTGGACTTTGGGAGGCTGTCGCAAGAGAGAGCGCCATCGTTTGTGGGGCTGTGAATGGGGTTGCGTGGCTCCTTGAAGAGCAGCAAGAGCTTTTGGTCCTGGCCCCTTTGGTGTGGGAGGAATCCCTGGACGTTCGCAATTGCTGAGCCGGGCTCCGGCTGTACTCGGTGGTGCAGGCAGCTAGTATTGGACTTTGGGAGGCTGTCGCAAGAGAGAGCGCCAGCGTTTGTGGGGCTGTGAATGGGGTTGCCTGGCTCCTTGAAGAGCAGCAAGAGCTTTTGGTCCTGGCCCCTTTGGTGTGGGAGGAATCCCCGGACGTTCACAATTGCTGAGCCGGGCTCCGGCTGTACCGAGCGGCGCAGGCAGCTAGTGTTGGACATTGGGAGGCTGTCGCAAGAGAGAGCGCCATCATTTGTGGGGCTGTGAATGGGGTTGCCTGGCTCCTTGAAGAGCAGCAAGAGCTTTTGGTGCTGGCCCCTTTGGTGTGGGAGGAATCCCTGGACGTTCACAGTTCCTGAGCCGGGCTCTGGCTGTACTCGGTGGTGCAGGTAGCTAGTATTGGACTTTGGGAGGCTGTCGCAAGAGAGAGCGCCATCGTTTGTGGGGCTGTGAATGGGGTTGCCTGGCTCCTTGAAGAGCAGCAAGAGCTTTTGGTCCTGGCACCTTTGGTGTGGCAGGAATCCCTGGACGTTCGCAGTTCTTGAGCCGGGCTCCGGCTGTACTCGGTGGTGCAGGCAGCTAGTATTGGACTTTGGGAGGCTGTCGCAAGAGAGAGCGCCATCGTTTGTGGGGCTGTGAATGGGGTTGCCTGGCTCCTTGAAGAGCAGCAAGAGCTTTTGGTCCTGGCCCCTTTGGTGTGGGAGGAATCCCTGGACGTTCGCAGTTCCTGAGCCGGGCTCCAGCCGTACTGAGGGGTGCGGGCAGGTAGTATTGGACTTTGGGAGGCTGTCGCAAGAGAGAGCGCCATCGTTTGTGGGGCTGTGAATGGGGTTGCCTGGCTCCTTGAAGAGCAGCAAGACCTTTTGGTCCTGGCACCTTTGGTGTGGGAGGAATCCCTGCACGTTCGCAATTGCTGAGCTGCGGTCCGGCCGTACCGAGGGGTGCAGGCAGATATTATTGGACTTTGGGAGGCTGTCGCAAGAGAGAGCGCCAGCGTTTGTGGGGCTGTGAATGGGGTTGCCTGGCTCCTTGAAGAGCAGCAAGAGCTTTTGGTCCTGGCCCCTTTGGTGTGGGAGGAATCCCCGGACGTTCACAATTGCTGAGCCGGGCTCCGGCTGTACCGAGCGGCGCAGGCAGCTAGTGTTGGACATTGGGAGGCTGTCGCAAGAGAGAGCGCCAGCGTTTGTGGGGCTGTGAATGGGGTTGCCTGGCTCCTTGAAGAGCAGCAAGAGCTTTTGGTCCTGGCCCCTTTGGTGTGGGAGGAATCCCTGGACGTTTGCAGTTCCTGAGCCTGGCTCCGGCTGTACTCGGTGGTGCAGGCAGGTAGTATTGGACTTTGGGAGGCTGTCACAAGAGAGAGCGCCAGCGTTTGTGGGGCTGTGAATGGGGTTGCCTGCCTCCTTGAAGAGCAGCTAGAGCTTTTGGTCCTGGCACCTTTGGTGTGGGAGGAATCCCTGGACGTTCGCAATTGCTGAGCTGGGCTCCGGCTGTACTCAGCAGCGCAGGCAGCTAGTGTTGGACTTTGGGAGGCTGTCGCAAGAGAGCGCGCCATCGTTTTTGGGGCTGTGAATGGGGTTGCCTGGCTCCTTGAAGAGCAGCAAGACCTTTTGGTCCTGGCACCTTTGGTGTGGGAGGAATCCCTGCACGTTCGCAATTGCTGAGCTGCGGTCCGGCCGTACCGAGGGGTGCAGGCAGCTAGTATTGGAGTTTGGGAGGCTGTCCCAAGAGAGAGCGCCAGCGTTTGTGGGGCTGTGAATGGGGTTGCCTGGCTCCTTGAAGAGCAGCAAGAGCTTTTGGTCCTGGCCCCTTTGGTGTGGGAGGAATCCCTGGACGTTCGCAATTGCTGAGCCTGGCTCCGGCCGTACCGAGGGGTGCAGGCAGGTAGTATTGGACTTTGGGAGGCTGTCGCAAGAGAGAGCGCCAGCGTTTGTGGGGCTGTGAATGGGGTTGCGTGGCTCCTTGAAGAGCAGCAAGAGCTTTTGGTCCTGGCCCCTTTGGTGTGGGAGGAATCCCTGGACGTTCGCAATTGCTGAGCCGGGCTCCGGCCGTACCGAGCGGCGCAGGCAGCTAGTATTGGACTTTGGGAGGCTGTCGCAAGAGAGAGCGCCATTGTTTGTGGGGCTGTGAATGGGGTTGCCTGGCTCCTTGAAGAGCAGCAAGAGCTTTTTGTCCTGGCCCCTTTGGTGTGGGAGGAATCCCTGGACGTTCGCAATTGCTGAGCCGGGCTCCGGCCGTACCGAGGGGTGCAGGCAGCTAGTATTGGAGTTTGGGAGGCTGTCCCAAGAGAGAGCGCCAGCGTTTGTGGGGCTGTGAATGGGGTTGCCTGGCTCCTTGAAGAGCAGCAAGAGCTTTTGGTCCTGGCCCCTTTGGTGTGGGAGGAATCCCTGGACGTTCGCAATTGCTGAGCCTGGCTCCGGCCGTACCGAGGTGTGCAGGCAGGTAGTATTGGACTTTGGGAGGCTGTCGCAAGAGAGAGCGCCAGCGTTTGTGGGGCTGTGAATGGGGTTGCGTGGCTCCTTGAAGAGCAGCAAGAGCTTTTGGTCCTGGCCCCTTTGGTGTGGGAGGAATCCCTGGACGTTCGCAATTGCTGAGCCGGGCTCCGGCCGTACCGAGCGGCGCAGGCAGCTAGTATTGGACTTTGGGAGGCTGTCGCAAGAGAGAGCGCCAGCGTTTGTGGGGCTGTGAATGGGGTTGCCTGGCTCCTTGAAGAGCAGCAAGAGCTTTTGGTGCTGGCCCCTTTGGTGTGGCAGGAATCCCCGGACATTCGCGGTTCCTGAGCCGGGCTCCGGCTGTACTCGGTGGTGCAGGCAGCTAGTATTGGACTTTGGGAGGCTGTCGCAAGAGAGAGCGCCATCGTTTGTGGGGCTGTGAATGGGGTTGCCTGGCTCCTTGAAGAGCAGCAAGAGCTTTTGGTGCTGGCCCCTTTGGTGTGGGAGGAATCCCTGGACGTTCGCAATTGCTGAGCCGGGCTCCGGCTGTACCGAGTGGCGCAGGCAGCTAGTATTGGACTTTGGGAGGCTGTCGCAAGAGAGAGCGCCATCGTTTGTGGGGCTGTGAATGGGGTTGCCTGGCTCCTTGAAGAGCAGCAAGAGCTTTTGGTCCTGGCCCCTTTGGTGTGGGAGGAATCCCTGGACGTTCGCAGTTGCTGAGCCAGGCTCCGGCTGTACCGAGGGGTGCAGGCAGGTAGTATTGGACTTTGGGAGGCTGTCGCAAGAGAGAGCGCCATCGTTTGTGGGGCTGTGAATGGGGTTGCGTGGCTCCTTGAAGAGCAGCAAGAGCTTTTGGTGCTGGCCCCTTTGGTGTGGGAGGAATCCCTGGACGTTTGCAGTTCCTGAGCCTGGCTCCGGCTGTACTGGGTGGTGCAGGCAGGTAGTATTGGACTTTGGGAGGCTGTCGCAAGAGAGAGCGCCAGCGTTTGTGGGGCTGTGAATGGGGTTGCGTGGCTCCTTGAAGAGCAGCAAGAGCTTTTGGTCCTGGCCCCTTTGGTGTGGCAGGAATCCCTGGACGTTCGCAATTGCTGAGCCGGGCTCCGGCTGTACCGAGCGGCGCAGGCAGGTAGTATTGGACTTTGGGAGGCTGTCGCAAGAGAGAGCGCCAGCGTTTGTGGGGCTGTGAATGGGGTTGCCTGGCTCCTTGAAGAGCAGCAAGAGCTTTTGGTCCTGGCCCCTTTGGTGTGGGAGGAATCCCTGGACGTTTGCAATTGCTGAGCCGGGCTCCGGCTGTAGTCGGTGGTGCAGGCAGCTAGTATTGGACTTTGGGAGGCTGTCGCAAGAGAGAGCGCCATCGTTTGTGGGGCTGTGAATGGGGTTGCCTGGCTCCTTGAAGAGCAGCAAGAGCTTTTGGTCCTGGCCCCTTTGGTGTGGCAGGAATCCCTGGACGTTTGCAATTGCTGAGCCGGGCTCCGGCTGTACTCGGTGGTGCAGGCAGCTAGTATTGGACTTTGGGAGGCTGTCGCAAGAGAGAGTGCCATCGTTTGTGGGGCTGTGAATGGGGTTGCGTGGCTCCTTGAAGAGCAGCAAGAGCTTTTGGTCCTGGCCCCTTTGGTGTGGCAGGAATCCCTGGACGTTCGCAATTGCTGAGCCTTGCTCCGGCTGTACCGAGGGGTGCAGGCAGCTAGTATTGGACTTTGGGAGGCTGTCACAAGAGAGAGCGCCATCGTTTGTGGGGCTGTGAATGGGGTTGCCTGGCTCCTTGAAGAGCAGCAAGAGCTTTTGGTCCTGGCACCTTTGGTGTGGGAGGAATCCCTGGACGTTCGCAATTGCTGAGCCGGGCTCCGGCTGTAGTCGGTGGTGCAGGCAGCTAGTATTGGACTTCGGGAGGCTGTCGCAAGAGAGAGCGCCATCGTTTGTGGGGCTGTGAATGGGGTTGCCTGGCTCCTTGAAGAGCAGCAAGAGCTTTTGGTCCTGGCCCCTTTGGTGTGGGAGGAATCCCTGGACGTTCACAATTGCTGAGCCGGGCTCCGGCCGTACCGAGGGGTGCAGGCAGCTATTATTGGACTTTGGGAGGCTGTCGCAAGAGAGAGCGCCATCGTTTGTGGGGCTGTGAATGGGGTTGCGTGGCTCCTTGAAGAGCAGCAAGAGCTTTTGGTCCTGGCCCCTTTGGTGTGGGAGGAATCCCTGGACGTTCGCAATTGCTGAGCCGGGCTCCGGCCGTACTCAGCGGCGCAGGCAGCTAGTATTGGACTTTGGGAGGCTGTCGCAAGAGAGAGCGCCAGCGTTTGTGGGGCTGTGAATGGGGTTGCCTGGCTCCTTGAAGAGCAGCAAGAGCTTTTGGTCCTGGCCCCTTTGGTGTGGGAGGAATCCCTGGACGTTCGCAATTGCTGAGCCTTGCTCCGGCTGTACCGAGGGGTGCAGGCAGCTATTATTGGACTTTGGGAGGCTGTCGCAAGAGAGAGCGCCAGCGTTTGTGGGGCTGTGAATGGGGTTGCCTGGCTCCTTGAAGAGCAGCAAGAGCTTTTGGTCCTGGCCCCTTTGGTGTGGCAGGAATCCCTGGACGTTCGCAATTGCTGAGCCGGGCTCCGGCCGTACCGAGGGGTGCAGGCAGGTAGTATTAGACTTTGGGAGGCTGTCGCAAGAGAGAGCGCCCGCGTTTGTGGGGCTGTGAATGGGGTTGCCTGGCTCCTTGAAGAGCAGCAAGAGCTTTTGGTCGTGGCACCTTTCGTGTGGGAGGAATCCCTGGACGTTCGCAATTGCTGAGCCGGGCTCCGGCTGTACTCGGTGGTGCAGGTAGCTAGTATTGGACTTTGGGAGGCTGTCGCAAGAGAGAGCGCCATCGTTTGTGAGGCTGTGAATGGGGTTGCCTGGCTCCTTGAAGAGCAACAAGAGCTTTTGGTCCTGGCACCTTTGGTGTGGGAGGAATCCCTGGACGTTCGCAGTTCCTGAGCCGGGCTCCAGCTGTACTCGGTGGTGCAGGCAGGTAGTATTGGACTTTGGGAGGCTGTCGCAAGAGAGAGCGCCATCGTTTGTGGGGCTGTGAATGGGGTTGCCTGGCTCCTTGAAGAGCAGCAAGAGCTTTTGGTCCTGGCCCCTTTGGTGTGGGAGGAATCCCTGGACGTTCGCAATTGCTGAGCCGGGCTCCGGCTGTACCGAGCGGCGCAGGCAGCTAGTATTGGACTTTGGGAGGCTGTCGCAAGAGAGAGCGCCAGCGTTTGTGGGGCTGTGAATGGGGTTGCCTGGCTCCTTGAAGAGCAGCAAGAGCTTTTGGTCCTGGCCCCTTTGGTGTGGGAGGAATCCCTGGACGTTCGCAGTTCCTGAGCCGGGCTCCGGCTGTAGTCGGTGGTGCAGGCAGCTAGTATTGGACTTTGGGAGGCTGTCGCAAGAGAGAGCGCCATCGTTTGTGGGGCTGTGAATGGGGTTGCCTGGCTCCTTGAAGAGCAGCAAGAGCTTTTGGTCCTGGCCCCTTTGGTGTGGCAGGAATCCCTGGACGTTTGCAATTGCTGAGCCGGGCTCCGGCTGTACTCGGTGGTGCAGGCAGCTAGTATTGGACTTTGGGAGGCTGTCGCAAGAGAGAGTGCCATCGTTTGTGGGGCTGTGAATGGGGTTGCGTGGCTCCTTGAAGAGCAGCAAGAGCTTTTGGTCCTGGCCCCTTTGGTGTGGCAGGAATCCCTGGACGTTCGCAATTGCTGAGCCGGGCTCCGGCTGTACCGAGGGGTGCAGGCAGCTAGTATTGGACTTTGGGAGGCTGTCACAAGAGAGAGCGCCATCGTTTGTGGGGCTGTGAATGGGGTTGCCTGGCTCCTTGAAGAGCAGCAAGAGCTTTTGGTCCTGGCCCCTTTGGTGTGGGAGGAATCCCTGGACGTTCGCAATTGCTGAGCCGGGCTCCGGCTGTAGTCGGTGGTGCAGGCAGCTAGTATTGGACTTCGGGAGGCTGTCGCAAGAGAGAGCGCCATCGTTTGTGGGGCTGTGAATGGGGTTGCCTGGCTCCTTGAAGAGCAGCAAGAGCTTTTGGTCCTGGCCCCTTTGGTGTGGGAGGAATCCCTGGACGTTCACAATTGCTGAGCCGGGCTCCGGCCGTACCGAGGGGTGCAGGCAGGTAGTATTGGACTTTGGGAGGCTGTCGCAAGAGAGAGCGCCAGTGTTTGTGGGGCTGTGAATGGGGTTGCCTGGCTCCTTGAAGAGCAGCAAGAGCTTTTGGTCCTGGCCCCTTTGGTGTGGGAGGAATCCCTGGACGTTCGCAATTGCTGAGCCGGGCTCCGGCCGTACTCAGCGGCGCAGGCAGCTAGTATTGGACTTTGGGAGGCTGTCGCAAGAGAGAGGGCCAGCGTTTGTGGGGCTGTGAATGGGGTTGCCTGGCTCCTTGAAGAGCAGCAAGAGCTTTTGGTCCTGGCCCCTTTGGTGTGGGAGGAATCCCTGGACGTTCGCAATTGCTGAGCCGGGGTCCGGCCGTACCGAGGGGTGCAGGCAGCTATTATTGGACTTTGGGAGGCTGTCGCAAGAGAGAGCGCCAGCGTTTGTGGGGCTGTGAATGGGGTTGCCTGGCTCCTTGAAGAGCAGCAAGAGCTTTTGGTCCTGGCCCCTTTGGTGTGGCAGGAATCCCTGGACGTTCGCAATTGCTGAGCCGGGCTCCGGCCGTACCGAGGGGTGCAGGCAGGTAGTATTGGACTTTGGGAGGCTGTCGCAAGAGAGAGCGCCAGCGTTTGTGGGGCTGTGAATGGGGTTGCGTGGCTCCTTGAAGAGCAGCAAGAGCTTTTGGTCCTGGCCCCTTTGGTGTGGGAGGAATCCCTGGACGTTCGCAATTGCTGAGCCGGGCTCCGGCCGTACCGAGCGGCGCAGGCAGCTAGTATTGGACTTTGGGAGGCTGTCGCAAGAGAGAGCGCCAGCGTTTGTGGGGCTGTGAATGGGGTTGCCTGGCTCCTTGAAGAGCAGCAAGAGCTTTTGGTGCTGGCCCCTTTGGTGTGGCAGGAATCCCCGGACATTCGCGGTTCCTGAGCCGGGCTCCGGCTGTACTCGGTGGTGCAGGCAGCTAGTATTGGACTTTGGGAGGCTGTCGCAAGAGAGAGCGCCATCGTTTGTGGGGCTGTGAATGGGGTTGCCTGGCTCCTTGAAGAGCAGCAAGAGCTTTTGGTGCTGGCCCCTTTGGTGTGGGAGGAATCCCTGGACGTTCGCAATTGCTGAGCCGGGCTCCGGCTGTACCGAGTGGCGCAGGCAGCTAGTATTGGACTTTGGGAGGCTGTCGCAAGAGAGAGCGCCATCGTTTGTGGGGCTGTGAATGGGGTTGCCTGGCTCCTTGAAGAGCAGCAAGAGCTTTTGGTCCTGGCCCCTTTGGTGTGGGAGGAATCCCTGGACGTTCGCAGTTGCTGAGCCAGGCTCCGGCTGTACCGAGGGGTGCAGGCAGGTAGTATTGGACTTTGGGAGGCTGTCGCAAGAGAGAGCGCCATCGTTTGTGGGGCTGTGAATGGGGTTGCGTGGCTCCTTGAAGAGCAGCAAGAGCTTTTGGTGCTGGCCCCTTTGGTGTGGGAGGAATCCCTGGACGTTTGCAGTTCCTGAGCCTGGCTCCGGCTGTACTGGGTGGTGCAGGCAGGTAGTATTGGACTTTGGGAGGCTGTCGCAAGAGAGAGCGCCAGCGTTTGTGGGGCTGTGAATGGGGTTGCGTGGCTCCTTGAAGAGCAGCAAGAGCTTTTGGTCCTGGCCCCTTTGGTGTGGCAGGAATCCCTGGACGTTCGCAATTGCTGAGCCGGGCTCCGGCTGTACCGAGCGGCGCAGGCAGGTAGTATTGGACTTTGGGAGGCTGTCGCAAGAGAGAGCGCCAGCGTTTGTGGGGCTGTGAATGGGGTTGCCTGGCTCCTTGAAGAGCAGCAAGAGCTTTTGGTCCTGGCCCCTTTGGTGTGGGAGGAATCCCTGGACGTTTGCAATTGCTGAGCCGGGCTCCGGCTGTAGTCGGTGGTGCAGGCAGCTAGTATTGGACTTTGGGAGGCTGTCGCAAGAGAGAGCGCCATCGTTTGTGGGGCTGTGAATGGGGTTGCCTGGCTCCTTGAAGAGCAGCAAGAGCTTTTGGTCCTGGCCCCTTTGGTGTGGCAGGAATCCCTGGACGTTTGCAATTGCTGAGCCGGGCTCCGGCTGTACTCGGTGGTGCAGGCAGCTAGTATTGGACTTTGGGAGGCTGTCGCAAGAGAGAGTGCCATCGTTTGTGGGGCTGTGAATGGGGTTGCGTGGCTCCTTGAAGAGCAGCAAGAGCTTTTGGTCCTGGCCCCTTTGGTGTGGCAGGAATCCCTGGACGTTCGCAATTGCTGAGCCTTGCTCCGGCTGTACCGAGGGGTGCAGGCAGCTAGTATTGGACTTTGGGAGGCTGTCACAAGAGAGAGCGCCATCGTTTGTGGGGCTGTGAATGGGGTTGCCTGGCTCCTTGAAGAGCAGCAAGAGCTTTTGGTCCTGGCACCTTTGGTGTGGGAGGAATCCCTGGACGTTCGCAATTGCTGAGCCGGGCTCCGGCTGTAGTCGGTGGTGCAGGCAGCTAGTATTGGACTTCGGGAGGCTGTCGCAAGAGAGAGCGCCATCGTTTGTGGGGCTGTGAATGGGGTTGCCTGGCTCCTTGAAGAGCAGCAAGAGCTTTTGGTCCTGGCCCCTTTGGTGTGGGAGGAATCCCTGGACGTTCACAATTGCTGAGCCGGGCTCCGGCCGTACCGAGGGGTGCAGGCAGCTATTATTGGACTTTGGGAGGCTGTCGCAAGAGAGAGCGCCAGCGTTTGTGGGGCTGTGAATGGGGTTGCCTGGCTCCTTGAAGAGCAGCAAGAGCTTTTGGTCCTGGCCCCTTTGGTGTGGGAGGAATCCCTGGACGTTCGCAATTGCTGAGCCTGGCTCCGGCCGTACTCAGCGGCGCAGGCAGCTAGTATTGGACTTTGGGAGGCTGTCGCAAGAGAGAGCGCCAGCGTTTGTGGGGCTGTGAATGGGGTTGCCTGGCTCCTTGAAGAGCAGCAAGAGCTTTTGGTCCTGGCCCCTTTGGTGTGGGAGGAATCCCTGGACGTTCGCAATTGCTGAGCCTTGCTCCGGCTGTACCGAGGGGTGCAGGCAGCTATTATTGGACTTTGGGAGGCTGTCGCAAGAGAGAGCGCCAGCGTTTGTGGGGCTGTGAATGGGGTTGCCTGGCTCCTTGAAGAGCAGCAAGAGCTTTTGGTCCTGGCCCCTTTGGTGTGGCAGGAATCCCTGGACGTTCGCAATTGCTGAGCCGGGCTCCGGCCGTACCGAGGGGTGCAGGCAGGTAGTATTAGACTTTGGGAGGCTGTCGCAAGAGAGAGCGCCCGCGTTTGTGGGGCTGTGAATGGGGTTGCCTGGCTCCTTGAAGAGCAGCAAGAGCTTTTGGTCGTGGCACCTTTCGTGTGGGAGGAATCCCTGGACGTTCGCAATTGCTGAGCCGGGCTCCGGCTGTACTCGGTGGTGCAGGTAGCTAGTATTGGACTTTGGGAGGCTGTCGCAAGAGAGAGCGCCATCGTTTGTGAGGCTGTGAATGGGGTTGCCTGGCTCCTTGAAGAGCAACAAGAGCTTTTGGTCCTGGCACCTTTGGTGTGGGAGGAATCCCTGGACGTTCGCAGTTCCTGAGCCGGGCTCCAGCTGTACTCGGTGGTGCAGGCAGGTAGTATTGGACTTTGGGAGGCTGTCGCAAGAGAGAGCGCCATCGTTTGTGGGGCTGTGAATGGGGTTGCCTGGCTCCTTGAAGAGCAGCAAGAGCTTTTGGTCCTGGCCCCTTTGGTGTGGGAGGAATCCCTGGACGTTCGCAATTGCTGAGCCGGGCTCCGGCTGTACCGAGCGGCGCAGGCAGCTAGTATTGGACTTTGGGAGGCTGTCGCAAGAGAGAGCGCCAGCGTTTGTGGGGCTGTGAATGGGGTTGCCTGGCTCCTTGAAGAGCAGCAAGAGCTTTTGGTCCTGGCCCCTTTGGTGTGGGAGGAATCCCTGGACGTTCGCAGTTCCTGAGCCGGGCTCCGGCTGTAGTCGGTGGTGCAGGCAGCTAGTATTGGACTTTGGGAGGCTGTCGCAAGAGAGAGCGCCATCGTTTGTGGGGCTGTGAATGGGGTTGCCTGGCTCCTTGAAGAGCAGCAAGAGCTTTTGGTCCTGGCCCCTTTGGTGTGGCAGGAATCCCTGGACGTTTGCAATTGCTGAGCCGGGCTCCGGCTGTACTCGGTGGTGCAGGCAGCTAGTATTGGACTTTGGGAGGCTGTCGCAAGAGAGAGTGCCATCGTTTGTGGGGCTGTGAATGGGGTTGCGTGGCTCCTTGAAGAGCAGCAAGAGCTTTTGGTCCTGGCCCCTTTGGTGTGGCAGGAATCCCTGGACGTTCGCAATTGCTGAGCCGGGCTCCGGCTGTACCGAGGGGTGCAGGCAGCTAGTATTGGACTTTGGGAGGCTGTCACAAGAGAGAGCGCCATCGTTTGTGGGGCTGTGAATGGGGTTGCCTGGCTCCTTGAAGAGCAGCAAGAGCTTTTGGTCCTGGCACCTTTGGTGTGGGAGGAATCCCTGGACGTTCGCAATTGCTGAGCCGGGCTCCGGCTGTAGTCGGTGGTGCAGGCAGCTAGTATTGGACTTCGGGAGGCTGTCGCAAGAGAGAGCGCCATCGTTTGTGGGGCTGTGAATGGGGTTGCCTGGCTCCTTGAAGAGCAGCAAGAGCTTTTGGTCCTGGCCCCTTTGGTGTGGGAGGAATCCCTTGACGTTCACAATTGCTGAGCCGGGCTCCGGCCGTACCGAGGGGTGCAGGCAGGTAGTATTGGACTTTGGGAGGCTGTCGCAAGAGAGAGCGCCATTGTTTGTGGGGCTGTGAATGGGGTTGCCTGGCTCCTTGAAGAGCAGCAAGAGCTTTTGGTCCTGGCCCCTTTGGTGTGGGAGGAATCCCTGGACGTTCGCAATTGCTGAGCCGGGCTCCGGCCGTACTCAGCGGCGCAGGCAGCTAGTATTGGACTTTGGGAGGCTGTCGCAAGAGAGAGGGCCAGCGTTTGTGGGGCTGTGAATGGGGTTGCCTGGCTCCTTGAAGAGCAGCAAGAGCTTTTGGTCCTGGCCCCTTTGGTGTGGGAGGAATCCCTGGACGTTCGCAATTGCTGAGCCGGGGTCCGGCCGTACCGAGGGGTGCAGGCAGCTATTATTGGACTTTGGGAGGCTGTCGCAAGAGAGAGCGCCAGCGTTTGTGGGGCTGTGAATGGGGTTGCCTGGCTCCTTGAAGAGCAGCAAGAGCTTTTGGTCCTGGCCCCTTTGGTGTGGCAGGAATCCCTGGACGTTCGCAATTGCTGAGCCGGGCTCCGGCCGTACCGAGGGGTGCAGGCAGGTAGTATTAGACTTTGGGAGGCTGTCGCAAGAGAGAGCGCCCGCGTTTGTGGGGCTGTGAATGGGGTTGCCTGGCTCCTTGAAGAGCAGCAAGAGCTTTTGGTCGTGGCACCTTTGGTGTGGGAGGAATCCCTGGACGTTCGCAATTGCTGAGCCGGGCTCCGGCTGTACTCGGTGGTGCAGGTAGCTAGTATTGGACTTTGGGAGGCTGTCGCAAGAGAGAGCGCCATCGTTTGTGAGGCTGTGAATGGGGTTGCCTGGCTCCTTGAAGAGCAACAAGAGCTTTTGGTCCTGGCACCTTTGGTGTGGGAGGAATCCCTGGACGTTCGCAGTTCCTGAGCCGGGCTCCAGCTGTACTCGGTGGTGCAGGCAGGTAGTATTGGACTTTGGGAGGCTGTCGCAAGAGAGAGCGCCATCGTTTGTGGGGCTGTGAATGGGGTTGCCTGGCTCCTTGAAGAGCAGCAAGAGCTTTTGGTCCTGGCCCCTTTGGTGTGGGAGGAATCCCTGGACGTTCACAATTGCTGAGCCGGGCTCCGGCCGTACCGAGGGGTGCAGGCAGCTAGTATTGGACTTTGGGAGGCTGTCGCAAGAGAGAGCGCCAGCGTTTGTGGGGCTGTGAATGGGGTTGCCTGGCTCCTTGAAGAGCAGCAAGAGCTTTTGGTGCTGGCCCCTTTGGTGTGGGAGGAATCCCTGGACGTTCGCAATTGCTGAGCCTTGCTCCGGCTGTACCGAGGGGTGCAGGCAGGTAGTATTGGACTTTGGGAGGCTGTCGCAAGAGAGAGCGCCATCGTTTGTGGGGCTGTGAATGGGGTTGCCTGGCTCCTTGAAGAGCAGCAAGAGCTTTTGGTCCTGGCCCCTTTGGTGTGGGAGGAATCCCTGGACGTTCACAATTGCTGAGCCGGGCTCCGGCCGTACCGAGGGGTGCAGGCAGGTAGTATTGGACTTTGGGAGGCTGTCGCAAGAGAGAGCGCCATCGTTTGTGGGGCTGTGAATGGGGTTGCGTGGCTCCTTGAAGAGCAGCAAGAGCTTTTGGTCCTGGCCCCTTTGGTGTGGGAGGAATCCCTGGACGTTTGCAATTGCTGAGCCGGGGTCCGGCCGTACCGAGGGGTGCAGGCAGGTAGTATTGGACTTTGGGAGGCTGTCGCAAGAGAGAGCGCCATCGTTTGTGGGGCTGTGAATGGGGTTGCGTGGCTCCTTGAAGAGCAGCAAGAGCTTTTGGTCCTGGCCCCTTTGGTGTGGCAGGAATCCCTGGACGTTCGCAATTGCTGAGCCGGGCTCCGGCCGTACCGAGGGGTGCAGGCAGGTAGTATTGGACTTTGGGAGGCTGTCGCAAGAGAGAGCGCCATCGTTTGTGGGGCTGTGAATGGGGTTGCCTGGCTCCTTGAAGAGCAGCAAGAGCTTTTGGTCCTGGCACCTTTGGTGTGGCAGGAATCCCCGGACGTTCGCAATTGCTGAGCCGGGCTCCGGCTGTACTCAACAGCGCAGGCAGCTAGTATTGGACTTTGGGAGGCTGTCGCAAGAGAGAGCGCCAGCGTTTGTGGGGCTGTGAATGGGGTTGCCTGGCTCCTTGAAGAGCAGCAAGAGCTTTTGGTGCTGGCCCCTTTGGTGTGGGAGGAATCCCTGGACGTTTGCAATTGCTGAGCCGGGCTCCGGCCGTACCGAGGGGTGCAGGCAGCTAGTATTGGACTTTGGGAGGCTGTCGCAAGAGAGAGCGCCAGCGTTTGTGGGGCTGTGAATGGGGTTGCCTGGCTCCTTGAAGAGCAGCAAGAGCTTTTGGTCCTGGCCCCTTTGGTGTGGGAGGAATCCCCGGACGTTCACAATTGCTGAGCCGGGCTCCGGCTGTACTCGGTGGTGCAGGCAGCTAGTATTGGACTTTGGGAGGCTGTCGCAAGAGAGAGCGCCAGCGTTTGTGGGGCTGTGAATGGAGTTGCCTGGCTCCTTGAAGAGCAGCAAGAGCTTTTGGTCCTGGCACCTTTGGTGTGGGAGGAATCCCCGGACGTTCGCAATTGCTGAGCCGGGCTCCGGCTGTACTCAACAGCGCAGGCAGCTAGTATTGGACTTTGGGAGGCTGTCGCAAGAGAGAGCGCCATCGTTTGTGGGGCTGTGAATGGGGTTTCCTGGCTCCTTGAAGAGCAGCAAGAGCTTTTGGTGCTGGCCCCTTTGGTGTGGCAGGAATCCCTGGACGTTCGCAATTGCTGAGCCGGGCTCTGGCTGTACTCAGCAGCGCAGGCAGCTAGTATTGGACTTTGGGAGGCTGTCGCAAGAGAGAGCGCCATCGTTTGTGGGGCTGTGAATGGAGTTGCCTGGCTCCTTGAAGAGCAGCAAGAGCTTTTGGTCCTGGCCCCTTTGGTGTGGCAGGAATCCCTGGACGTTCGCGGTTCCTGAGCCGGGCTCCGGCTGTACTCGGTGGTGCAGGCAGCTAGTATTGGACTTTGGGAGGCTGTCGCAAGAGAGAGCGCCAGCGTTTGTGGGGCTGTGAATGGAGTTGCCTGGCTCCTTGAAGAGCAGCAAGAGCTTTTGGTGCTGGCCCCTTTGGTGTGGCAGGAATCCCCGGACGTTCACAATTGCTGAGCCAGGCTCCGGCCGTACCGAGGGGTGCAGGCAGCTAGTATTGGACTTTGGGAGGCTGTCGCAAGAGAGAGCGCCAGCGTTTGTGGGGCTGTGAATGGGGTTGCCTGGCTCCTTGAAGAGCAGCAAGAGCTTTTGGTCCTGGCACCTTTGGTGTGGGAGGAATCCCCGGACGTTCGCAATTCCTGAGCCGGGCTCTAGCTGTACTCGGTGGTGCAGGCAGCTAGTATTGGACTTTGGGAGGCTGTCGCAAGAGAGAGCGCCAGCGTTTGTGGGGCTGTGAATGGGGTTGCCTGGCTCCTTGAAGAGCAGCAAGAGCTTTTGGTCCTGGCCCCTTTGGTGTGGGAGGAATCCCTGGACGTTTGCAATTGCTGAGCTGGGCTCCGGCCGTACCGCGGGGTTCAGGCAGCTAGTATTGGACTTTGGGAGGCTGTCGCAAGAGAGAGCGCCATCGTTTGTGGGGCTGTGAATGGGGTTGCCTGGCTCCTTGAAGAGCAGCAAGAGCTTTTGGTCCTGGCCCCTTTGGTGTGGGAGGAATCCCCGGACGTTTGCAGTTCCTGAGCTGGGCTCCGGCTGTACCGAGGGGTGCAGGCAGCTAGTATTGGACTTTGGGAGGCTGTCGCAAGAGAGAGCGCCAGCGTTTGTGGGGCTGTGAATGGGGTTGCCTGGCTCCTTGAAGAGCAGCAAGAGCTTTTGGTCCTGGCACCTTTGGTGTGGGAGGAATCCCCGGACGTTCGCAATTCCTGAGCCGGGCTCTAGCTGTACTCGGTGGTGCAGGCAGCTAGTATTGGACTTTGGGAGGCTGTCGCAAGAGAGAGCGCCATCGTTTGTGGGGCTGTGAATGGGGTTGCCTGGCTCCTTGAAGAGCAGCAAGAGCTTTTGGTCCTGGCCCCTTTGGTGTGGCAGGAATCCCTGGACGTTCGCAATTGCTGAGCCGGGCTCTGGCTGTACTCAGCAGCGCAGGCAGCTAGTATTGGACTTTGGGAGGCTGTCGCAAGAGAGAGCGCCAGTGTTTGTGGGGCTGTGAATGGGGTTGCCTGGCTCCTTGAAGAGCAGCAAGAGCTTTTGGTCCTGGCCCCTTTGGTGTGGGAGGAATCCCTGGACGTTCGCGGTTCCTGAGCCGGGCTCCGGCTGTACTCGGTGGTGCAGGCAGCTAGTATTGGACTTTGGGAGGCTGTCGCAAGAGAGAGCGCCATCGTTTGTGGGGCTGTGAATGGGGTTGCCTGGCTCCTTGAAGAGCAGCAAGAGCTTTTGGTCCTGGCCCCTTTGGTGTGGGAGGAATCCCTGGACGTTCGCAATTGCTGAGCCGGGCTCCGGCTGTACTCAGCAGCGCAGGCAGGTAGTATTGGACTTTGGGAGGCTGTCGCAAGAGAGAGCACCAGCGTTTGTGGGGCTGTGAATGGGGTTGCCTGGCTCCTTGAAGAGCAGCAAGAGCTTTTGGTGCTGGCCCCTTTGGTGTGGGAGGAATCCCTGGACGTTTGCAATTGCTGAGCCGGGCTCCGGCCGTACCAAGGGGTGCAGGCAGGTAGTATTGGACTTTGGGAGGCTGTCGCAAGAGAGAGCGCCAGCGTTTGTGGGCCTGTGAATGGAGTTGCCTGGCTCCTTGAAGAGCAGCAAGAGCTTTTGGTGCTGGCCCCTTTGGTGTGGCAGGAATCCCCGGACGTTCACAATTGCTGAGCCGGGCTCCGGCCGTACTGAGGGGTGCAGGCAGCTAGTATTGGACTTTGGGAGGCTGTCGCAAGAGAGAGCGCCATTGTTTGTGGGGCTGTGAATGGGGTTGCCTGGCTCCTTGAAGAGCAGCAAGAGCTTTTGGTCCTGGCACCTTTGGTGTGGGAGGAATCCGTGGATGTTCGCAATTGCTGAGCCGGGCTCCGGCCGTACCGAGGGGTGCAGGCAGCTAGTATTGGACTTTGGGAGGCTGTCGCAAGAGAGAGCGCCATCGTTTGTGGGGCTGTGAATGGGGTTGCCTGGCTCCTTGAAGAGCAGCAAGAGCTTTTGGTCCTGGCCCCTTTGGTGTGGCAGGAATCCCTGGACGTTCAGAATTGCTGAGCCGGGCTCCGGCTGTACGCAGCAGCGCAGGCAGGTAGTATTGGACTTTGGGAGGCTGTCGCAAGAGAGAGCGCCAGCGTTTGTGGGGCTGTGAATGGGGTTGCCTGGCTCCTTGAAGAGCAGCAAGAGCTTTTGGTCCTGGCCCCTTTGGTGTGGCAGGAATCCCTGGACGTTCGCAATTGCTGAGCCGGGCTCCGGCTGTACTCGGTGGTGCAGGCAGCTAGTATTGGACTTTGGGAGGCTGTCGCAAGAGAGAGCGCCAGCGTTTGTGGGGCTGTGAATGGGGTTGCCTGGCTCCTTGAAGAGCAGCAAGAGCTTTTGGTCCTGGCCCCTTTGGTGTGGGAGGAATCCCCGGACGTTCGCAGTTCCTGAGCCGGGGTCCAGCTGTACTCGGTGGTGCAGGCAGGTAGTATTGGACTTTGGGAGGCTGTCGCAAGAGAGAGCGCCATCGTTTGTGGGGCAGTGAATGGGGTTGCGTGTCTCCTTGAAGAGCAGCTAGAGCTTTTGGTCCTGGCACCTTTGGTGTGGGAGGAATCCCTGGACGTTTGCAATTGCTGAGCCGGGCTCCGGCCGTACCGAGGGGTGCAGGCAGGTAGTATTGGACTTTGGGAGGCTGTCGCAAGAGAGAGCGCCATCGTTTGTGGGGCTGTGAATGGGGTTGCCTGGCTCCTTGAAGAGCAGCAAGAGCTTTTGGTCCTGGCCCCTTTGGTGTGGGAGGAATCCCTGGACGTTCGCAGTTCCTGAGCTGGGCTCCGGCTGTACTCGGTGGTGCAGGCAGCTAGTATTGGACTTTGGGAGGCTGTCGCAAGAGAGAGCGCCAGCGTTTGTGGGGCTGTGAATGGGGTTGCCTGGCTCCTTGAAGAGCAGCAAGAGCTTTTGGTGCTGGCCCCTTTGGTGTGGGAGGAATCCCTGGACGTTTGCAATTGCTGAGCCGGGGTCCGGCCGTACCGAGGGGTGCAGGCAGGTAGTATTGGACTTTGGGAGGCTGTCGCAAGAGAGAGCGCCATCGTTTGTGGGGCTGTGAATGGGGTTGCCTGGCTCCTTGAAGAGCAGCAAGAGCTTTTGGTCCTGGCACCTTTGGTGTGGCAGGAATCCCTGGACGTTCACAATTGCTGAGCCGGGCTCCGGCTGTACGCAGCAGCGCAGGCAGCTAGTATTGGACTTTGGGAGGCTGTCGCAAGAGAGAGCGCCATCGTTTGTGGGGCTGTGAATGGGGTTGCCTGGCTCCTTGAAGAGCAGCAAGAGCTTTTGGTCCTGGCCCCTTTGGTGTGGCAGGAATCCCCGGACGTTCGCAATTCCTGAGCCGGGCTCTAGCTGTACTCGGTGGTGCAGGCAGCTAGTATTGGACTTTGGGAGGCTGTCGCAAGAGAGAGCGCCATCGTTTGTGGGGCTGTGAATGGGGTTGCCTGGCTCCTTGAAGAGCAGCAAGAGCTTTTGGTCCTGGCCCCTTTGGTGTGGGAGGAATCCCTGGACGTTTGCAATTGCTGAGCCGGGCTCCGGCCGTACCGAGGGGTGCAGGCAGGTAGTATTGGACTTTGGGAGGCTGTCGCAAGAGAGAGCGCCATCGTTTGTGGGGCTGTGAATGGGGTTGCCTGGCTCCTTGAAGAGCAGCTAGAGGTTTTGGTCCTGGCCCCTTAGATGTGGGAGGAATCCCCGGACGTTTGCAGTTCCTGAGCTGGGCTCCGGCTGTACTCGGTGGTGCAGGCAGCTAGTATTGGACTTTGGGAGGCTGTCGCAAGAGAGAGCGCCATCGTTTGTGGGGCTGTGAATGGGGTTGCCTGGCTCCTTGAAGAGCAGCAAGAGCTTTTGGTCCTGGCCCCTTTGGTGTGGCAGGAATCCCCGGACATTCGCGGTTCCTGAGCCGGGCTCCGGCTGTACTCGGTGGTGCAGGCAGGTAGTGTTGGACTTTGGGAGGCTGTCGCAAGAGAGAGCACCAGCGTTTGTGGGGCTGTGAATCGAGTTGCCTGGCTCCTTGAAGAGCAGCAAGAGCTTTTGGTCCTGGCCCCTTTGGTGTGGGAGGAATCCCCGGACGTTCGCAATTGCTGAGCCGGGCTCCGGCCGTACCGCGGGGTGCAGGCAGGTAGTATTGGACTTTGGGAGGCTGTCGCAAGAGAGAGCGCCATCGTTTGTGGGGCTGTGAATGGGGTTGCCTGGCTCCTTGAAGAGCAGCAAGAGCTTTTGGTCCTGTCACCTTTGGTGTGGGAGGAATCCCCGGACGTTTGCAATTGCTGAGCCGGGCTCCAGCTGTACTCGGTGGTGCAGGCAGGTAGTATTGGACTTTGGGAGGCTGTCGCAAGAGAGAGCGCCATCGTTTGTGGGGCTGTGAATGGGGTTGCGTGGCTCCTTGAAGAGCAGCAAGAGCTTTTGGTCCTGGCCCCTTTGGTGTGGGAGGAATCCCTGGACGTTCGCAATTGCTGAGCCGGGCTCCGGCTGTACTCGGTGGTGCAGGCAGCTAGTATTGGACTTTGGGAGGCTGTCGCAAGAGAGAGCGCCATCGTTTGTGGGGCTGTGAATGGGGTTGCCTGGCTCCTTGAAGAGCAGCAAGAGCTTTTGGTCCTGGCCCCTTTGGTGTGGCAGGAATCCCTGGACGTTCGCAATTGCTGAGCCGGGCTCCGGCTGTACCGAGGGGTGCAGGCAGCTAGTATTGGACTTTGGGAGGCTGTCGCAAGAGAGAGCGCCAGCGTTTGTGGGCCTGTGAATGGGGTTGCCTGGCTCCTTGAAGAGCAGCAAGAGCTTTTGGTGCTGGCCCCTTTGGTGTGGCAGGAATCCCCGGACGTTCACAATTGCTGAGCCGGGCTCCGGCCGTACCGAGGGGTGCAGGCAGCTAGTATTGGACTTTGGGAGGCTGTCGCAAGAGAGAGCGCCAGCGTTTGTGGGGCTGTGAATGGGGTTGCCTGGCTCCTTGAAGAGCAGCAAGAGCTTTTGGTCCTGGCACCTTTGGTGTGGGAGGAATCCGTGGATGTTCGCAATTGCTGAGCCGGGCTCCGGCCGTACCGAGGGGTGCAGGCAGCTAGTATTGGACTTTGGGAGGCTGTCGCAAGAGAGAGCGCCAGCGTTTGTGGGGCTGTGAATGGGGTTGCCTGGCTCCTTGAAGAGCAGCAAGAGCTTTTGGTCCTGGCCCCTTTGGTGTGGCAGGAATCCCTGGACGTTCAGAATTGCTGAGCCGGGCTCCGGCTGTACGCAGCAGCGCAGGCAGGTAGTATTGGACTTTGGGAGGCTGTCGCAAGAGAGAGCGCCAGTGTTTGTGGGGCTGTGAATGGGGTTGCCTGGCTCCTTGAAGAGCAGCAAGAGCTTTTGGTCCTGGCCCCTTTGGTGTGGCAGGAATCCCCGGACGTTCACAATTGCTGAGCCGGGCTCCGGCTGTACCGAGCGGCACAGGCAGGTAGTATTGGACTTTGGGAGGCTGTCGCAAGAGAGAGCGCCATCGTTTGTGGGGCTGTGAATGGGGTTGCCTGGCTCCTTGAAGAGCAGCAAGAGCTTTTGGTCCTGGCCCCTTTGGTGTGGCAGGAATCCCCGGACGTTCACAATTGCTGAGCCGGGTTCCGGCTGTACCGAGCGGCGCAGGCAGCTAGTATTGGACTTTGGGAGGCTGTCGCAAGAGAGAGCGCCAGCGTTTGTGGGGCTGTGAATGGGGTTGCCTGGCTCCTTGAAGAGCAGCAAGAGCTTTTGGTCCTGGCCCCTTTGGTGTGGGAGGAATCCCCGGACGTTCGCAATTGCTGAGCCGGGCTCCTGCTGTAGTCGGTGGTGCAGGCAGCTAGTATTGGACTTTGGGAGGCTGTCGCAAGAGAGAGCGCCATCGTTTGTGGGGCTGTGAATGGGGTTGCCTGGCTCCTTGAAGAGCAGCAAGAGCTTTTGGTCCTGGCCCCTTTGGTGTGGGAGGAATCCCTGGACGTTCGCAGTTCCTGAGCTGGGCTCCGGCTGTACTCGGTGGTGCAGGCAGCTAGTATTGGACTTTGGGAGGCTGTCGCAAGAGAGAGCGCCAGCGTTTGTGGGGCTGTGAATGGGGTTGCCTGGCTCCTTGAAGAGCAGCAAGAGCTTTTGGTGCTGGCCCCTTTGGTGTGGGAGGAATCCCTGGACGTTTGCAATTGCTGAGCCGGGGTCCGGCCGTACCGAGGGGTGCAGGCAGGTAGTATTGGACTTTGGGAGGCTGTCGCAAGAGAGAGCGCCATCGTTTGTGGGGCTGTGAATGGGGTTGCCTGGCTCCTTGAAGAGCAGCAAGAGCTTTTGGTCCTGGCACCTTTGGTGTGGCAGGAATCCCTGGACGTTCACAATTGCTGAGCCGGGCTCCGGCTGTACGCAGCAGCGCAGGCAGCTAGTATTGGACTTTGGGAGGCTGTCGCAAGAGAGAGCGCCATCGTTTGTGGGGCTGTGAATGGGGTTGCCTGGCTCCTTGAAGAGCAGCAAGAGCTTTTGGTCCTGGCCCCTTTGGTGTGGCAGGAATCCCCGGACGTTCGCAATTCCTGAGCCGGGCTCTAGCTGTACTCGGTGGTGCAGGCAGCTAGTATTGGACTTTGGGAGGCTGTCGCAAGAGAGAGCGCCATCGTTTGTGGGGCTGTGAATGGGGTTGCCTGGCTCCTTGAAGAGCAGCAAGAGCTTTTGGTCCTGGCCCCTTTGGTGTGGGAGGAATCCCTGGACGTTTGCAATTGCTGAGCCGGGCTCCGGCCGTACCGAGGGGTGCAGGCAGGTAGTATTGGACTTTGGGAGGCTGTCGCAAGAGAGAGCGCCATCGTTTGTGGGGCTGTGAATGGGGTTGCCTGGCTCCTTGAAGAGCAGCTAGAGGTTTTGGTCCTGGCCCCTTAGATGTGGGAGGAATCCCCGGACGTTTGCAGTTCCTGAGCTGGGCTCCGGCTGTACTCGGTGGTGCAGGCAGCTAGTATTGGACTTTGGGAGGCTGTCGCAAGAGAGAGCGCCATCGTTTGTGGGGCTGTGAATGGGGTTGCCTGGCTCCTTGAAGAGCAGCAAGAGCTTTTGGTCCTGGCCCCTTTGGTGTGGCAGGAATCCCCGGACATTCGCGGTTCCTGAGCCGGGCTCCGGCTGTACTCGGTGGTGCAGGCAGGTAGTGTTGGACTTTGGGAGGCTGTCGCAAGAGAGAGCACCAGCGTTTGTGGGGCTGTGAATCGAGTTGCCTGGCTCCTTGAAGAGCAGCAAGAGCTTTTGGTCCTGGCCCCTTTGGTGTGGGAGGAATCCCCGGACGTTCGCAATTGCTGAGCCGGGCTCCGGCCGTACCGCGGGGTGCAGGCAGCTAGTATTGGACTTTGGGAGGCTGTCGCAAGAGAGAGCGCCATCGTTTGTGGGGCTGTGAATGGGGTTGCCTGGCTCCTTGAAGAGCAGCAAGAGCTTTTGGTCCTGTCACCTTTGGTGTGGGAGGAATCCCCGGACGTTTGCAATTGCTGAGCCGGGCTCCAGCTGTACTCGGTGGTGCAGGCAGGTAGTATTGGACTTTGGGAGGCTGTCGCAAGAGAGAGCGCCATCGTTTGTGGGGCTGTGAATGGGGTTGCGTGGCTCCTTGAAGAGCAGCAAGAGCTTTTGGTCCTGGCCCCTTTGGTGTGGGAGGAATCCCTGGACGTTCGCAATTGCTGAGCCGGGCTCCGGCTGTACTCGGTGGTGCAGGCAGCTAGTATTGGACTTTGGGAGGCTGTCGCAAGAGAGAGCGCCATCGTTTGTGGGGCTGTGAATGGGGTTGCCTGGCTCCTTGAAGAGCAGCAAGAGCTTTTGGTCCTGGCCCCTTTGGTGTGGCAGGAATCCCTGGACGTTCGCAATTGCTGAGCCGGGCTCCGGCTGTACCGAGGGGTGCAGGCAGCTAGTATTGGACTTTGGGAGGCTGTCGCAAGAGAGAGCGCCAGCGTTTGTGGGCCTGTGAATGGGGTTGCCTGGCTCCTTGAAGAGCAGCAAGAGCTTTTGGTGCTGGCCCCTTTGGTGTGGGAGGAATCCGTGGATGTTCGCAATTGCTGAGCCGGGCTCCGGCCGTACCGAGGGGTGCAGGCAGCT
Source organism: Platalea leucorodia (assembly GCF_965183815.1). Classification (NCBI taxonomy): domain Eukaryota; kingdom Metazoa; phylum Chordata; class Aves; order Pelecaniformes; family Threskiornithidae; genus Platalea; species Platalea leucorodia. The sequence continues at coordinate 688,127 of NC_138855.1, forward strand.
AGTATTGGACTTTGGGAGGCTGTCGCAAGAGAGAGCGCCAGCGTTTGTGGGGCTGTGAATGGGGTTGCCTGGCTCCTTGAAGAGCAGCAAGAGCTTTTGGTCCTGGCCCCTTTGGTGTGGCAGGAATCCCTGGACGTTCACAATTGCTGAGCCGGGCTCCGGCTGTACGCAGCAGCGCAGGCAGGTAGTATTGGACTTTGGGAGGCTGTCGCAAGAGAGAGCGCCAGCGTTTGTGGGGCTGTGAATGGGGTTGCCTGGCTCCTTGAAGAGCAGCAAGAGCTTTTGGTCCTGGCCCCTTTGGTGTGGCAGGAATCCCCGGACGTTCACAATTGCTGAGCCGGGCTCCGGCTGTACCGAGCGGCGCAGGCAGGTAGTATTGGACTTTGGGAGGCTGTCGCAAGAGAGAGCGCCATCGTTTGTGGGGCTGTGAATGGGGTTGCCTGGCTCCTTGAAGAGCAGCAAGAGCTTTTGGTCCTGGCCCCTTTGGTGTGGCAGGAATCCCCGGACGTTCACAATTGCTGAGCCGGGTTCCGGCTGTACCGAGCGGCGCAGGCAGCTAGTATTGGACTTTGGGAGGCTGTCGCAAGAGAGAGCGCCAGCGTTTGTGGGGCTGTGAATGGGGTTGCCTGGCTCCTTGAAGACCAGCAAGAGCTTTTGGTCCTGGCCCCTTCGGTGTGGCAGGAATCCCCGGACGTTCACAATTGCTGAGCCGGGCTCCGGCTGTACCGAGGGGTGCAGGCAGCTAGTATTGGACTTTGGGAGGCTGTCGCAAGAGAGAGCGCCAGCATTTGTGGGGCTGTGAATGGGGTTGCCTGGCTCCTTGAAGAGCAGCAAGAGCTTTTGGTCCTGGCACCTTTGGTGTGGCAGGAATCCCCGGACGTTCACAGTTCCTAAGCCGGGCTCCGGCTGTACTCGGTGGTGCAGGCAGGTAGTATTGGACTTTGGGAGGCTGTCGCAAGAGAGAGCGCCATCGTTTGTGGGGCTGTGAATGGGGTTGCCTGGCTCCTTGAAGAGCAGCAAGAGCTTTTGGTGCTGGCCCCTTTGGTGTGGGAGGAATCCCTGGACGTTTGCAATTGCTGAGCCGGGGTCCGGCCGTACCGAGGGGTGCAGGCAGGTAGTATTGGACTTTGGGAGGCTGTCGCAAGAGAGAGCGCCAGCGTTTGTGGGGCTGTGAATGGGGTTGCCTGGCTCCTTGAAGAGCAGCAAGAGCTTTTGGTGCTGGCCCCTTTGGTGTGGGAGGAATCCCCGGACGTTCGCAGTTCCTGAGCCGGGCTCCAGCTGTACTCGGTGGTGCAGGCAGGTAGTATTGGACTTTGGGAGGCTGTCGCAAGAGAGAGCGCCATCGTTTGTGGGGCTGTGAATGGGGTTGCCTGGCTCCTTGAAGAGCAGCAAGAGCTTTTGGTCCTGGCCCCTTTGGTGTGGCAGGAATCCCTGGACGTTCGCAATTGCTGAGCCGGGCTCCAGCTGTACTCGGTGGTGCAGGCAGGTAGTATTGGACTTTGGGAGGCTGTCGCAAGAGAGAGCGCCAGCGTTTGTGGGGCTGTGAATGGGGTTGCCTGGCTCCTTGAAGAGCAGCAAGAGCTTTTGGTGCTGGCCCCTTTGGTGTGGGAGGAATCCCTGGACGTTTGCAATTGCTGAGCCGGGCTCCGGCTGTACCGAGGGGCGCAGGCAGCTAGTATTGGACTTTGGGAGGCTGTCGCAAGAGAGAGGGCCATCGTTTGTGGGGCTGTGAATGGGGTTGCCTGGCTCCTTGAAGAGCAGCTAGAGCTTTTGGTCCTGGCCCCTTTGGTGTGGGAGGAATCCCCAGATGTTCGCAATTGCTGAGCCGGGCTCCGGCTGTACTCAGTAGCGCAGGCAGCTAGCATTGGACTTTGGGAGGCTGTCGCAAGAGAGAGGGCCATCGTTTGTGGGGCTGTGAATGGGGTTGCCTGGCTCCTTGAAGAGCAGCAAGAGCTTTTGGTCCTGGCCCCTTTGGTGTGGGAGGAATCCCTGGACGTTCGCAATTGCTGAGCCGGGCTCCGGCCGTACCGAGGGGTGCAGGCAGCTAGTATTGGACTTTGGGAGGCTGTCGCAAGAGAGAGCGCCATCGTTTGTGGGGCTGTGAATGGGGTTGCCTGGCTCCTTGAAGAGCAGCAAGAGCTTTTGGTCCTGGCCCCTTTGGTGTGGCAGGAATCCCTGGACGTTCACAATTGCTGAGCCGGGCTCCGGCTGTACCGAGGGGTGCAGGCAGGTAGTATTGGACTTTGGGAGGCTGTCGCAAGAGAGAGCGCCATCGTTTGTGGGGCTGTGAATGGGGTTGCCTGGCTCCTTGAAGAGCAGCAAGAGCTTTTGGTCCTGGCCCCTTCGGTGTGGCAGGAATCCCCGGACGTTCACAATTGCTGAGCCGGGCTCCGGCTGTACCGAGCGGCGCAGGCAGGTAGTATTGGACTTTGGGAGGCTGTCGCAAGAGAGAGCGCCATCGTTTGTGGGGCTGTGAATGGGGTTGCCTGGCTCCTTGAAGAGCAGCAAGAGCTTTTGGTCCTGGCACCTTTGGTGTGGCAGGAATCCCCGGACGTTCACAGTTCCTGAGCCGGGCTCCGGCTGTACTCGGTGGTGCAGGCAGGTAGTATTGGACTTTGGGAGGCTGTCGCAAGAGAGAGCGCCATCGTTTGTGGGGCAGTGAATGGGGTTGCGTGGCTCCTTGAAGAGCAGCTAGAGCTTTTGGTCCTGGCCCCTTTGGTGTTGGAGGAATCCCTGGACGTTTGCAATTGCTGAGCCGGGGTCCGGCCGTACCGAGGGGTGCAGGCAGGTAGTATTGGACTTTGGGAGGCTGTCGCAAGAGAGAGCGCCAGCGTTTGTGGGGCTGTGAATGGGGTTGCCTGGCTCCTTGAAGAGCAGCAAGAGCTTTTGGTGCTGGCCCCTTTGGTGTGGGAGGAATCCCCGGACGTTCGCAGTTCCTGAGCCGGGCTCCAGCTGTACTCGGTGGTGCAGGCAGGTAGTATTGGACTTTGGGAGGCTGTCGCAAGAGAGAGCGCCATCGTTTGTGGGGCTGTGAATGGGGTTGCCTGGCTCCTTGAAGAGCAGCAAGAGCTTTTGGTCCTGGCCCCTTTAGTGTGGCAGGAATCCCTGGACGTTCGCAATTGCTGAGCCGGGCTCCGGCTGTACGCAGCAGCGCAGGCAGGTAGTATTGGACTTTGGGAGGCTGTCGCAAGAGAGAGCGCCAGCGTTTGTGGGGCTGTGAATGGGGTTGCCTGGCTCCTTGAAGAGCAGCAAGAGCTTTTGGTCCTGGCCCCTTTGGTGTGGGAGGAATCTCCGGACGTTCGCGGTTCCTGAGCCGGGCTCCGGCTGTACTCGGTGGTGCAGGCAGGTAGTATTGGACTTTGGGAGGCTGTCGCAAGAGAGAGCACCAGCGTTTGTGGGGCTGTGAATGGGGTTGCCTGGCTCCTTGAAGAGCAGCAAGAGCTTTTGGTCCTGGCCCCTTTGGTGTGGGAGGAATCCCTGGACGTTCGCAATTGCTGAGCCGGGCTCCAGCTGTACTCGGTGGTGCAGGCAGCTAGTATTGGACTTTGGGAGGCTGTCGCAAGAGAGAGCGCCATCGTTTGTGGGGCTGTGAATGGGGTTGCCTGGCTCCTTGAAGAGCAGCAAGAGCTTTTGGTGCTGGCCCCTTTGGTGTGGGAGGAATCCCTTGACGTTTGCAATTGCTGAGCCGGGCTCCGGCTGTACCGAGGGGCGCAGGCAGCTAGTATTGGACTTTGGGAGGCTGTCGCAAGAGAGAGGGCCAGCGTTTGTGGGGCTGTGAATGGGGTTGCCTGGCTCCTTGAAGAGCAGCAAGAGCTTTAGGTCCTGGCCCCTTTGGTGTGGCAGGAATCCCCGGACGTTCGCGGTTCCTGAGCCGGGCTCTGGCTGTACTCGGTGGTGCAGGCAGCTAGTATTGGACTTTGGGAGGCTGTCGCCAGAGAGAGCGCCATCGTTTGTGGGGCTGTGAATGGGGTTGCCTGGCTCCTTGAAGAGCAGCAAGAGCTTTTGGTCCTGGCACCTTTGGTGTGGGAGGAATCCCTGGACGTTTGCAATTGCTGAGCCGGGGTCCGGCCGTACCGAGGGGTGCAGGCAGGTAGTATTGGACTTTGGGAGGCTGTCGCAAGAGAGAGCGCCAGCGTTTGTGGGGCTGTGAATGGGGTTGCCTGGCTCCTTGAAGAGCAGCAAGAGCTTTTGGTGCTGGCCCCTTTGGTGTGGGAGGAATCCCCGGACGTTCGCAGTTCCTGAGCCGGGCTCCAGCTGTACTCGGTGGTGCAGGCAGGTAGTATTGGACTTTGGGAGGCTGTCGCAAGAGAGAGCGCCATCGTTTGTGGGGCTGTGAATGGGGTTGCCTGGCTCCTTGAAGAGCAGCAAGAGCTTTTGGTCCTGGCCCCTTTAGTGTGGCAGGAATCCCTGGACGTTCGCAATTGCTGAGCCGGGCTCCGGCTGTACGCAGCAGCGCAGGCAGGTAGTATTGGACTTTGGGAGGCTGTCGCAAGAGAGAGCGCCAGCGTTTGTGGGGCTGTGAATGGGGTTGCCTGGCTCCTTGAAGAGCAGCAAGAGCTTTTGGTCCTGGCCCCTTTGGTGTGGGAGGAATCTCCGGACGTTCGCGGTTCCTGAGCCGGGCTCCGGCTGTACTCGGTGGTGCAGGCAGGTAGTATTGGACTTTGGGAGGCTGTCGCAAGAGAGAGCACCAGCGTTTGTGGGGCTGTGAATGGGGTTGCCTGGCTCCTTGAAGAGCAGCAAGAGCTTTTGGTCCTGGCCCCTTTGGTGTGGGAGGAATCCCTGGACGTTCGCAATTGCTGAGCCGGGCTCCAGCTGTACTCGGTGGTGCAGGCAGCTAGTATTGGACTTTGGGAGGCTGTCGCAAGAGAGAGCGCCATCGTTTGTGGGGCTGTGAATGGGGTTGCCTGGCTCCTTGAAGAGCAGCAAGAGCTTTTGGTGCTGGCCCCTTTGGTGTGGGAGGAATCCCTTGACGTTTGCAATTGCTGAGCCGGGCTCCGGCTGTACCGAGGGGCGCAGGCAGCTAGTATTGGACTTTGGGAGGCTGTCGCAAGAGAGAGGGCCAGCGTTTGTGGGGCTGTGAATGGGGTTGCCTGGCTCCTTGAAGAGCAGCAAGAGCTTTAGGTCCTGGCCCCTTTGGTGTGGCAGGAATCCCCGGACGTTCGCGGTTCCTGAGCCGGGCTCTGGCTGTACTCGGTGGTGCAGGCAGCTAGTATTGGACTTTGGGAGGCTGTCGCCAGAGAGAGCGCCAGCGTTTGTGGGGCTGTGAATGGGGTTGCCTGGCTCCTTGAAGAGCAGCAAGAGCTTTTGGTCCTGGCACCTTTGGTGTGGGAGGAATCCCTGGACGTTTGCAATTGCTGAGCCGGGCTCCGGCCGTACCGAGGGGTGCAGGCAGGTAGTATTGGACTTTGGGAGGCTGTCGCAAGAGAGAGCGCCAGCGTTTGTGGGGCTGTGAATGGGGTTGCCTGGCTCCTTGAAGAGCAACAAGAGCTTTTGGTCCTGGCACCTTTGGTGTGGGAGGAATCCCCAGATGTTCGCAGTTCCTGAGCCGGGCTCCGGCTGTACTCGGTGGTGCAGGCAGGTAGTATTGGACTTTGGGAGGCTGTCGCAAGAGAGAGCACCAGCGTTTGTGGGGCTGTGAATGGGGTTGCCTGGCTCCTTGAAGAGCAGCAAGAGCTTTTGGTCCTGGCCCCTTTGGTGTGGGAGGAATCCCTGGACGTTTGCAATTGCTGAGCCGGGGTCCGGCCGTACCGAGGGGTGCAGGCAGCTAGTATTGGACTTTGGGAGGCTGTCGCAAGAGAGAGCGCCATCGTTTGTGGGGCTGTGAATGGGGTTGCGTGGCTCCTTGAAGAGCAGCAAGAGCTTTTGGTCCTGGCCCCTTTAGTGTGGGAGGAATCCCCGGACGTTCGCAGTTCCTGAGCCGGGCTCCGGCTGTATTCGGTGGTGCAGGCAGGTAGTATTGGACTTTGGGAGGCTGTCGCAAGAGAGAGCGCCAGCGTTTGTGGGGCTGTGAATGGAGTTGCCTGGCTCCTTGAAGAGCAGCAAGAGCTTTTGGTGCTGGCCCCTTTGGTGTGGGAGGAATCCCTGGACATTCGCAATTGCTGAGCCGGGGTCCGGCCGTACCGAGGGGTGCAGGCAGCTAGTATTGGAGTTTGGGAGGCTGTCGCAAGAGAGAGCGCCAGCGTTTGTGGGGCTGTGAATGGGGTTGCCTGGCTCCTTGAAGAGCAGCAAGAGCTTTTGGTCCTGGCACCTTTGGTGTGGCAGGAATCCCCGGACATTCACAATTGCTGAGCCGGGCTCCGGCCGTACCGAGGGGCGCAGGCAGGTAGTATTGGACTTTGGGAGGCTGTCGCAAGAGAGAGGGCCAGCGTTTGTGGGGCTGTGAATGGGGTTGCGTGGCTCCTTGAAGAGCAGCAAGAGCTTTTGGTCCTGGCCCCTTTGGTGTGGCAGGAATCCCTGGACGTTCGCAATTGCTGAGCCGGGCTCCGGCTGTACTCGGTGGTGCAGGTAGCTAGTATTGGACTTTGGGAGGCTGTCGCAAGAGAGAGCGCCATCGTTTGTGGGGCTGTGAATGGGGTTGCCTGGCTCCTTGAAGAGCAGCAAGAGCTTTTGGTCCTGGCACCTTTGGTGTGGCAGGAATCCCTGGACGTTCACAATTGCTGAGCCAGGCTCCGGCTGTACGCAGCAGCGCAGGCAGCTAGTATTGGACTTTGGGAGGCTGTCGCAAGAGAGAGCGCCATCGTTTGTGGGGCTGTGAATGGGGTTGCCTGGCTCCTTGAAGAGCAGCAAGAGCTTTTGGTCCTGGCACCTTTGGTGTGGCAGGAATCCCTGGACGTTCACAATTGCTGAGCCAGGCTCCGGCTGTACGCAGCAGCGCAGGCAGCTAGTATTGGACTTTGGGAGGCTGTCGCAAGAGAGAGCACCAGCGTTTGTGGGGCTGTGAATCGGGTTGCCTGGCTCCTTGAAGAGCAGCAAGAGCTTTTGGTCCTGGCCCCTTTGGTGTGGGAGGAATCCCCGGACGTTCGCAATTCCTGAGCCGGGCTCTAGCTGTACTCGGTGGTGCAGGCAGCTAGTATTGGACTTTGGGAGGCTGTCGCAAGAGAGAGCGCCATCGTTTGTGGGGCTGTGAATGGGGTTGCCTGGCTCCTTGAAGAGCAGCAAGAGCTTTTGGTCCTGGCCCCTTTGGTGTGGCAGGAATCCCTGGACGTTTGCAATTGCTGAGCCGGGCTCCGGCCGTACCGCGGGGTGCAGGCAGGTAGTATTGGACTTTGGGAGGCTGTCGCAAGAGAGAGCGCCAGTGTTTGTGGGGCTGTGAATGGGGTTGCCTGGCTCCTTGAAGAGCAGCTAGAGCTTTTGGTCCTGGCCCCTTTGGTGTGGGAGGAATCCCCGGACGTTTGCAGTTCCTGAGCTGGGCTCCGGCTGTACTCGGTGGTGCAGGCAGGTAGTATTGGACTTTGGGAGGCTGTCGCAAGAGAGAGCGCCATCGTTTGTGGGGCTGTGAATGGGGTTGCCTGGCTCCTTGAAGAGCAGCAAGAGCTTTTGGTCCTGGTCCCTTTGGTGTGGGAGGAATCCCTGGACGTTCGCAATTGCTGAGCCGGGCTCCGGCTGTACTCGGTGGTGCAGGCAGGTAGTATTGGACTTTGGGAGGCTGTCGCAAGAGAGAGCGCCAGCGTTTGTGGGGCTGTGAATGGGGTTGCCTGGCTCCTTGAAGAGCAGCAAGAGCTTTTGGTCCTGGCCCCTTTGGTGTGGGAGGAATCCCTGGACGTTTGCAATTCCTGAGCCGGGCTCTAGCTGTACTCGGTGGTGCAGGCAGCTAGTATTGGACTTTGGGAGGCTGTCGCAAGAGAGAGCACCAGCGTTTGTGGGTCTGTGAATGGGGTTGCCTGGCTCCTTGAAGAGCAGCAAGAGCTTTTGGTCCTGGCCCCTTTGGTGTGGCAGGAATCCCTGGACGTTCGCAATTCCTGAGCCGGGCTCTAGCTGTACTCGGTGGTGCAGGCAGGTAGTATTGGACTTTGGGAGGCTGTCGCAAGAGAGAGCGCCATCGTTTGTGGGGCTGTGAATGGGGTTGCCTGGCTCCTTGAAGAGCAGCAAGAGCTTTTGGTCCTGGCCCCTTTGGTGTGGGAGGAATCCCTGGACGTTTGCAATTGCTGAGCCGGGCTCCGGCCGTACCGCGGGGTGCAGGCAGCTAGTATTGGACTTTGGGAGGCTGTCGCAAGAGAGAGCACCAGCGTTTGTGGGTCTGTGAATGGGGTTGCCTGGCTCCTTGAAGAGCAGCAAGAGCTTTTGGTCCTGGCCCCTTTGGTGTGGGAGGAATCCCTGGACGTTTGCAATTCCTGAGCCGGGCTCTAGCTGTACTCGGTGGTGCAGGCAGCTAGTATTGGACTTTGGGAGGCTGTCGCAAGAGAGAGCGCCATTGTTTGTGGGGCTGTGAATGGGGTTGCCTGGCTCCTTGAAGAGCAGCAAGAGCTTTTGGTCCTGGCCCCTTTGGTGTGGCAGGAATCCCCGGACGTTCGCAATTCCTGAGCCGGGCTCTAGCTGTACTCGGTGGTGCAGGCAGGTAGTATTGGACTTTGGGAGGCTGTCGCAAGAGAGAGCGCCATCGTTTGTGGGGCTGTGAATGGGGTTGCCTGGCTCCTTGAAGAGCAGCAAGAGCTTTTGGTCCTGGCCCCTTTGGTGTGGCAGGAATCCCTGGACGTTTGCAATTGCTGAGCCGGGCTCCGGCCGTACCGCGGGGTGCAGGCAGCTAGTATTGGACTTTGGGAGGCTGTCGCAAGAGAGAGCGCCATCGTTTGTGGGGCTGTGAATGGGGTTGCCTGGCTCCTTGAAGAGCAGCAAGAGCTTTTGGTCCTGGCCCCTTTGGTGTGGGAGGAATCCCTGGACGTTTGCAGTTCCTGAGCTGGGCTCCGGCTGTACTCGGTGGTGCAGGCAGCTAGTATTGGACTTTGGGAAGCTGTCGCAAGAGAGAGCGCCATCGTTTGTGGGGCTGTGAATGGGGTTGCCTGGCTCCTTGAAGAGCAGCAAGAGCTTTTGGTCCTGGCCCCTTTGGTGTGGGAGGAATCCCTGGACGTTTGCAATTGCTGAGCCGGGCTCCGGCCGTACCGAGGGGTGCAGGCAGCTAGTATTGGACTTTGGGAGGCTGTCGCAAGAGAGAGCGCCATCGTTTGTGGGGCTGTGAATGGGGTTGCCTGGCTCCTTGAAGAGCAGCAAGAGCTTTTGGTCCTGGCCCCTTTGGTGTGGGAGGAATCCCCGGACGTTCGCAGTTCCTGAGCCGGGCTCCAGCTGTACTCGGTGGTGCAGGCAGCTAGTATTGGACTTTGGGAGGCTGTCGCAAGAGAGAGCGCCATCGTTTGTGGGGCTGTGAATGGGGTTGCGTGGCTCCTTGAAGAGCAGCAAGAGCTTTTGGTCCTGGCCCCTTTGGTGTGGGAGGAATCCCTGGACGTTCGCAATTGCTGAGCCGGGCTCCGGCTGTACGCAGCAGCGCAGGGAGGTAGTATTGGACTTTGGGAGGCTGTCGCAAGAGAGAGCGCCCGCGTTTGTGGGGCTGTGAATGGGGTTGCCTGGCTCCTTGAAGAGCAGCAAGAGCTTTTGGTCCTGGCCCCTTTGGTGTGGCAGGAATCCCCGGACATTCGCGGTTCCTGAGCCGGGCTCCGGCTGTACTCGGTGGTGCAGGCAGCTAGTATTGGACTTTGGGAGGCTGTCGCAAGAGAGAGCACCAGCGTTTGTGGGGCTGTGAATCGGGTTGCCTGGCTCCTTGAAGAGCAGCAAGAGCTTTTGGTCCTGGCCCCTTTGGTGTGGGAGGAATCCCCGGACGTTCGCAATTCCTGAGCCGGGCTCTAGCTGTACTCGGTGGTGCAGGCAGGTAGTATTGGACTTTGGGAGGCTGTCGCAAGAGAGAGCGCCATCGTTTGTGGGGCTGTGAATGGGGTTGCCTGGCTCCTTGAAGAGCAGCAAGAGCTTTTGGTCCTGGCCCCTTTGGTGTGGGAGGAATCCCTGCACGTTTGCAATTGCTGAGCCGGGCTCCGGCCGTACCGCGGGGTGCAGGCAGCTAGTATTGGACTTTGGGAGGCTGTCGCAAGAGAGAGCGCCAGCGTTTGTGGGGCTGTGAATGGGGTTGCCTGGCTCCTTGAAGAGCAGCTAGAGCTTTTGGTCCTGGCCCCTTTGGTGTGGGAGGAATCCCTGGACGTTTGCAGTTCCTGAGCCGGGCTCTAGCTGTACTCGGTGGTGCAGGCAGCTAGTATTGGACTTTGGGAGGCTGTCGCAAGAGAGAGCACTAGCGTTTGTGGGGCTGTGAATGGGGTTGCCTGGCTCCTTGAAGAGCAGCAAGAGCTTTTGGTCCTGGCCCCTTTGGTGTGGCAGGAATCCCTGGACGTTCGCAATTCCTGAGCCGGGCTCTAGCTGTACTCGGTGGTGCAGGCAGCTAGTATTGGACTTTGGGAGGCTGTCGCAAGAGAGAGCGCCATCGTTTGTGGGGCTGTGAATGGGGTTGCCTGGCTCCTTGAAGAGCAGCAAGAGCTTTTGGTCCTGGCCCCTTTGGTGTGGCAGGAATCCCCGGACATTCGCGGTTCCTGAGCCGGGCTCCGGCTGTACTCGGTGGTGCAGGCAGCTAGTATTGGACTTTGGGAGGCTGTCGCAAGAGAGAGCACCAGCGTTTGTGGGGCTGTGAATGGGGTTGCCTGGCTCCTTGAAGAGCAGCAAGAGCTTTTGGTCCTGGCCCCTTTGGTGTGGCAGGAATCCCTGGACGTTCGCAATTCCTGAGCCGGGCTCTAGCTGTACTCGGTGGTGCAGGCAGCTAGTATTGGACTTTGGGAGGCTGTCGCAAGAGAGAGCGCCATCGTTTGTGGGGCTGTGAATGGGGTTGCCTGGCTCCTTGAAGAGCAGCAAGAGCTTTTGGTCCTGGCCCCTTTGGTGTGGCAGGAATCCCCGGACATTCGCGGTTCCTGAGCCGGGCTCCGGCTGTACTCGGTGGTGCAGGCAGCTAGTATTGGACTTTGGGAGGCTGTCGCAAGAGAGAGCGCCATCGTTTGTGGGGCTGTGAATGGGGTTGCCTGGCTCCTTGAAGAGCAGCAAGAGCTTTTGGTCCTGGCCCCTTTGGTGTGGCAGGAATCCCCGGACGTTTGCAATTGCTGAGCCGGGCTCCGGCCGTACCGCGGGGTGCAGGCAGCTAGTATTGGACTTTGGGAGGCTGTCGCAAGAGAGAGCACCAGCGTTTGTGGGGCTGTGAATGGGGTTGCCTGGCTCCTTGAAGAGCAGCAAGAGCTTTTGGTCCTGGCCCCTTTGGTGTGGGAGGAATCCCTGGACGTTTGCAATTCCTGAGCCGGGCTCTAGCTGTACTCGGTGGTGCAGGCAGCTAGTATTGGACTTTGGGAGGCTGTCGCAAGAGAGAGCGCCATCGTTTGTGGGGCTGTGAATGGGGTTGCCTGGCTCCTTGAAGAGCAGCAAGAGCTTTTGGTCCTGGCCCCTTTGGTGTCGGAGGAATCCCCGGACGTTTGCAGTTCCTGAGCTGGGCTCCGGCTGTACTCGGTGGTGCAGGCAGCTAGTATTGGACTTTGGGAGGCTGTCGCAAGAGAGAGCGCCATTGTTTGTGGGGCTGTGAATGGGGTTGCCTGGCTCCTTGAAGAGCAGCAAGAGCTTTTGGTCCTGGCCCCTTTGGTGTGGGAGGAATCCCTGGACGTTCGCAATTGCTGAGCCGGGCTCCGGCCGTACCGAGGGGTGCAGGCAGCTAGTATTGGACTTTGGGAGGCTGTCGCAAGAGAGAGCGCCATTGTTTGTGGGGCTGTGAATGGGGTTGCCTGGCTCCTTGAAGAGCAGCAAGAGCTTTTGGTCCTGGCCCCTTTGGTGTGGGAGGAATCCCTGGACGTTCGCAGTTGCTGAGCCGGGCTCCGGCCGTACCGGGGGGTGCAGGCAGGTAGTATTGGACTTTGGGAGGCTGTCGCAAGAGAGAGCGCCAGCGTTTGTGGGGCTGTGAATGGGGTTGCCTGGCTCCTTGAAGAGCAGCAAGAGCTTTTGGTCCTGGCCCCTTTGGTGTGGCAGGAATCCCCGGACGTTCGCAATTGCTGAGCCGGGCTCCGGCTGTACTCGGTGGTGCAGGGAGCTAGTATTGGACTTTGGGAGGCTGTCGCAAGAGAGAGCGCCATCGTTTGTGGGGCTGTGAATGGGGTTGCCTGGCTCCTTGAAGAGCAGCAAGAGCTTTTGGTCGTGGCACTTTTTGTGTGGGAGGAATCCCTGGACGTTCGCAATTGCTGAGCCGGGCTCCAGCTGTACTCGGTGGTGCAGGCAGCTAGTATTGGACTTTGGGAGGCTGTCGCAAGAGAGAGCACCAGCGTTTGTGGGGCTGTGAATGGGGTTGCCTGGCTCCTTGAAGAGCAGCAAGAGCTTTTGGTCCTGGCCCCTTTGGTGTGGGAGGAATCCCTGGACGTTCGCAGTTGCTGAGCCGGGGTCCGGCCGTACCGAGGGGCGCAGGCAGGTAGTATTGGACTTTGGGAGGCTGTCGCAAGAGAGAGCGCCATCGTTTGTGGGGCTGTGAATGGGGTTGCCTGGCTCCTTGAAGAGCAGCAAGAGCTTTTGGTCCTGGCACTTTTGGTGTGGGAGGAATCCCTGGACGTTCGCAGTTCCTGAGCCGGGCTCCAGCTGTACTCGGTGGTGCAGGCAGGTAGTATTGGACTTTGGGAGGCTGTCGCAAGAGAGAGCACCAGCGTTTGTGGGGCTGTGAATGGGGTTGCCTGGCTCCTTGAAGAGCAGCAAGAGCTTTTGGTCCTGGCCCCTTTGGTGTGGCAGGAATCCCCGGACGTTCGCAGTTCCTGAGCCGGGCTCCGGCTCTACTCGGTGGTGCAGGCAGGTAGTATTGGACTTTGGGAGGCTGTCGCAAGAGAGAGCGCCAGCGTTTGTGGGGCTGTGAATGGGGTTGCCTGGCTCCTTGAAGAGCAGCAAGAGCTTTTGGTCCTGGCCCCTTTGGTGTGGCAGGAATCCCCGGACGTTCGCAATTGCTGAGCCGGGCTCCGGCCGTACCGAGGGGTGCAGGCAGCTAGTATTGGACTTTGGGAGGCTGTCGCAAGAGAGAGCGCCATCGTTTGTGGGGCTGTGAATGGGGTTGCCTGGCTCCTTGAAGAGCAGCAAGAGCTTTTGGTCGTGGCACTTTTTGTGTGGGAGGAATCCCTGGACGTTCGCAATTGCTGAGCCGGGCTCCGGCTGTACTCGGTGGTGCAGGCAGCTAGTATTGGACTTTGGGAGGCTGTCGCAAGAGAGAGCACCAGCGTTTGTGGGGCTGTGAATGGGGTTGCCTGGCTCCTTGAAGAGCAGCAAGAGCTTTTGGTCCTGGCACCTTTGGTGTGGGAGGAATCCCTGGACGTTCGCAGTTGCTGAGCCGGGGTCCGGCCGTACCGAGGGGCGCAGGCAGGTAGTATTGGACTTTGGGAGGCTGTCGCAAGAGAGAGCGCCATTGTTTGTGGGGCTGTGAATGGGGTTGCCTGGCTCCTTGAAGAGCAGCTAGAGCTTTTGGTCCTGGCCCCTTTGGTGTGGGAGGAATCCCCGGATGTTTGCAGTTCCTGAGCCGGGCTCCGGCTGTACTCGGTGGTGCAGGCAGGTAGTATTGGACTTTGGGAGGCTGTCGCAAGAGAGAGCGCCAGCGTTTGTGGGGCTGTGAATGGGGTTGCCTGGCTCCTTGAAGAGCAGCAAGAGCTTTTGGTCCTGGCCCCTTTGGTGTGGGAGGAATCCCTGGACGTTTGCAATTCCTGAGCTGGGCTCCGGCCGTACCGAGGGGTGCAGGCAGCTAGTATTGGACTTTGGGAGGCTGTCGCAAGAGAGAGCGCCAGCGTTTGTGGGGCTGTGAATGGGGTTGCCTGGCTCCTTGAAGAGCAGCAAGAGCTTTTGGTCCTGGCACTTTTGGTGTGGGAGGAATCCCTGGACGTTCGCAGTTCCTGAGCCAGGCTCCAGCTGTACTCGGTGGTGCAGGCAGCTAGTATTGGACTTTGGGAGGCTGTCGCAAGAGAGAGCACCAGCGTTTGTGGGGCTGTGAATGGGGTTGCCTGGCTCCTTGAAGAGCAGCAAGAGCTTTTGGTCCTGGCACCTTTGGTGTGGCAGGAATCCCCGGACGTTCGCAGTTCCTGAGCCGGGCTCCGGCTGTACTCGGTGGTGCAGGCAGGTAGTATTGGACTTTGGGAGGCTGTCGCAAGAGAGAGCGCCAGCGTTTGTGGGGCTGTGAATGGGGTTGCCTGGCTCCTTGAAGAGCAGCAAGAGCTTTTGGTCCTGGCCCCTTTGGTGTGGCAGGAATCCCTGGACGTTCGCAATTGCTGAGCCGGGGTCCGGCCGTACCGAGGGGTGCAGGCAGCTAGTATTGGACTTTGGGAGGCTGTCGCAAGAGAGAGCGCCAGCGTTTGTGGGGCTGTGAATGGGGTTGCCTGGCTCCTTGAAGAGCAGCAAGAGCTTTTGGTGCTGGCCCCTTTGGTGTGGCAGGAATCCCCGGACGTTCGCAGTTCCTGAGCCGGGCTCCGGCTGTATTCGGTGGTGCAGGCAGCTAGTATTGGACTTTGGGAGGCTGTCGCAAGAGAGAGCGCCATCGTTTGTGGGGCTGTGAATGGGGTTGCCTGGCTCCTTGAAGAGCAGCTAGAGCTTTTGGTCCTGGCACCTTTGGTGTGGGAGGAATCCCTGGACGTTTGCAATTGTTGAGCCGGGCTCCGGCTGTACTCGGTGGTGCAGGCAGCTAGTGTTGGACTTTGGGAGGCTGTCACAAGAGAGAGCGCCATCGTTTGTGGGGCTGTGAATGGAGTTGCCTGGCTCCTTGAAGAGCAGCAAGAGCTTTTGGTCCTGGCCCCTTTGGTGTTGGAGGAATCCCTGGATGTTCGCAATTGCTGAGCCGGGCTCCGGCTGTACCGCGGGGTGCAGGCAGGTAGTATTGGACTTTGGGAGGCTGTCGCAAGAGAGAGCGCCAGCGTTTGTGGGGCTGTGAATGGGGTTGCCTGGCTCCTTGAAGAGCAGCAAGAGCTTTTGGTCCTGGCCCCTTTGGTGTGGGAGGAATCCCTGGACGTTCGCAATTGCTGAGCCGGGCTCCGGCCGTACCGAGCGGCGCAGGCAGCTAGTATTGGACTTTGGGAGGCTGTCGCAAGAGAGAGCGCCATCGTTTGTGGGACTGTGAATGGGGTTGCCTGGCTCCTTGAAGAGCAGCAAGAGCTTTTGGTCCTGGCCCCTTTGGTGTGGCAGGAATCCCTGGACGTTCGCAATTGCTGAGCCGGGCTCCGGCTGTACGCAGCAGCGCAGGCAGGTAGTATTGGACTTTGGGAGGCTGTCGCAAGAGAGAGCGCCAGCGTTTGTGGGGCTGTGAATGGGGTTGCGTGGCTCCTTGAAGAGCAGCAAGAGCTTTTGGTGCTGGCCCCTTCGGTGTGGGAGGAATCCCTGGACGTTCGCAGTTCCTGAGCTGGGATCCGGCTGTACTCAGTGGTGCAGGCAGCTAGTATTGGACTTTGGGAAGCTGTCGCAAGAGAGAGCGCCATCGTTTGTGGGGCTGTGAATGGGGTTGCCTGGCTCCTTGAAGAGCAGCAAGAGCTTTTTGTCCTGGCCCCTTTGGTGTGGGAGGAATCCCTGGACGTTCGCAATTGCTGAGCCGGGCTCCGGCTGTACTCAGCAGCGCAGGCAGCTAGTATTGGACTTTGGGAGGCTCTCGAAAGCGAGAGCGCCATCGTTTGTGGGGCTGTGAATGGGGTTGCCTGGCTCCTTGAAGAGCAGCAAGAGCTTTTGGTGCTGGCCCCTTTGGTGTGGCAGGAATCCCCGGACGTTCGCAATTGCTGAGCCGGGGTCCGGCCGTACCGAGGGGTGCAGGCAGGTAGTATTGGACTTTGGGAGGCTGTCGCAAGAGAGAGCGCCATTGTTTGTGGGGCTGTGAATGGGGTTGCCTGGCTCCTTGAAGAGCAGCAAGAGCTTTTGGTGCTGGCACCTTTGGTGTGGGAGGAATCCGTGGATGTTCGCAATTGCTGAGCCGGGCTCCGGCCGTACCGAGGGGTGCAGGCAGGTAGTATTGGACTTTGGGAGGCTGTCGCAAGAGAGAGCGCCAGCGTTTGTGGGGCTGTGAATGGGGTTGCCTGGCTCCTTGAAGAGCAGCAAGAGCTTTTGGTCCTGGCCCCTTTGGTGTGGCAGGAATCCCCGGACGTTCGCAATTGCTGAGCCGGGCTCCGGCTGTACTCAGCAGCGCAGGCAGCTAGTATTGGACTTTGGGAGGCTGTCGCAAGAGAGAGCGCCAGCGTTTGTGGGGCTGTGAATGGAGTTGCCTGGCTCCTTGAAGAGCAGCAAGAGCTTTTGGTCCTGGCCCCTTTGGTGTGGGAGGAATCCCCGGACGTTTGCAATTGCTGAGCCGGGCTCCGGCTGTACTCGGTGGTGCAGGCAGCTAGTATTGGACTTTGGGAGGCTGTCGCAAGAGAGAGCGCCAGCGTTTGTGGGGCTGTGAATGGGGTTGCCTGGCTCCTTGAAGAGCAGCAAGAGCTTTTGGTCCTGGCCCCTTTGGTGTGGGAGGAATCCCTGGACGTTCGCAGTTGCTGAGCCGGGGTCCGGCCGTACCGAGGGGTGCAGGCAGGTAGTATTGGACTTTGGGAGGCTGTCGCAAGAGAGAGCGCCATTGTTTGTGGGGCTGTGAATGGGGTTGCCTGGCTCCTTGAAGAGCAGCAAGAGCTTTTGGTCCTGGCCCCTTTGGTGTGGGAGGAATCCCCGGACGTTTGCAGTTCCTGAGCCGGGCTCCGGCCGTACCGAGGGGTGCAGGCAGCTATTATTGGACTTTGGGAGGCTGTCGCAAGAGAGAGCGCCATCGTTTGTGGGTCTGTGAATGGGGTTGCCTGGCTCCTTGAAGAGCAGCTAGAGCTTTTGGTCCTGGCACTTTTGGTGTGGGAGGAATCCCTGGACGTTCGCAGTTCCTTAGCCGGGCTCCAGCTGTACTCGGTGGTGCAGGCAGGTAGTATTGGACTTTGGGAGGCTGTCGCAAGAGAGAGCGCCAGCGTTTGTGGGGCTGTGAATGGGGTTGCCTGGCTCCTTGAAGAGCAGCAAGAGCTTTTGGTCCTGGCCCCTTTGGTGTGGCAGGAATCCCTGGACGTTCGCAATTGGTGAGCCGGGCTCCGGCCGTACCGAGGGGTGCAGGCAGCTAGTATTGGACTTTGGGAGGCTGTCGCAAGAGTGAGCGCCAGCGTTTGTGGGGCTGTGAATGGGGTTGCCTGGCTCCTTGAAGAGCAGCAAGAGCTTTTGGTCCTGGCCCCTTTGGTGTGGCAGGAATCCCTGGACGTTCGCAGTTCCTGAGCCGGGCTCCGGCTGTACTCGGTGGTGCAGGCAGGTAGTATTGGACTTTGGGAGGCTGTCGCAAGAGAGAGCGCCATCGTTTGTGGGGCTGTGAATGGGGTTGCCTGGCTCCTTGAAGAGCAGCAAGAGCTTTTGGTCCTGGCCCCTTTGGTGTGGGAGGAATCCCTGGATGTTTGCAGTTCCTGAGCCGGGCTCCGGCCGTACCGAGGGGTGCAGGCAGCTAGTATTGGACTTTGGGAGGCTGTCGCAAGAGAGAGCGCCAGCGTTTGTGGGGCTGTGAATGGGGTTGCCTGGCTCCTTGAAGAGCAGCAAGAGCTTTTGGTGCTGGCCCCTTTGGTGTGGCAGGAATCCCCGGACGTTCGCAGTTCCTGAGCCGGGCTCCGGCTGTATTCGGTGGTGCAGCCAGCTAGTATTGGACTTTGGGAGGCTGTCCCAAGAGAGAGCGCCAGCGTTTGTGGGGCTGTGAATGGGGTTGCCTGGCTCCTTGAAGAGCAGCTAGAGCTTTTGGTCCTGGCACCTTTGGTGTGGGAGGAATCCCTGGACGTTCGCAATTGTTGAGCCGGGCTCCGGCTGTACTCGGTGGTGCAGGCAGCTAGTGTTGGACTTTGGGAGGCTGTCACAAGAGAGAGCGCCATTGTTTGTGGGGCTGTGAATGGGGTTGCCTGGCTCCTTGAAGAGCAGCAAGAGCTTTTGGTGCTGGCCCCTTTGGTGTGGGAGGAATCCCTGGACGTTCGCAATTGCTGAGCCGGGCTCCGGCCGTACCGAGGGGTGCAGGCAGCTAGTATTGGACTTTGGGAGGCTCTCGAAAGCGAGAGCGCCATCGTTTGTGGGGCTGTGAATGGGGTTGCCTGGCTCCTTGAAGAGCAGCAAGAGCTTTTGGTGCTGGCCCCTTTGGTGTGGCAGGAATCCCTGGACGTTCGCAATTGCTGAGCCGGGGTCCGGCCGTACCGAGGGGTGCAGGCAGGTAGTATTGGACTTTGGGAGGCTGTCGCAAGAGAGAGCGCCATCGTTTGTGGGGCTGTGAATGGGGTTGCCTGGCTCCTTGAAGAGCAGCAAGAGCTTTTGGTCCTGGCACCTTTGGTGTGGGAGGAATCCCCGGACGTTCGCAGTTCCTGAGCCGGGCTCCGGCTGTACTCGGTGGTGCAGGCAGGTAGTATTGGACTTTGGGAGGCTGTCGCAAGAGTGAGCGCCAGCGTTTGTGGGGCTGTGAATGGGGTTGCCTGGCTCCTTGAAGAGTAGCAAGAGCTTTTGGTCCTGGCCCCTTTGGTGTGGGAGGAATCCCCGGACGTTTGCAATTGCTGAGCCGGGCTCCGGCCGTACCGAGGGGTGCAGGCAGGTAGTATTGGACTTTGGGAGGCTGTCGCAAGAGAGAGCGCCATCGTTTGTGGGGCTGTGAATGGGGTTGCCTGGCTCCTTGAAGAGTAGCAAGAGCTTTTGGTCCTGGCACCTTTGGTGTGGGAGGAATCCCTGGACGTTTGCAATTGCTGAGCCGGGCTCCGGCTGTACTCGGTGGTGCAGGCAGGTAGTATTGGACTTTGGGAGGCTGTCGCAAGAGAGAGCGCCATCGTTTGTGGGGCTGTGAATGGGGTTGCCTGGCTCCTTGAAGAGCAGCAAGAGCTTTTGGTCCTGGCCCCTTTGGTGTGGCAGGAATCCCTGGACGTTCGCAATTGCTGAGCCGGGCTCCGGCTGTACTCGGTGGTGCAGGCAGCTAGTATTGGACTTTGGGAGGCTGTCGCAAGAGAGAGCGCCATCGTTTGTGGGGCTGTGAATGGGGTTGCCTGGCTCCTTGAAGAGCAGCAAGAGCTTTTGGTCCTGGCCCCTTTGGTGTGGGAGGAACCCCTGGACGTTTGCAGTTCCTGAGCCGGGGTCCGGCCGTACCGAGGGGTGCAGGCAGGTAGTATTGGACTTTGGGAGGCTGTCGCAAGAGAGAGCGCCATCGTTTGTGGGGATGTGAATGGGGTTGCCTGGCTCCTTGAAGAGCAGCAAGAGCTTTTGGTCCTGGCCCCTTTGGTGTGGGAGGAATCCCCGGACGTTCGCAGTTCCTGAGCCGGGCTCCAGCTGTACTCGGTGGTGCAGGCAGGTAGTATTGGACTTTGGGAGGCTGTCGCAAGAGTGAGCGCCAGCGTTTGTGGGGCTGTGAATGGGGTTGCCTGGCTCCTTGAAGAGCAGCAAGAGCTTTTGGTCCTGGCCCCTTTCGTGTGGGAGGAATCCCCGGACGTTTGCAATTGCTGAGCCGGGTTCCGGCCGTACCGAGGGGTGCAGGCAGGTAGTATTGGACTTTGGGAGGCTGTCGCAAGAGAGAGCGCCATCGTTTGTGGGGCTGTGAATGGGGTTGCCTGGCTCCTTGAAGAGCAGCAAGAGCTTTTGGTCCTGGCCCCTTTGGTGTGGGAGGAATCCCTGGACGTTTGCAATTGCTGAGCCGGGCTCCGGCTGTACTCAGCAGCGCAGGCAGCTAGTATTGGACTTTGGGAGGCTGTCGCAAGAGAGAGCGCCATCGTTTGTGGGGCTGTGAATGGGGTTGCGTGGCTCCTTGAAGAGCAGCAAGAGCTTTTGGTCCTGGCCCCTTTGGTGTGGGAGGAATCCCCGGACGTTCGCAGTTCCTGAGCCGGGGTCCAGCTGTACCGAGGGGTGCAGGCAGGTAGTATTGGACTTTGGGAGGCTGTCGCAAGAGAGAGCGCCAGCGTTTGTGGGGCTGTGAATGGGGTTGCCTGGCTCCTTGAAGAGCAGCAAGAGCTTTTGGTCCTGGCCCCTTTGGTGTGGGAGGAATCCCCAGACGTTCGCAGTTCCTGAGCCGGGCTCCGGCTGTACTCGGTGGTGCAGGCAGCTAGTATTGGACTTTGGGAGGCTGTCGCAAGAGAGAGCGCCATCGTTTGTGGGGCAGTGAATGGGGTTGCGTGTCTCCTTGAAGAGCAGCTAGAGCTTTTGGTCCTGGCACCTTTGGTGTGGGAGGAATCCCTGGACGTTTGCAATTGCTGAGCCGGGCTCCGGCCGTACCGAGGGGTGCAGGCAGGTAGTATTGGACTTTGGGAGGCTGTCGCAAGAGTGAGCGCCAGCGTTTGTGGGGCTGTGAATGGGGTTGCCTGGCTCCTTGAAGAGCAGCAAGAGCTTTTGGTCCTGGCCCCTTTGGTGTGGCAGGAATCCCTGGACGTTCGCAATTGCTGAGCCGGGCTCCGGCTGTACTCGGTGGTGCAGGCAGCTAGTATTGGACTTTGGGAGGCTGTCGCAAGAGAGAGCGCCAGCGTTTGTGGGGCTGTGAATGGGGTTGCCTGGCTCCTTGAAGAGCAGCAAGAGCTTTTGGTCCTGGCCCCTTTGGTGTGGGAGGAATCCCCGGACGTTCGCAGTTCCTGAGCCGGGGTCCAGCTGTACTCGGTGGTGCAGGCAGGTAGTATTGGACTTTGGGAGGCTGTCGCAAGAGAGAGCGCCATCGTTTGTGGGGCAGTGAATGGGGTTGCGTGTCTCCTTGAAGAGCAGCTAGAGCTTTTGGTCCTGGCACCTTTGGTGTGGGAGGAATCCCTGGACGTTTGCAATTGCTGAGCCGGGCTCCGGCCGTACCGAGGGGTGCAGGCAGGTAGTATTGGACTTTGGGAGGCTGTCGCAAGAGAGAGCGCCATCGTTTGTGGGGCTGTGAATGGGGTTGCCTGGCTCCTTGAAGAGCAGCAAGAGCTTTTGGTCCTGGCACCTTTGGTGTGGGAGGAATCCCCGGACGTTCGCAGTTCCTGAGCCGGGCTCCAGCTGTACTCGGTGGTGCAGGCAGGTAGTATTGGACTTTGGGAGGCTGTCGCAAGAGTGAGCGCCAGCGTTTGTGGGGCTGTGAATGGGGTTGCCTGGCTCCTTGAAGAGCAGCAAGAGCTTTTGGTCCTGGCCCCTTTGGTGTGGGAGGAATCCCCGGACGTTTGCAATTGCTGAGCCGGGGTCCGGCCGTACCGAGGGGTGCAGGCAGGTAGTATTGGACTTTGGGAGGCTGTCGCAAGAGAGAGCGCCATCGTTTGTGGGGCTGTGAATGGGGTTGCCTGGCTCCTTGAAGAGCAGCTAGAGCTTTTGGTCTTGCCCCCTTTGGTGTGGGAGGAATCCCCGGACGTTCGCAGTTCCTGAGCCGGTCTCCGGCTGTACTCGGTGGTACAGGCAGCTAGTATTGGACTTTGGGAGGCTGTCGCAAGAGAGAGCGCCAGAGTTTGTGGGGCTGTGAATGGGGTTGCCTGGCTCCTTGAAGAGCAGCAAGAGCTTTTGGTCCTGGCCCCTTTGGTGTGGGAGGAATCCCTGGACGTTCGCAATTGGTGAGCCGGGCTCCGGCCGTACCGAGGGGTGCAGGCAGCTAGTATTGGACTTTGGGAGGCTGTCGCAAGAGAGAGCGCCATCGTTTGTGGGGCTGTGAATGGGGTTGCCTGGCTCCTTGAAGAGCAGCAAGAGCTTTTGGTCCTGGCCCCTTTGGTGTGGGAGGAATCCCTGGACGTTCGCAATTGCTGAGCCGGGCTCCGGCTGTACTCGGTGGTGCAGGCAGCTAGTATTGGACTTTGGGAGGCTGTCGCAAGAGAGAGCGCCAGCGTTTGTGGGGCTGTGAATGGGGTTGCCTGGCTCCTTGAAGAGCAGCAAGAGCTTTTGGTCCTGGCCCCTTTGGTGTGGGAGGAATCCCCAGACGTTCGCAGTTCCTGAGCCGGGCTCCGGCTGTACTCGGTGGTGCAGGCAGCTAGTATTGGACTTTGGGAGGCTGTCGCAAGAGAGAGCGCCAGCGTTTGTGGGGCTGTGAATGGGGTTGCCTGGCTCCTTGAAGAGCAGCAAGAGCTTTTGGTCCTGGCCCCTTTGGTGTGGCAGGAATCCCTGGACGTTCGCAATTGCTGAGCCGGGCTCCGGCCGTACCGAGGGGTGCAGGCAGCTAGTATTGGACTTTGGGAGGCTGTCGCAAGAGTGAGCGCCAGCGTTTGTGGGGCTGTGAATGGGTTTGCCTGGCTCCTTGAAGAGCAGCAAGAGCTTTTGGTCCTGGCCCCTTTGGTGTGGGAGGAATCCCCGGACGTTCGCAGTTCCTGAGCCGGGCTCCGGCTGTACTCGGTGGTGCAGGCAGCTAGTATTGGACTTTGGGAGGCTGTCGGAAGAGAGAGCGCCATCGTTTGTGGGGCTGTGAATGGGGTTGCGTGGCTCCTTGAAGAGCAGCAAGAGCTTTTGGTGCTGGCCCCTTTGGTGTGGGAGGAATCCCTGGACGTTCGCAATTGCTGAGCCGGGCTCCGGCTGTACCGAGCGGCGCAGGCAGCTAGTATTGGACTTTGGGAGGCTGTCGCAAGAGAGAGAAATTGAATTGAAATTTTAAAAATGGTTGTAATGAAATTTATTGTTTGATTTTGGTTTTGGTGTTCTTTGTGTGTGTGTGGTTGGTTGGTTGGTTGGTTGGTTGGTTTTCTCCTTTGGTGGTGGTCTCTGTTTTCGGTGTAGGACTCTCTTTTCTTTGTGTCTCCCTTTAAGTTTCATTTTTGGGGTTGTGTGTGTGGTGTTGTCCGTTTCTTAGCATAGCAACTTTTTTCTAATTAAAAATTTATTTACTTTCCATTCATTATTACTGAAGAGCAGCAGTAGAAAATGGTATACTCTGTGGGAGTTTAAAAAAAAAAAAAAGTATAAAAATGTTACTCCCAGGGTAGGAACCATTTTGTACTGCTGCACCAGATTTATTCTTTCTTGGTTTTTTTATTTTGTTTCTTTTTATTATACATATAGAACTCTCTCCATGTGGGAAAATTAAATAACTCACTCCACACAAAGGGCCAACAGAGGACAGCCAAACAGTAGAGATAACCTCCAGGGCACCAGGCGGTGGTGAAGAGGGCAACAGATCACAGGCGAAGACATCAAGAGGTCCCAGATGAAGAGGGGAACAGATCACAGGTCAGAGGTCACAAGGGCAGCGGTCAAGAGGTCAGAGGTACAGAAGGTCAAGAGGTCAGAGGCCAAAGGTCAAAATATCAAGAGGTCAATAGGTCAAGAGGTCAGGTTCAGGAGGTCAGGAGGTCAGGCGTTCAAAAGGTCAAAATTTCAGGAGGTCAAAAGGTCAAGAGGTCAGAGGTCAAAAGTCAAAAGGTCAAGAGGTCAGGTCATAAGGTGAAGAGGTCAGAGGTCAATCGGTCAAGAGGTCAGAAGGTCAAAAGGTCAGGAGGGCAAAAGTTCAAGGGGCCAGGAGGTCAAGAGGTCAGGAGGTCAAAAGGTCAAGAGGTCAGAGGTCAAGAGGTCCGGTCAAGAGGTCAAGAGGTCAGAGGTCAAGAAGTCAAGAGGTCAAGAGGTCAAGAGGTCAGGTTAGGAGGTCAAGAGGTCAAAAGGTCAAGAGGTCAGAGGTCAAAAGGTCAAGAGGTCAGGAGGTCGAAAGGTTAAGAGGTCAGGAGGTCGGGTCAAAAGGTCAAGAGGTCATGAGGTCCAGATGTCAGGAGGTCAAGAGGTCAGAGGTCAAAAGGTCAAGAGGTCAGAGGTCAAGAGGTCAAGAGGTCGAAAGGTTAAGAGGTCAGGAGGTCAGGTCAAAAGGTCAAGAGGTCATGAGGTCCAGATGTCAGGAGGTCAAAGGTCAAGAGGTCAGAGGTCAAAAGGTCGAGATGTCATGTCAAAAGGTCAAGAGCCAGAGCTCAAAAGGTCAAGAGGTCAGGAGGTCAAAAGGTCAATAGGTCAAGAGGTCAGAGGTCAAGAGGTCAATAGGTCCGGTCATGAGGTCAAGAGGTCAAGAGGTCAGGTCAAGATGTCAGGAGGTCAAAAGGTCAAGAGATCAGAGGTCAAAAGGTCAAGAGGTCAAAAGGTTAAGAGGTCAGGAGGTCGGGTCAAAAGGTCAAGAGGTCATGAGGTCAAGATGTCAGGAGGTCAAAGGTCAAGAGGTCAGGTCAAAAGGTCAAGAGGCCAGAGGTCAAGAGGTCAAGAGGTCAGGTCATGAGGTCAAGAGGTCAGGAGGTCAAAAGGTGTGGAGGTCAAAAGGTCAAGAGGTCAGGAGGTCAGGAGGTCAAGAGGTCGGGGGGTCAAAAGGTCAAGAGGTCAGGAGGTCAAAAGGTCAATAGGTCAAGAGGTCAGGAGGTCGAGAGGTCAGGTCAGGAGGTCAAAAGGTCAAGAGGTCAGAGGTCAAAAGGTCAAGAGGTCAAGAGGTCAGGTCAGGAGGTCAAAAGGTCAGGTCAGGAGGTCAAAAGGTCAAGAGGTCAGTAGGTCAAGAGGTCATGAGGTCAGGAGGTCAAGAGGTCAAGAGGTCAAAAGGTCAGAGGTCAAAAGGTCAAGAGGTCAAAAGGTCAGAGGTCAATAGGTCAAGAGGTCAAAAGGTCAAGAGGTCAAAAGGTCAGGAGGTCAAAAGGTCAAGAGGTCAGAGGTCAAAAGGTCAAGAGGTCAGAGGTCAAAAGGTCAAGAGGTCAGAGGTCAAAAGGTCAGGAGGTCAAAAGGTCAGGTCAGGAGGTCAAAAGGTCAAGAGGTCAGTAGGTCAAGAGGTCATGAGGTCAGGAGGTCAAGAGGTCAATAGGTCAAGAGGTCAAAAGGTCAGAGGTCAAAAGGTCAGAGGTCAAAAGGTCAGGAGGTCAAAAGGTCAATAGGTGAAAAGATCGGAGGTCAAAAGGTCAAGAGGTCAATAGGTCAGGTCAGGAGGTCAAGAGGTCAGGTCAGGAGGTCAAAAGGTCAAGAGGTCAGTAGGTCAAGAGGTCAAGAGGTCAAGAGGTCAGGTCAGGAGGTCAAGAGGTCAGGAGGTCAAGAGGTCAGGAGGTCAAAAGGTCAATAGGTCAAAAGGTCGATAGGTCAAAAGGTCAGAGGTCAAGAGGTCAAGAGGTCAAGAGGTCAGGTCACGAGATCAAAAGGTCAGGTCAGGAGGTCAAAAGGTCAAGAGGTCAGGGGTCAAAAGGTCAAGAGGTCAGGTCAAGAGGTCAAAAGGTCAAGAGGTCAGAGGTCAAAAGGTCAAGAGGTCAGGTCAGGAAGTCAAAAGGTCAAGAGGTCAAGAGGTCAGGTCAGGAGGTCAAAAGGTCAGGACAGGAGGTCAAAAGGTCAAGAGGTCAGTAGGTCAAGAGGTCATGAGGTCAAGAGGTCAAGAGGTCAAAAGGTCAGAGGTCAAAAGGTCAAGAGGTCAAAAGGTCAGAGGTCAAGAGGTCAATAGGTCAAAAGATCAATAGGTGAAAAGATCGGAGGTCGAAAGGTCAAGAGGTCAATAGGTCAGGTCAGGAGGTCAAGAGGTCAGGTCAGGAGGTCAAAAGGTCAAGAGGTCAAGAGGTCAAGAGGTCAAGAGGTCAGGTCAGGAGGTCAAGAGGTCAGGAGGTCAAGAGGTCAGGAGGTCAAAAGGTCAAGAGGTCAAAAGGTCAAGAGGTCAAAAGGTCAGAGGTCAAGAGGTCAAAAGGTCAGAAGGTCAAAATGTCAGAGGTCAAGAGGTCAAAAGGTCAGAGGTCAAAAGGTCAAGAGGTCAAAAGGTCAAGAGGTCAGTAGGTCAAGAGGTCAGTAGGTCAAGAGGTCAAGAGGTCAAGAGGTCAGGTCAGGAGGTCAAGAGGTCAGGAGGTCAAGAGGTCAGGAGGTCAAAAGGTCAATAGGTCAAAAGGTCGATAGGTCAAAAGGTCAGAGGTCAAGAGGTCAAGAGGTCAAGAGGTCAGGTCAGGAGATCAAAAGGTCAGGTCAGGAGGTCAAAAGGTCAGGGATCAAAAGGTCAAGAGGTCAGAGGTCAAGAGGTCAAGAGGTCAAGAGGTCAGAGGTCAAAAGGTCAAGAGGTCAGGTCAGGAGGTCAAAAGGTCAGGTCAGGAGGTCAAAAGGTCAAGAGGTTAGGGTTAGGGTTAGGGGTTAGGGTTAGGGGTTAGGGTTAGGGTTAGGGTTATTAGGGTTAGGGTTAGGGGTTAGGGTTAGGGTTAGGGGTTAGGGTTAGGGTTAGGGTTAGGGTTAGGGTTAGGGTTAGGGTTTTAGGGTTAGGGTTAGGGTTAGGGTTAGGGTTAGGGTTAGGGTTAGGGGTTAGGGTTAGGGGTTAGGGTTAGGGTTAGGGTTAGGGTTAGGGTTAGGGTTAGGGTTAGGGTTAGGGTTAGGGTTAGGGTTAGGGTTAGGGTTAGGGTTAGGGTTAGGGTTAGGGTTAGGGTTAGGGTTAGGGTTAGGGTTAGGGTTAGGGTTAGGGTTAGGGTTAGGGTTAGGGTTAGGGTTAGGGTTAGGGTTAGGGTTAGGGTTAGGGTTAGGGTTAGGGTTAGGGTTAGGGGTTAGGGTTAGGGTTAGGGTTAGGGTTAGGGTTAGGGTTAGGGTTAGGGTTAGGGTTAGGGTTAGGGTTAGGGTTAGGGTTAGGGTTAGGGTTAGGGTTAGGGTTAGGGTTAGGGTTAGGGTTAGGGTTAGGGTTAGGGTTAGGGTTAGGGTTAGGGTTAGGGTTAGGGTTAGGGTTAGGGTTAGGGTTAGGGTTAGGGTTAGGGTTAGGGTTAGGGTTAGGGTTAGGGTTAGGGTTAGGGTTAGGGTTAGGGTTAGGGTTAGGGTTAGGGTTAGGGTTAGGGTTAGGGTTAGGGTTAGGGTTAGGGTTAGGGTTAGGGTTAGGGTTAGGGTTAGGGTTAGGGTTAGGGTTAGGGTTAGGGTTAGGGTTAGGGTTAGGGTTAGGGTTAGGGTTAGGGTTAGGGTTAGGGTTAGGGTTAGGGTTAGGGTTAGGGTTAGGGTTAGGGTTAGGGTTAGGGTTAGGGTTAGGGTTAGGGTTAGGGTTAGGGTTAGGGTTAGGGTTAGGGTTAGGGTTAGGGTTAGGGTTAGGGTTAGGGTTAGGGTTAGGGTTAGGGTTAGGGTTAGGGTTAGGGTTAGGGTTAGGGTTAGGGTTAGGGTTAGGGTTAGGGTTAGGGTTAGGGTTAGGGTTAGGGTTAGGGTTAGGGTTAGGGTTAGGGTTAGGGTTAGGGTTAGGGTTAGGGTTAGGGTTAGGGTTAGGGTTAGGGTTAGGGTTAGGGTTAGGGTTAGGGTTAGGGTTAGGGTTAGGGTTAGGGTTAGGGTTAGGGTTAGGGTTAGGGTTAGGGTTAGGGTTAGGGTTAGGGTTAGGGTTAGGGTTAGGGTTAGGGTTAGGGTTAGGGTTAGGGTTAGGGTTAGGGTTAGGGTTAGGGTTAGGGTTAGGGTTAGGGTTAGGGTTAGGGTTAGGGTTAGGGTTAGGGTTAGGGTTAGGGTTAGGGTTAGGGTTAGGGTTAGGGTTAGGGTTAGGGTTAGGGTTAGGGTTAGGGTTAGGGTTAGGGTTAGGGTTAGGGTTAGGGTTAGGGTTAGGGTTAGGGTTAGGGTTAGGGTTAGGGTTAGGGTTAGGGTTAGGGTTAGGGTTAGGGTTAGGGTTAGGGTTAGGGTTAGGGTTAGGGTTAGGGTTAGGGTTAGGGTTAGGGTTAGGGTTAGGGTTAGGGTTAGGGTTAGGGTTAGGGTTAGGGTTAGGGTTAGGGTTAGGGTTAGGGTTAGGGTTAGGGTTAGGGTTAGGGTTAGGGTTAGGGTTAGGGTTAGGGTTAGGGTTAGGGTTAGGGTTAGGGTTAGGGTTAGGGTTAGGGTTAGGGTTAGGGTTAGGGTTAGGGTTAGGGTTAGGGTTAGGGTTAGGGTTAGGGTTAGGGTTAGGGTTAGGGTTAGGGTTAGGGTTAGGGTTAGGGTTAGGGTTAGGGTTAGGGTTAGGGTTAGGGTTAGGGTTAGGGTTAGGGTTAGGGTTAGGGTTAGGGTTAGGGTTAGGGTTAGGGTTAGGGTTAGGGTTAGGGTTAGGGTTAGGGTTAGGGTTAGGGTTAGGGTTAGGGTTAGG
Organism: Platalea leucorodia; assembly: GCF_965183815.1. NCBI lineage: Eukaryota > Metazoa > Chordata > Aves > Pelecaniformes > Threskiornithidae > Platalea > Platalea leucorodia. The sequence goes on from NC_138855.1 coordinate 716,064, forward strand.
GTTAGGGTTAGGGTTAGGGTTAGGGTTAGGGTTAGGGTTAGGGTTAGGGTTAGGGTTAGGGTTAGGGTTAGGGTTAGGGTTAGGGTTAGGGTTAGGGTTAGGGTTAGGGTTAGGGTTAGGGTTAGGGTTAGGGTTAGGGTTAGGGTTAGGGTTAGGGTTAGGGTTAGGGTTAGGGTTAGGGTTAGGGTTAGGGTTAGGGTTAGGGTTAGGGTTAGGGTTAGGGTTAGGGTTAGGGTTAGGGTTAGGGTTAGGGTTAGGGTTAGGGTTAGGGTTAGGGTTAGGGTTAGGGTTAGGGTTAGGGTTAGGGTTAGGGTTAGGGTTAGGGTTAGGGTTAGGGTTAGGGTTAGGGTTAGGGTTAGGGTTAGGGTTAGGGTTAGGGTTAGGGTTAGGGTTAGGGTTAGGGTTAGGGTTAGGGTTAGGGTTAGGGTTAGGGTTAGGGTTAGGGTTAGGGTTAGGGTTAGGGTTAGGGTTAGGGTTAGGGTTAGGGTTAGGGTTAGGGTTAGGGTTAGGGTTAGGGTTAGGGTTAGGGTTAGGGTTAGGGTTAGGGTTAGGGTTAGGGTTAGGGTTAGGGTTAGGGTTAGGGTTAGGGTTAGGGTTAGGGTTAGGGTTAGGGTTAGGGTTAGGGTTAGGGTTAGGGTTAGGGTTAGGGTTAGGGTTAGGGTTAGGGTTAGGGTTAGGGTTAGGGTTAGGGTTAGGGTTAGGGTTAGGGTTAGGGTTAGGGTTAGGGTTAGGGTTAGGGTTAGGGTTAGGGTTAGGGTTAGGGTTAGGGTTAGGGTTAGGGTTAGGGTTAGGGTTAGGGTTAGGGTTAGGGTTAGGGTTAGGGTTAGGGTTAGGGTTAGGGTTAGGGTTAGGGTTAGGGTTAGGGTTAGGGTTAGGGTTAGGGTTAGGGTTAGGGTTAGGGTTAGGGTTAGGGTTAGGGTTAGGGTTAGGGTTAGGGTTAGGGTTAGGGTTAGGGTTAGGGTTAGGGTTAGGGTTAGGGTTAGGGTTAGGGTTAGGGTTAGGGTTAGGGTTAGGGTTAGGGTTAGGGTTAGGGTTAGGGTTAGGGTTAGGGTTAGGGTTAGGGTTAGGGTTAGGGTTAGGGTTAGGGTTAGGGTTAGGGTTAGGGTTAGGGTTAGGGTTAGGGTTAGGGTTAGGGTTAGGGTTAGGGTTAGGGTTAGGGTTAGGGTTAGGGTTAGGGTTAGGGTTAGGGTTAGGGTTAGGGTTAGGGTTAGGGTTAGGGTTAGGGTTAGGGTTAGGGTTAGGGTTAGGGTTAGGGTTAGGGTTAGGGTTAGGGTTAGGGTTAGGGTTAGGGTTAGGGTTAGGGTTAGGGTTAGGGTTAGGGTTAGGGTTAGGGTTAGGGTTAGGGTTAGGGTTAGGGTTAGGGTTAGGGTTAGGGTTAGGGTTAGGGTTAGGGTTAGGGTTAGGGTTAGGGTTAGGGTTAGGGTTAGGGTTAGGGTTAGGGTTAGGGTTAGGGTTAGGGTTAGGGTTAGGGTTAGGGTTAGGGTTAGGGTTAGGGTTAGGGTTAGGGTTAGGGTTAGGGTTAGGGTTAGGGTTAGGGTTAGGGTTAGGGTTAGGGTTAGGGTTAGGGTTAGGGTTAGGGTTAGGGTTAGGGTTAGGGTTAGGGTTAGGGTTAGGGTTAGGGTTAGGGTTAGGGTTAGGGTTAGGGTTAGGGTTAGGGTTAGGGTTAGGGTTAGGGTTAGGGTTAGGGTTAGGGTTAGGGTTAGGGTTAGGGTTAGGGTTAGGGTTAGGGTTAGGGTTAGGGTTAGGGTTAGGGTTAGGGTTAGGGTTAGGGTTAGGGTTAGGGTTAGGGTTAGGGTTAGGGTTAGGGTTAGGGTTAGGGTTAGGGTTAGGGTTAGGGTTAGGGTTAGGGTTAGGGTTAGGGTTAGGGTTAGGGTTAGGGTTAGGGTTAGGGTTAGGGTTAGGGTTAGGGTTAGGGTTAGGGTTAGGGTTAGGGTTAGGGTTAGGGTTAGGGTTAGGGTTAGGGTTAGGGTTAGGGTTAGGGTTAGGGTTAGGGTTAGGGTTAGGGTTAGGGTTAGGGTTAGGGTTAGGGTTAGGGTTAGGGTTAGGGTTAGGGTTAGGGTTAGGGTTAGGGTTAGGGTTAGGGTTAGGGTTAGGGTTAGGGTTAGGGTTAGGGTTAGGGTTAGGGTTAGGGTTAGGGTTAGGGTTAGGGTTAGGGTTAGGGTTAGGGTTAGGGTTAGGGTTAGGGTTAGGGTTAGGGTTAGGGTTAGGGTTAGGGTTAGGGTTAGGGTTAGGGTTAGGGTTAGGGTTAGGGTTAGGGTTAGGGTTAGGGTTAGGGTTAGGGTTAGGGTTAGGGTTAGGGTTAGGGTTAGGGTTAGGGTTAGGGTTAGGGTTAGGGTTAGGGTTAGGGTTAGGGTTAGGGTTAGGGTTAGGGTTAGGGTTAGGGTTAGGGTTAGGGTTAGGGTTAGGGTTAGGGTTAGGGTTAGGGTTAGGGTTAGGGTTAGGGTTAGGGTTAGGGTTAGGGTTAGGGTTAGGGTTAGGGTTAGGGTTAGGGTTAGGGTTAGGGTTAGGGTTAGGGTTAGGGTTAGGGTTAGGGTTAGGGTTAGGGTTAGGGTTAGGGTTAGGGTTAGGGTTAGGGTTAGGGTTAGGGTTAGGGTTAGGGTTAGGGTTAGGGTTAGGGTTAGGGTTAGGGTTAGGGTTAGGGTTAGGGTTAGGGTTAGGGTTAGGGTTAGGGTTAGGGTTAGGGTTAGGGTTAGGGTTAGGGTTAGGGTTAGGGTTAGGGTTAGGGTTAGGGTTAGGGTTAGGGTTAGGGTTAGGGTTAGGGTTAGGGTTAGGGTTAGGGTTAGGGTTAGGGTTAGGGTTAGGGTTAGGGTTAGGGTTAGGGTTAGGGTTAGGGTTAGGGTTAGGGTTAGGGTTAGGGTTAGGGTTAGGGTTAGGGTTAGGGTTAGGGTTAGGGTTAGGGTTAGGGTTAGGGTTAGGGTTAGGGTTAGGGTTAGGGTTAGGGTTAGGGTTAGGGTTAGGGTTAGGGTTAGGGTTAGGGTTAGGGTTAGGGTTAGGGTTAGGGTTAGGGTTAGGGTTAGGGTTAGGGTTAGGGTTAGGGTTAGGGTTAGGGTTAGGGTTAGGGTTAGGGTTAGGGTTAGGGTTAGGGTTAGGGTTAGGGTTAGGGTTAGGGTTAGGGTTAGGGTTAGGGTTAGGGTTAGGGTTAGGGTTAGGGTTAGGGTTAGGGTTAGGGTTAGGGTTAGGGTTAGGGTTAGGGTTAGGGTTAGGGTTAGGGTTAGGGTTAGGGTTAGGGTTAGGGTTAGGGTTAGGGTTAGGGTTAGGGTTAGGGTTAGGGTTAGGGTTAGGGTTAGGGTTAGGGTTAGGGTTAGGGTTAGGGTTAGGGTTAGGGTTAGGGTTAGGGTTAGGGTTAGGGTTAGGGTTAGGGTTAGGGTTAGGGTTAGGGTTAGGGTTAGGGTTAGGGTTAGGGTTAGGGTTAGGGTTAGGGTTAGGGTTAGGGTTAGGGTTAGGGTTAGGGTTAGGGTTAGGGTTAGGGTTAGGGTTAGGGTTAGGGTTAGGGTTAGGGTTAGGGTTAGGGTTAGGGTTAGGGTTAGGGTTAGGGTTAGGGTTAGGGTTAGGGTTAGGGTTAGGGTTAGGGTTAGGGTTAGGGTTAGGGTTAGGGTTAGGGTTAGGGTTAGGGTTAGGGTTAGGGTTAGGGTTAGGGTTAGGGTTAGGGTTAGGGTTAGGGTTAGGGTTAGGGTTAGGGTTAGGGTTAGGGTTAGGGTTAGGGTTAGGGTTAGGGTTAGGGTTAGGGTTAGGGTTAGGGTTAGGGTTAGGGTTAGGGTTAGGGTTAGGGTTAGGGTTAGGGTTAGGGTTAGGGTTAGGGTTAGGGTTAGGGTTAGGGTTAGGGTTAGGGTTAGGGTTAGGGTTAGGGTTAGGGTTAGGGTTAGGGTTAGGGTTAGGGTTAGGGTTAGGGTTAGGGTTAGGGTTAGGGTTAGGGTTAGGGTTAGGGTTAGGGTTAGGGTTAGGGTTAGGGTTAGGGTTAGGGTTAGGGTTAGGGTTAGGGTTAGGGTTAGGGTTAGGGTTAGGGTTAGGGTTAGGGTTAGGGTTAGGGTTAGGGTTAGGGTTAGGGTTAGGGTTAGGGTTAGGGTTAGGGTTAGGGTTAGGGTTAGGGTTAGGGTTAGGGTTAGGGTTAGGGTTAGGGTTAGGGTTAGGGTTAGGGTTAGGGTTAGGGTTAGGGTTAGGGTTAGGGTTAGGGTTAGGGTTAGGGTTAGGGTTAGGGTTAGGGTTAGGGTTAGGGTTAGGGTTAGGGTTAGGGTTAGGGTTAGGGTTAGGGTTAGGGTTAGGGTTAGGGTTAGGGTTAGGGTTAGGGTTAGGGTTAGGGTTAGGGTTAGGGTTAGGGTTAGGGTTAGGGTTAGGGTTAGGGTTAGGGTTAGGGTTAGGGTTAGGGTTAGGGTTAGGGTTAGGGTTAGGGTTAGGGTTAGGGTTAGGGTTAGGGTTAGGGTTAGGGTTAGGGTTAGGGTTAGGGTTAGGGTTAGGGTTAGGGTTAGGGTTAGGGTTAGGGTTAGGGTTAGGGTTAGGGTTAGGGTTAGGGTTAGGGTTAGGGTTAGGGTTAGGGTTAGGGTTAGGGTTAGGGTTAGGGTTAGGGTTAGGGTTAGGGTTAGGGTTAGGGTTAGGGTTAGGGTTAGGGTTAGGGTTAGGGTTAGGGTTAGGGTTAGGGTTAGGGTTAGGGTTAGGGTTAGGGTTAGGGTTAGGGTTAGGGTTAGGGTTAGGGTTAGGGTTAGGGTTAGGGTTAGGGTTAGGGTTAGGGTTAGGGTTAGGGTTAGGGTTAGGGTTAGGGTTAGGGTTAGGGTTAGGGTTAGGGTTAGGGTTAGGGTTAGGGTTAGGGTTAGGGTTAGGGTTAGGGTTAGGGTTAGGGTTAGGGTTAGGGTTAGGGTTAGGGTTAGGGTTAGGGTTAGGGTTAGGGTTAGGGTTAGGGTTAGGGTTAGGGTTAGGGTTAGGGTTAGGGTTAGGGTTAGGGTTAGGGTTAGGGTTAGGGTTAGGGTTAGGGTTAGGGTTAGGGTTAGGGTTAGGGTTAGGGTTAGGGTTAGGGTTAGGGTTAGGGTTAGGGTTAGGGTTAGGGTTAGGGTTAGGGTTAGGGTTAGGGTTAGGGTTAGGGTTAGGGTTAGGGTTAGGGTTAGGGTTAGGGTTAGGGTTAGGGTTAGGGTTAGGGTTAGGGTTAGGGTT